>NC_138378.1:52037490-52083465 GCF_054177405.1 Leptonychotes weddellii
TGGGGTGGGATGGGGTGACTGGGTGATAGACACTGGGGAGGGTATGTGCTCTGGTAAGCGCTGTGAATTGTGCAAGACTGTTGAATCTCAGATCTGTACCTCTGAAACAAATAATGCAATATATGTTAAGAAAAAAAAAAAAGAAGAAGATAGCAGGAGGGGAAGAATGAAGGGGGGGAAATCGGAGGGGTAGATGAACCATGAGAGATAATGGACTCTGAAAAACAAACTGAGGGTTCTAGAGGGGAGGGGAGTGGGAGGATGGGTTAGCCTGGTGATGGGTATTGAGTAGGGCACGTTCTGCATGGAGCACTGGGTGTTATGCACAAACAATGAATCATGGAACACTACATCTAAAACTAATGATGTAATGTATGGGGATTAACATAACAATAACAAAAATAAAAGTAAAAAAAAAAAAAGACATACAAATGGCTAACAGACACATGAAAAATGTTCATCATTATTAGCCATCAGGGAAATCCAAATCAAAGCCCACATTGAGATACCACCTTACACCAGTTAGAATGGCAAAAATTGACAAGGCAGGAAACAACAAATGTTGGAGAGGTTGTGGAGAAAGGGGAACCCTCCTACATTGTTGGTGGGAATGCAAGTTGGTACAGCCACTTTGGAAAACAGTGTGGAGCTTCCTCAAAAAATTAAAAATAGACCTACCCTATGACCCAGCAATTGTACTACTGGGTATTTACCCCAAACACAGATGTAGTGAAAAGAAGAGCCACAGGCACCCCAATGTTCATAGCAGCAATGTTACAATAGCCAAACTGTGGAAAGAGCCGAGATGCCCTTCAACAGATGAATGGATAAAGAAGATGTGGTCCATATATACAACGGAATATTACTCAGCCATCAGAAAGGATGAATACCCAACTTTTACATCAACACGGATGGGACTGGAGGAGATTATGCTAAGTGAAATAAGTCAAGCAGAGAAAGTCAATTATCATATGGTTTCACTTATATGTGGAACATAAGGAATAGCATGGAGGACATTAGGAGAAGGAAGGGAAAAACGAAGGGGGGGAAATCGGAGGAGGAAACATACCATGAGAGACTATGGACTCTGAGAAACAAACTGAGGGTTTTAGAGGGGATGGGGGTGGAGGGTTGGGTTAGCCCAGTGATGGGTATTAAGGACACGTATTGCATGGAGCACTGGGTGTTATACGCAAACAAGGAATCATAGAACACTACATCAAAAACTAATGATGTACTGTATGGTGACTAACATAATAAAAAAAATAAAAATAAATTAAAAACTTTAAAAAAAGAGATAACTACAGGCCAATATCCCTGATGAACATGGATACAAAAATTCACAATAAAATACTAGCAAATACTGAACCCAATAACTTATTAATAAAATCATTCACCACAATCAAGTGGCACTTATTCCTGGGTTGCCAGGGTGGTTCAAAATTTGCAAATTGAGCAATGTGATACACCACATTAATAAAAGAAAGGATAAGAATCATATGATCACTTCAGTAGATGAAGAAAAAGCATTTGACAAAGTACAACATCCATTCATGATAAAAATAAAAAAAAACCCTCAACAAAGTAGGTTTAGACAGAACATACCTCAGCATAATAAAAGCCATATACAAAAAAACCAGCTAATCTCCTCAATGGGGAAAAACTGAGAGCTTTTCCTCTACGGTCAGGAAAAAAGACAAGGATGTCCACTCACACCACTGTTATTTAACATAATACTGGAAGTACTAGCCACAGCAATCAGACAACAAAAAGAAAAGACATCCAAATTGGCGCGAAAGAAGTCAAACTTTCACTATCTGCAGATGACATGATACTCTATAAAAAAACCCTGAAAGACTCCATCAAAAAACTGCTAGATGGGCATTAAAGAGGGCACGTGATATGATGAGCACTGGGTACTATACTGAACTAATAAATCATTGAACACTATATCAAAAACTAATGCTGTACTATACCTTGGCTAACTGAACTTAGATTTAAAAAAGGAAAAAAGGGTGCCTGGGTGGCTCAGACGGGTAAGCATTTGCCTTCGGCTCAGGTCATGATCCCGGGGTCCTGGGATCAAGTCCCGCATCGGGTTCCCTGCTAGGCGGGGAGCCTGCTTCTCCCTCTTCCTCTGCCTCTGCCTCTCTCTCTCTCTTTCTTTCTCTCTGACTCTCATGAATAAAAAATAAATTAAAAAAACATTATATAAAAGATTATATATTAAAAAAAATAAAAATAAAAAAGGAAAAAAAAACTGCTAGAACTGATAAACAAATTCAGTAAGGTCACAGGACACAAAATAAACATACAGAAATCTGTTGTATTTCTATACACCAACAATGAAGCAGCAGAAAGAAACATTAAGGGATCAATCCCATTTACAAATGCACCAAAATCCATAAGATACCTAGGAATAAACCTAACCAAAGAGGTAAAAGACCTGTACTCTGAAAACTATAAAACACTAATGAAAGAAAATTAAGACGACACAAAGAAATGGAAAGACATTCCATGCTCATGGATTGGAAGAACAAGTATTGTTAAAATGTCTATACTACCCAAAGCAATCTACACATTTAATGCAATCCCTATCAAAATACCACCAGCATTTTTCAACAGCTAGAACAATCCTAAAATTTATATGGAACCACAAAAGGCCCCAAATAGCCAGAGGAATGTTGAAAAAGAAAACCAAAGCTGGAAGCATCACAATTCCAGATTTCAAAGTTATACCACAAAGCTGTAGTGACTAAAACAAGATGGTACTGGCACAAAAATATGACACATAAATCAACAGAACAGAAAACCTAGAAATGAACCACAGCTATGTGGTCAATTAATACTCAACAAAGTAGGAAAGAATATCCAATGGGAAAAAGTCTCTTCAACAAATGGTGTTGGGAAAAGCGGACAGCAACATGCAAAAGAATGAAACTGGGACATTCTCTTACACAAAACATAAAAATAAATTCAAAATGGATTTAAGACCTAAATATAAGACCGGAAACCATAAAAATCCTAGAGGAGAACACAGGCAGCAACCTCTTTGCCACTGGCCATAGCACTTCTTTCTAGATAGGTCTCTTGAGGCAAGGAAAGCAAAAGCAAAAATAAACTATTGGGACTTTATCAAAATAAAAAGCACACCAAAGGAAACAATCAACGAAACTAAAAGGCAATCTATGGAATGGGAGAGGATATTTGCAAATGATATTAACGATAAAAGATTAGTATCCAAAATATATAAAGAACTTCTAAAACTTAACACCCCAAAATAAATAATCTAATTAAAAGGGGGCAGAAGATATGAATAGACATTTTTCCAAAGAAGACCTACAGATGGCCAACAGACACATGAAAAGATGCTCAACATTACTCATCAGCAGAGAAATACAAATCAAAACTACAATGAGGTAAGACCTCAAACCTGTCAGAATGTCTAAAAACAACACAAGAAACACAAGTATTGATGAGGATGCAGAGAAAGGGAAACCTCTTGTACTGCTGGTGGGAATGCAAATTGGTGCAGCCACTCTGGAAAACAGTACGGAGTTTTTTCAGAAAGTTAAAAATAGAGCTACCCTAAGATCCAGCAATTGCACTACTAGGTATTTACCCAAAGAACACAAAAATACTAATTCAAAGGGATACATGCACCCAGTGTTTATAGCAGCATTATCTACAATAGTCAAATTATGGAATAGCCCACATGTCCTCTGGCTGATGAATGGATAAAGAAGATGTGGTATAGGGGCGCCTGGGTGGCTCAGTCAGTTAAGTGTCTGCCTTCAGCTCAGGTCATGATCTCAAGGTCCAGGAATCGAGCCCTACTCTGGGCTCCCTGCTCAGTGGGGAGCTTCTCCCTCTGCCTCTCCCCAACCTGGGCTCATGCTTGCACTCTCTCTCTCTCTCTCTCAAATAAATAAATAAAATCTTTTAAAAAATTTTTGGCGGAACATTAATCCCAGATATCAAGACTTAACATAAAACTATAGAAGCTCCAAGGATTTATTGTTGGCAAACGGATAAAATGACCAATGGAGCAAAACAAATGGAAACAAAGTAGACAAAGTAGACATAATTCAGTGAAGAAAGGATGGTGGATATCCATCCACAAAAACAAAAATTACATCTCTATTTTAAACTATACACAATTCAATCTCAAATGGATTAAAGATCTAAATGTGAAGGGCAAAATTTCACATACCTCTAGAATTTTAGAAGAACTTTTAAAATATAAGAAAATATCTTTCTGGTCTTGGGATAGTAAAGGATTTCTTAAAGACATAAAAACATAAACCATATGGGAAAAGACTGACGATAATTCTGAAAGCATCAGAATTTAAAACTTCTGTTTATATTGCAAGCACAGTGAAAAAACAAGCCACAAAGAGAGGATAACTATAGTATCTTTAAAAGGAATATTATCAAGAATATATAGGTAATTCCTATAAATCAATTTGAAAAAGATAAATAACCTAATAGAAAAATGGGCAAAATTTACAAAAATTCATTCAAGAGAATCAAGAGAAAATTTATAGAGGAGGAATTCTGAATGGCCAAAAAAGATGAAAGGATCCCCAATTCCATTTGTAATCAAGGAAACAGAAAACAACATATAGAAAAAAATGCAAAAGTCTGAACACATCAAGTATTGATTGGTACTTGAGAAAATAACAACTCCATGATATCTGGTGAAAGGGTAAAACTGTAGAGAGCACTTTGACAATACTTAGAAGAGTTAAAACTGCCCATATCTTGGATCCAGGTATTCCTCTTCCGGGCATAAACCCAGAGAAATATATACCCAAGGAGAAATGTAAAAGAATGTTTGTTGCAGCATTTTATTACAGAAAATGTGAAGACAGTTAAATTTCCTTTAATATGGGAATGAATTTTAAAAATAAAATATTTATACAATGACTACAGATGCAACTGTTTGGATATATACTGTAGGTATGAAAACAGATAAATTTCAAAATTATAATATGGAGCAAAAAGGCAAACTGCAAATGGATATCTAGAGTATCACTTAAAAACTTAAGCACACAAAACATTATACATAATGTATGGGTAATAAATATGTAGAAAAAGTATAAATACATACAAAAGAGTTACAAAAGTGACATGGAAGTTATCCAGGCCAACCATTAGGGAGGGAGGTGGGGAAAGGATAAAGAGTTGTATCTGTAATATTTTGTTTCTTTACAAAGACAGTCTTGAAGCAATATGGAAAAATCCTTCAACTAGGGAGATGGGTATATGTGTGTTATTTATATTACTTTTTTTTTAACTTTCTTAGTATTTTTGAAATAATTCCTAATTTCTAAAAATGCTAGATTATTCTAGTTGTAGGGCAGTTAATAGATTAAAGCGGAACCAGAGTGGATATAGGAGAACAGTTAGTCTACAATTCACAGTATATTTAAATAATTTAAATGTTTATTTATATATTTATGGAATGCCAAACAAAACTCTTTTAACAATGATGCAGGATGTCCTACAAGTATATTTTCCCAAACTTACCTGCTCGACCTCTCTGTTGAGAGAATCTACTTTTTCTTTTAATCTGTTACCCTCTGCCTCAGCAGTGATAAGTTCTAATTTGAGGGTATTGTTATCTGCCTCTGCTTGACGGGCCTTATTTTCCCAGTTTTCGGCATCTTCATTGGCTTTTCGGAGTTGATCCATCATTTGCCGGTTCTCAGATTCCTAAAAAGCAAATCTTAGGTATTACTTTAAAAGATGTAAAATGGTCAACATATGATGCAAAGTAAACATTATTTGCCAGATCATTGGGAATTTATTTGCTACAGGATCATTTATAACATAACCTCGAGGAATCCTATCCATGCGCAATTTAGAATGTTGGGCATCCTGTAATTAACAAAAGGGAGTGGGACCAGGATCTGCCCTGGCTCGAGTCACACTCACCCATCTAGTAAAGTTAAGCTGTTTACTCTTATCTTTAGAACCTGGATGAATATGTTTTTATATTTGCTTTTGTTCAAACAAAATCCTTCATTGCCTCCTTTCCCTATATATCTGTTTACGTACTACTTATTGGTCTGGTTTTTGAGTCTCTGCTTTGGCCTAACTTTTTGTATCTGTGGATTCCCTTGTTCTTGACCACTTTTCTAGGTTGTACTGGCCACAGAACTTCTGACTGTTTACATATCTCAAGCATCAACTTCTGATAATTCTGTTGGTTTGGCACATTTCCTGTCTAGCTCCTGCCTTTCATTCATAACCCCAACCTTAATTTTCTCCATCATGGACTATTCTATGATTCACTTTTGTTCACTGTTCTAATAACTTTTCTAAAATTACTAAGAAGTAAAACACCAAACTTATGCCAATAAACACTGTTCATAAATATATAGTCATAATGGGCATTTGATATAGAACCACATTTTTAAAACCTTAAAAGGTCTATCATGACAGATTGACTAAAGTGGGATCTTATTTCTCTCTCGTTTTTTTTTTTTAAAGATTTCATTTATTTATTTGAGACAGAGAGAATGAGAGACAGAGAGCACATGAGAGGGGGGAGGGTCAGAGGGAGAAGCAGGCTCCCCGCCGAGCAGGGAGCCCGATGTGGGACTCGATCCCGGGACTCCAGGATCATGACCTGAGCCAAAGGCAGTCGCCCAACCAACTGAGCCACCCAGGCGCCCCTTCTCTCTCGTTTTTTAAGATTTTATTTATTTATTTGAGAGTTGTGTGTGTGTGAGTGAGGGGAGGGGCAGAAGGAGAGGGAGAGAGAGAATCTCAAGCTTGACTCAGGGCTTGATCTCAGGACCCTGAGATCATGACCTGAGCGGAAACTAAGAGTTGGTCATCTAACTTACTGGGCCACTGTGGCACCCCCAGGGGATATTATTTCTAAAGGAAAACAACCAGCTCCACAAATGATATACTATATTGAGTAATCATTATGAGGCTATTTTTGAAAACATATTTTAGTAAAATGGTTTCGCCAATTAATTCTTAAAAGGTCATTATAATTTTGGTAATTAATTAAAAAGGTACTAGATCTCTTTCTCTCTTTCTCTCCTACCTGTTAATAAACACTGAATATCTCTATCAGAACCATAAAGTGATCAAATTGCAATAAGCAATGTCTCACCGTTATAAGGCTTTCAAGTCAGATTTTCACCAACATGGTTAATCACGAGCCTGGTTGAAATTCAGTTAATATCGCCACCTTGTGGTTTGGTTACCTATGACTAATGTAAAAGATTTTGCCAAGTCTATAGTTAACAAGTTAACATACTATACTATTGCATTGGCTTTCAAGATTCAGATATTCTGAAAGTGCCACTATAAATCTGATGTGTTTTCCATTATTGTACTAAAAATAACAGTTGTGTACAAAGTGTGTACCTCAGAGGTACAGAGTACAGTATACATAAACCATCAATCTTCACCCTCTTAGCTTTCTGTAGTACTCACTGTCTATGCCAGTCGCTTAACACTGCCTTACAGCTTTACGCTGTTAGGTATGGATGTCCAGTCTCCCAATAACATTCTGAATTCCTCGAAGATAGAAACCATTTTTTAAATATTACATTTAGTTTTCTGACTAAAATAGGAACCATTTTTTATATTAAATGTAGTTTTGGGACTCCTAGGTCACGTGGTTCAAAGTTTAAGGAGTAAAAATGATTGTTATTAAATGTCTCTTCTGGCCACCAAATACCTAGTGCACGTCCCTCTGGGCAACCAGAGACCATATTTTCCCCTTTTTGTATCCACTCAAAGCAGCCAGAGCAGTGTGGGGCCCAAGACAAGCAACATTTTAAAGAAAGAGAAACTATTCCTTGGTATTCTCCAATTCCCTCTTTCAGGATCTGTTTACCTCTTTCTGGTGCTGCCCCCACCTCTGTACCCCACAGCTCCCTCTGGTCTATGACTGGGCTCATTACAGTACTCCCCCACAGCAAAGCTAGGACTGCCTTAGCTGGAATCCTTTGTACTACCTGACTGAATTATGGATACAGCCTCTGCTAAATGATCTCCTTTCTGATTTTGTTACCCTTCTGATTTATTCTTGCCAACATTGCCAGAATGATCTTTCTAAAACACAACTATTCAAATAATTTCTGTGCTCATGTTGCAACAAAAGATTCCTGAAAACAGAATTCAAACAAGTCCTTCTCCCCCTGTATTACCACCTACCTACACACTCCCCTCTAGCTATAGAACCTACTTTTTTTCCCCTTACACTTTGCTCATGTTGTCTCCACTGCCTGGGGTGCCATTCTGTTTCCTGTTTGTCATGTCTGGGACCTCAGCACCTAGCATACTACATGCTGGATGAATGAGTGAATAAATCAAGTATTCAACAATTCTTAGTGGACCTATGGTTTGTTCTCTCAAGGGACTGCCTGGATGCACCCAGTTTTGTGTGAAATGAAATCTCTTTTAAAAACCTCATACTAGCCTCAAGACATTAAAAATAGAGCTACCCTACGACCCAGAAATTGCACTAATGGGTATTTACCCCAAAGATACAGATGTAGTGAAAGGAAGGGGCACCTCTACCCCAATGTTCATAGCAGCAATGACCACAAAGGCCAAACTATGGAAGGAGCCGAGATGTCCTTCAATAGATGAATGGATAAAGAATATGTGGTTTATATAGACAATGGAATATTACTCAGCCATCAGAAAGGATGAATACCTACCATTTGCTTCGACATGGATGGAACTGGAGGGGATATGCTAAGTGAAATAAGTCAAGCAGAGAAAGGCAATTATCATATGGTTTCGCTCATATGTAGAACATAAAGAATAGCACAGAGGACCATAGGGGAAGGGAGAGAAAACTGAATGGGAAGAAATCAGAGAGGAAGATAAACCATGAAAGACTCTAGACTCTGGGAAGCAAACTGAGGGTTGCAGAAAGGAGGGGGTGGGGGATGGGGTACCTGGGTGATGGATATTAAGGAGGGCACGTGTTGTGATGAGCACTGGGTGTTATACTCAACTAATGAATCGTTGAACACTATATCAAAAACTAATGATGTACTATATGCTGGCTAATTGAACATAATAATAAAAAATGTATAAAAAAGACGAATGATGTATATGTTGGCTAACTGAACATAATAAAAAAAATACATTCTTTTCCTGAAAACAAAACAAAACCTCATACTAGGATGCTATCAGCTGAAAGCAGCCTGATGTGTGATGTCTGAAAATACAATTCCACAATCTAAAAGCCCCTGTCTCTAATGGTGGAATTTCAAGTAACGTGACAGGCTAGGGAGAAAAGGGGAAGTGTCTAACACTGACTAAAAGCTTAGTACATTAAGTGTTCAGATATTCATTTATTTATATTCTACCTTCTTTCAGAATATACTTAAATGGTTTACTATGCTAGGTCTATCTTACTTTCTTGGGCCTTCTTTTCAATTACAGATGGGCCACTGAGACTCAAGAGAGGTTGACACCAGCCCACATAAGTCATGTTATTAGTGAGAAGAGGGGTCAGCCCTATCTGACATTGAAGCTTCCATCTGTTTACAGTATTATGTTGCTGGCACCTTAAAATCATGACTTGTAGGAAACCACCTGCTTTGCCAATGTAAGGCTGCTGCCTTACTGCCTTACTTGCAATATAGGAGTCCTCAGAATTTCTTCTCTCTCAAGGTCTTAAACAGTCTTATACACACCAAAAATGTTCAAGACATTTTTGTAAACTGTTAATAAATGATATGTTAAATAAAACAAGGAAAACAGTTTGGGGGGGTGGAAAGTTCCTATTAATGATTTGAGTGGTATGTAGGGAACACTATACCTATTATAGTAATCAATCCAATTACAGTATTTTATTTTTTTATTTAAATTCAATTAGCCAACATATAGTACATCATTAGTTTCAGATGTAGAGTTCAGTTATTCATCAGTTGCATATAACACCTAGTGCTCATCACATCACGTGCCCTCCTTAATGCCTACCACGCAATTACCCCATCTCCCCCACTCACCTCCCCTCCAGCAACCCTCAGTTTGTTTCCTATAGCTAAGAGTCTCTCATGGTTTTTTTCTCCCTCTCTGATGACTTCCCATTCAGTTTTCCCTCCCTTCCCCTATGATCCTTTGTGCTTTTTCTTATATTCCACATAGGATTGAAACCATATAATTGTCTTTCTCTGACTGACTTATTTTGCTCAGCATAATACCCTCCATTTCCAACCACATCGATGTAAATGGTAACTATTCATCCTTTCTGAATTCCATTTATTCCATGTATACCAATATTTCATATATACCACCATCTTCTTTATCCATTCATCTGTCAATGGACATCTTGGCTCCTTCCACAGTTTGGCTATTGTGGATACTGCTGCTATGAACACTGGGATGCAGGTGCCCCTTCAGATCACTACATTTGTATCTTTGGGGTAAATACCCGGTAGTGTAATTGCTGTGTCATAGGGTAGCTCTATTTTTAACCTCTCGAGAATCTCCATAATGTTTTCCAGAGTGGCTGTGTATCAGCTTGCATTCCCACCAACAGTGTAAGAGGGTTCCCCTTTCTCCACATCCTCCTTGTTGGTTGCTGTCTTGTTAATTTTAGCCATTCTGACTGGTGTGAGGTGGTATCTCATTGTGGTTTTGATTTGTATTTCCCTGATGCCAAGTGATGTGGAGCATTTTTTCATATGTCTGTTAGCCATTTGTAGGTCTTCTTTGGAGAAGTGTCTGTTCATGTCTTCTGCCCATTTCTTGACTGGATTATTTGTTTTTGGGTGTTGAGTTTGAGAAGTTCTTTATAGATCTTGGATACCAGCCCTTTATCTGTAGTGTCATTTGCAAATATCTTCTCCCATTCCGTAGGTTGCCTCTTTGTTTTGTTGACTGTTTCCTTTGCTGTGCAGAAGTTTTTTATCTTGATGAAGTCCTAAAAGTTCATTTTTCCTTTTGTATTCCTTGTCTTTAGAGACGTGTCTTGAAAGAAGTTGCTGTGGCCGATGTCAAAGAGGTTACTGCCTATGTTCTCCTCTAGGATTTTGATGGATTCCTATCTCATATTTAGGTCTTTCAACCATTTTGAGTTTATCTTTGTGTATGATGTAAGAAAATGGTCCAGTTTCATTCTTCTACATGTGGCTGTCCAATCTCCCCAGCACCACTTGTTGAAGAGACTGTCCTTTTTCCATTGGATATTCTTGCCTGCTTTGTCAAAGATTAGTTGACCATAGAGTTGAGGGTCCATTTCTGGGTTCTCTATTCTATTCCATTGATCTATGTGTCTGTTTTTGTGCCAGTATCATACTGTCTTGATGATTACAGCTTTGTAATACAGCTTGAAGTCCAGCATTGTGATGCAACAAGCTTTGGTTTTCTTTTTCAATGTTCCTCTGGCTATTCGGGGTCTTTTGTGGTTCCATATAAATTTTAGGATTGTTCTAGCTCTGTGAAAAATGCTGGTGGTATTTTGAAAGGAATTGCATTAAATGTGTAGATTGCTTTGGGTAGTATAGACATTTTAATAATATTTGTTCTTCCAATCCATGAGCATGGAATGTCTTTCCATTTCTTTGTATTGTCTTTTCTTTCATTAGTGTTTTATAGTTTTCAGAGCACAGATTTTTCACCTCTTTGGTTAGGTTTATTCCTAGGTATCTTATGGATTTTGGTGCAATTGTAAATGGGATCGATTCCTTAATTTCTCTTTTTTCTTTCTCGTTAGTGTATAGAAATGCAACTGATTTCTGTGCATTGATTTTATATCCTGCCATGTTGCTGAATTCCTGTTTGAGTTCTAGCAATTTTGGGGTGGAGTCTTTTGTGCTTCTATGTAAAACATAACGTCATCTACAAAGAGTGAGAGTTTGACTTCTTCTTTGCAAATCTGAATGCCTTTTATTTTTTTGTTGTCTGATTGCTGAGGCTAGCACCTCCAGTACTATGTTGAACAACAATGGTGAGAGTGGGCAAACCTGTCATGTTCCTGACCTTAGGGGAAAAGCTCTCAGTTTTTCCCCATTGAGAATATTTACTGTGGGCTTTTTGTATATGGCTTTTATGGTATTGAGGTATGTTCCCTCTATCCCTATACTCTGAAGAGTTTTAATCAAGAAAGCATGCTATATTTTGTCAAATGCTTTTTCTGCGTCAACTGAGAGGACCATATGGTTCTTATCCTTTCTTTTATTAATGTAATGTATTCACATTGATTGATTTGTGAATGTTGAACCACCCTTGCTGCCCAGGAATAAATCCCACTTGGTCATGCTGAATAATCCTTTTAATGTAGTGTTGGAGCCTATTGGCTAGTATCTTGGTGAGAATTTTTGCATCCATGTTCATCAGGGATATTCGTCTGTAATTCTCCTTTTTGGTGGAGTCTTTGGTTTTGGGATCAAGGTAATGCTGACCTCATAGAAGGAGTATGAAAGTTTTCCTTCCATTTCTATTTTTTGAAACAGTTTCAGAAGAATAGGTATCAGTTCTTTAAATAGTTTGGTAGAATTCCCCTGGAAAGCCTTGCATTCCTAGACTCTTGTTTGCTGGGAGATTTTTGATTACTGCTTCAATTTCCTTGCTGTTTAGCAGTCTGTTCAGGTTTTCTATTTCTTCCTGTTTCAGTTTTAGTAGTTTATATGTTTCCAGGAATGTATCCATTTCTTCCAGATTGCCTAATTAGTTGGCATATAGTTGTTTATATGTTCTTAAAATTGTTTGTATTTCCTTGGTGTTGGTCATGATCTCTCCTCTTTCATTCATGATTTTATTTATTTGGGTCCTTTCTCTTTTGTTTTTGATAAGTCTGGTAGGGGTTTATCGATCATATTAATTCTTTCAAAGAACTAGCTTCTAGTTTCATTGATCTGTTCTACTGTTCTTTTGGTTTCTATTTCACTGATTTCTGCTCTAATCTTTATTGTTACCCTTCTCCGGCTTGGTTTAGGCTTTATTTGCTGTACTTTCGCTAGCTCTGTCAGGTGTAAGGTTAACTTGTGTACTTGAGACTTTTCTAATTTCTTGAGAAAAGCTTGTATTGCTATGTACTTCCTCTTAGGACCACTTTTGCTGTATCCCAAAGGTTTTGAACAGTTGTATTTTCATTTTCATTTGTTTCCATGAATTTTTTAAATTCTTCTTTAATTTCCTGGTTGACCCATTCATTCTTTAGTAGGATGCTCTTTAACCTCCAAGTGTTTGAGTCTTTCCAAATTTCCTCTTGTGATTGAGTTCCAGTTTCAAAGCATTGTGGTCTGAAAATATGCAGGGAAAATCCCAGTCTTTTGGTACCAGTTAAGACCTGATTTGTGATCCAGGATGTGATCTATTCTGGAGAATGTTCCATGTGCACTCGAGAAGAATGTGTATTCTGCTGCTTTAGGATGAAATGCTCTGGATATATCTGTGAAGTCCATCTGGTCCAGCGTGTCATTCAAAGCCCTTGTTTCCTTGTTGATCTTCTGCTTAGGTGATCTGCCCATTGCTGTGAGTGGGGTGTACTATTATTGTATTATTATCAATGTGTTTATTTAATTTGGTTATTAATTGGTTTACGTGACTGGCTGCTCCCAAATTAGGAGCATAAATATTTATAATTGTTAGATCTTCTTGTTGGATAGACCCTTTAAGTAAGATGAAGTATTCCTCTTCGTCCCTTACTACAGTCTTTGATTTTAAATCTAATTTGTCTGATATGCTCAGCTCTCTTTTGACGTCCATTGGCATGATAAACGGTTCTCCACCCCTTCACTTTAAATCTGGAGATGTCTTTAGGTCTAAAATGAGTCTCTCGTAGACAGCATATGGATGGGTCTTGCTTTTTTATCCAATCCGATACTCTGTGTCTCTTTTGATTCAAGTATTTAGCCCATTTATATTCAGAGTAACTATTGAAAGATATGAATTTAGTGCCATTGTATTACCTGTAAATCCCGTTTCTGTAGATTGTCTGTTTCTTTCTGGTCTATGTTACTTTTGGGCTCTCTCTTCACTTACAGGATCCCCTTTAATATTTCTTGCAGGACTGGTTTAGTGATCACAAATTCTTTTAGTTTCTGTTTATCCTGGAAGCTCTTTATCTCTCCTTCCATTCTGAATGACAGCCTTGCTGGATAAAGTATTTTGACTGCATGTTTTTCTCATTACCCTGAATTTATTATGTCAGCCCTTTCTGGCCTGCCAGGTCTCTGTGGCTAGGTCTGCTGCCAGTCTACTGTTTCTACCATTGTAGGTTAAGGAGCTCTTGCCTCAAGCTACTTTCAGGATTTTCCCTTTATTTCTGAAATTTGCGAGCTTCACTATTATATGTTGGGGTGTTGATCTATTTTTATTGATTTTGGGGGGCATTCTCTCTACCTCTTGGACTTGAATGCCTGTTTCCTTCCCCAAATTAGGGAAGTTCTCAGCTATGATTTGATAAATATACCTTCTGTCCATCTCTCTCTCTCTTTCTTCTTCCTCTGGGACCCCAATAATTCTAATATTGTTTCGCTTTATGGTATTGCTGATTTTTCAAAGTCTCCCCTCATGGTCCATTAGCTGTTTTTATCTCTTTTCCTCAGCTTCCTTCCTTTCCATTATCTTGTCTTCTATGTCACTGACTCTCTTTTCTGCCTCATTTACCTTAGCTGTTAGAGCAACCAATTTAGATTGCACCTCAGTTAAAGTATTTTTCACTTTGGCTTGATTAGATTTTATTTCTGCACAAAGAGATTCTCTAGTGTCTTTTATGCTTTTTTCAAACCCAGCTAGTAACTTTATAATCGTTATCCTGAATTCCAGCTCTGACCTTTTACTTATATCCATATCGATTAGATATGTGGCAGAGAGTATTACCTCTGGTTCTTTCCTTTGTTTTGAATTCCTCCTAGTCATTTTGCCCAGAGAAGAATGGATGAAGAGAACAAAATAAAAAATATCAACCACGACCCAAGCAAAATACACACTAGACATAACCAAAGAGGTCAGAATCCAAAAAAGAAAAAAAAGGGGCAGGAGGGAGAGAATATAAAATCCCAGGTGGATAAAACAGGGTGATCCACTTTGTCCTAGGTGTATTTTGGCCTGTTTGTTAGAAGACAATAAATCCCAAAATTGTAAAGAAAGCAAATTTATATATATATACAAAAATAAAATTGAATACAATGAAAGGAAGCCAAAAATGAAGAATACATCTATAAAATATAAATGTAAAAATGAAAGTTAAAGAAGACTTAGAAACAAAGAGTTGATAAAATAAGAAACTAGTTGAAAAGGAAAAAAAGAAAAAAGGAAAAAATTTTAAATTGAAAGATAAAAGAATCATGAGAAAAAACCCCTCAAATTCTATATATTTTCCCCTAGCATTGGAGTTCTGCAGTCCTGTGTGCTTGGTAAACTTGATATTCCCCTTATGTTATAGCTGGTCATCTGGGGGAGGGGCCTGTTGTGCTGATTTTCAGGTGTCTTTGCCTGGGCAGAGTTGCACCACCCTTTGCCAGGGGGCTGGGCTCAGTGTAAGCTGCTTTGGGTTCTTCTATGTGGCTTTTGTTCCCTGAAAGCTTTCTGTGCCACTTCAGAGGATGAAAATAAAAATGGCAGTGCCCTGATCTCCAGCCCTGGAGCTGAAAGATGGTGGCCCCCTCTCTTCATTAAACCCTCAGGGAAAAGCAATCTTCACTTTTCAGTGCACCAACCTCTGCAGACTCCTGCTGTGTGCACCCATACCAATCCTCCTGTGGAAGGGAGGGTCGCCACAGGCCTGCCACTTGCAGGACCCCTGCATGAAGAGTGGTTGCCCCATCCTGCCAGTTTGTGGTTTATGGCAAACCGAGCTGCAAGCCCACTCCCGGGCTCATTAACCAGAGCCAGTTTCCCCACTCCAATGCTTGGGAACTCTGCCAGCTCAGGTACCCCCGTTCTATGACCCCAGGGATCCTGAGACCACACTATCCCATCTAGGATTCTGCTCCACTTTCCCACCTGAGCACCTTTCAGGCAGGGGCATCTCTCAGTGGGGCAGACTTCTAAAAGTTCCAATTTTGCATTCTGGGGCTATATCATTTTCTGGTAGCCAGTTTATAGAGGCTGCCTCCCCCTGACCGTTTATCGTACCATATATCTCCTCAGATTCACTTCTCCGCACCTCTTCCTTAAAAAAAGTGGTTGCTTTTCTATTTGTAGAATTCCAGAAATTCTTTTCTTACATCTCAGGTTGAATTCATAGGTGTTCAGAATGATCTGACAGTTATCTAGCTAAATTCAAGGGACCAGATGAAACGAGGTCCCCTACTCTTCAGCCATCTTGCCTCCCTCTCCCAACTACAGTATTTTAGATAATATTTTACCAAATGGGCTTACCTAACATCCTTGGTCAAGCTGTCTATTCCAGGGTTGCCACACATATACCCAGATTTATTTGGTATTATCTGATGTATGGTACAGGTGTCTGGTCAAATGGTTACTAACAGAGAAGTACAGAGCAGAGCCATCTACTCTCAGGTCCTAAGAAATAGATGGCCCCATAACAAGGTGATCAATTCTGATCTGCTACACAATCAGGTGGAGCCTCTTTTGTCAAAGGTTTATAAACTGAAAACCACCATTTTTCAAATATAAGTGATTCTTATCCTTTATCCTTCATCCAATTAGCAGGATTATACTTATCTAGAATGGCTGAGTGGCAAACTAAAAGTGACATATCCTTGAGTTACCTTTCTGGACATTGGTGACATTCTAAATATAGAGTCAACCCATCATTGTCAACACGAAAATATGCTATGTATTAAGGAAAGACTTGATTCAGCTGTCCCTATGATCAATAACTTTAGCAAGATCTCTTAGGTATTATGAGCAAAAAGGAAAAAATTATATACATACTTCAGATTTTAATATATTCTTCAGCTTGTTAACCTCCAAATTAGTATCTTGGACCTTCTGCTTTATGTCATTAAGTTCATTGTGCGTGTCATTCAATTTTTTAGACAGGGCCTATAAGAAAAAGATAGCTAAACTTGACTACAAAAAAGTAAAAAATTGCTCTATGTCAAAAACCACCATAAATTTTAAATGTTTGTAATAATGATAAATAAAAGTTAATATACCTGATATACAAAACTCATAAAAACCCCAAAACCCAAAATCCTCATGCCTCTTAATATCATACTCTTTGCCTTAAGACCTTGCAACTCCTTCCAGTGAGTCAAAGTCCATTAACCACACCTCTATCTAAATTTGCCTTCACAATTTGTTTGGCTAATGGAACAATAAACAATATAATACAAATATAGGCTTGAAAATTATTTATTTATTGGGACTTTCTGTTTGCTGCTTTTGGAAATACTGCAACTATTACCATGTGAATAAATCTGGGTGAGGCTGTGGGATATGGGAGACATGAGGCCCAACATCCCACTAGGGAAAAAACAAAACAAAAAACACAAAAATCGAAATAGGAAATGAGCGAAGAACCCAAGCAGACAATTCACAAAAAGGAAGCACAAGTAGATAATACTTGAAAAAAGTTAAAACTTACTAGTAATCAAAAAAAAGTTTTTAATTTTTTAAAATATTAAATTTTTACATATTAATTTAAAATTTAAATAATTTTTAAAATTAAATACTATTTTGCCTAACAAATTAGCGAAGAATTAAAGTTATTCTGTTACAGCAAGAAATAAGCATTTCCATGTAACTTGGAGTAAACATAAATTTGCAAAAAGCAAATCTATGATCTGCTATCTATCTATAATCTATTTCAAGAAACATTTTTAAATGCTCATAAAAACAGGAAAGATATTACATTGCTTGTTGAAGGTGGGACATAGATACATAAGTACTCACTACCTTTGAAAATGTCCACTTAGAAAGGTTTTTTTTAAATTTATAAAACAAACCTCATAAGCTTTGATTTGATTTGAAACTAAATCTAGTAAAATTTAACATAAAGAATGTTCACTAAGGCATTATTTGTTATGGTGACAATATTTATTCACATTAAGTGAACGATGCAGTAAATAATAGTATCTACATAGTGGTATAACCACATACAACATTATGTATCTATGAGAAATATTTAGAATAATTTTTAGTAACAGAGGAAAATGTTCATCTATATTTTGTGAAAAAGTAAGGATAAAACACTAAAAATACTTCATCCCAATTTGTTAAAAATTGTGGTATTGAGGATATTTTTTAAAGGCTTCTGCTTTCCAAATTTTCTACGAAATGGATTCTAAACTTGTGGTCCACAGAGGGATCCATCTTCTTGGGCCTATAACTCAAAGGAAAAAACTACTATTGAACAAATGTAAATTGTTATAACAACAATTTTTTCTGATTATAAAAAATGTTTATGAAGTTCTAACAAAGCAGGGGAGTGCTTATGATGTCACAGTAAGCTAATAATAGCTATAAGATATTTATCCAGTGATTATGCTGGACACTCTGATGAGTGCTTTCTAGGCATATTCTCATTTGCTCTCCTTTTTTACATATATAAACTGAGATTCAGGGAAGTTAAATGGTATGATCACACAGACAGGCAGGAGATTCAAACTCATGAGTCTTAAATACTCCACTCTACTGACTTATCATGTAGAAAAAAGGATGATTTAAAATGGCATGTTTTTTATCCCAGTTACATTAAAAAGTTCATGTAAATGAAAGAACAAAAAGTAGGGGTGCTTGGGTGGCTCAGTCAGTTAAGCGTCTGCCTTTGGCTCAGGTCATGATCCCAGGGTCCTGGGATCGAGCCCCACATCAGGCTCCTGCTCAGTGGGGAGTCTCCTTCTCCCTTTCCCTCTGCCTGCCACTCCCTCTGCTTGTGCTCTCTCTCTCTGGCAAATAAATAAAATCTTTAAAAAAAAAAAAAAAGTACAGGGGCGCCTGGGTGGCTCAGTCATTAAGCATCTGCCTTCAGCTCAGGTCATGATCCCGGGTCCTGGGATCGAGCCCTGCATCAGGCTCCCTGCTCAGCATGGAGTCCGCTTCTCCCTCTCCTACCCCACTGCTTGTGTTCCCTCTCTTGCTGTCAAAAAATAAATAAAATCTTAAAAAAAAAAAAAAGTACAAGAAGTATTTAAAATACATGGAAAATCAGTAAAAAAAACATGTTAACAGTAGCTATTCTGGGTGGTAAAAAGGAAAGTGTTTAATCTAGTTTTTCATAAACATTAAGTTACATTTACCTTTAGCCTATTTGCTCTAAGTACACAAAAGTAGATCCTATAAATTCATACCTTTGTTTTTATTGCTATACATTAACTTTTTAAAAAAAAACTTTTAGAATAGTTCTAGATTTACAGAAAAGTTGTGAAAATAGTACAGAGAGTCCCCACCTACCCTACACTTGGTGTCTTATATCAGTATGGTACCTTTATCACCATTAATGAAATAATATTGATATATTACTAACTAAAGTCCATATTTTATGTAAAATTACTTCATTTCTGTCCCAAGATCCCATTATTCATTAACTTAAAAAAAAAAAACAACATTATTTATTTATTTTCAGAGAGAGAGAGTGTGAGCAGGGGGAGGGGCAGAAGGAGAGGGAGAAAGAGAATCTCAAGCAGACTCCCTGCTGAGTGCGGATCCCGATGTGTGCTCAATCTCACCTGGGCTCAATCTCACCACTGTGAGATCATGACCTGAGCCAAAATCAAGTCAGTCGGACACTTAACTGACTGAGGCACCCAGGTGCCCCTCATTAACTTTTGACCACAGTATTTTAACATCTCCGCAATTTTTTATAATTAACAAAGCATTGCAGCTTTATATCTGTTTATGTAAATTAAAACTACAGACTTTCATGATGCAAACTAAACACACTGAGAGTGACAGCAAGTGGGAGGAATCATTTAGACTAAGTCATTTTAAGGGGGGTAAGAAAGCTTCCAAAAAGTTTTTAATGTTCAAATTAAAATAATGATATTGGAAATAAAAAGAGTGGATACACTGAAATATATTGGCTTAAAGAGGGAGTAATTATAAAAGAAAATTTCCCAAAGAATCACATGCTAGAGAGGACCAAAATATGTGGCATAGTCCATACACTCATACTTAAACAGAATAATAGTCCATCAAATAAATCTACCCCTCTCTCAAAAGTTTCTGAAGGCTTTTATCTTCCTTTGTTGATTTGTTCAAATATTTATTCTCAAGTAAGAAAGTACTTCCTAAGGTTTAATATAAATCTATTATATCACCACTCTCTCTCTCCTTTAATATTTCATGTCTGAGAATCTCATTTAGAAATTATGTGACATATTCTGTGTAATAAAGGTTAAAAAAAATGGCTGATCCCAAAGCCTGAGCTCTTCTACAAAATGAAATGAGGACTGTGTCTCAGAATAAAACAAAAAATTTTCTTGGAGGAAAAAAAAGATTCTAGGTAAAAGTATACCTGGTTTTCTTGTTTAGCTTTAGAAAACTGTTCTTGGAGATTGTCATTCTCATGAGCCAAGATATCTCTTTCCCTGGCAATCTGAGCCAGCTCATCATTTGTTTCATCCAATTGCCGACGCATTCTGGAAATGTCTTGTTCACACATAATTAGGGCTTCGGTAGACTGTCTATTCCACAAATCAGATAGTACATAAGAAGAGACATTTTACCAAAAACAGAGTAACAAATTCTCATAAGACAGAAGATGGACAGTTTAGCATGAGAACATTTGACATTTTAAACACATTTAAAATTTAAATACAGTTCATTGGAGTTTCTCTGTGTTGCCCACATTTCACTATAAAAAGGGATGCTAAATATACATAATAGTCAATGATTTGCTAAGTATTTCAAAACTTCTGATGTTCAAGTATAAGAAAGCCTTCATCTTACCTCTAGCTGCTATAGCTTAGTCTTCTTTGCAGGTTCCTCATTCTCTGTCCTCTGTCCTCTTAAAAATTAATGGTTCTCAGGGCTTAACTCTCAGCCTCTCTTGATTCTTCTCACTCTACCCCTTCTCTCAGAAAATCCTATTCATAGCATGGCTCCCAGCCCCATCTTCAGAAGAGTCTGAAATCTTATCTCTACCTCAGCCTCTTCCTTAATACTCCAAACTCATATTTAACTGATTACTAGACATATTTACAAGAAAGTCTCAAAGGCTCTTCAAATTCAGAGGAAAATCAGGTGTTTCCACATACTTTTATAATGTCCAGTATTCATCCCCAGCCAAAAACCTAGCATTCTCCTAGATTCTTCCCCTCACAAGCACCTCACTCCTCTGTCTCTCAACTCATCTGCCCTAATCTATCATCATCTCTTTGGCCTGGGTAATCTTTCTAACACAAAAATCTCCCCAATTTTTTAAAAATGATTTCTTATTGTTCAAAAGATAAATCAAGACTCATTTGTCTACACCACAGGCCTCTGCCTAGTTAGCCCTTCCTTCCACCACTTCTCTTACATTTTGGGTTCCAACACACTCACCTACTTGCCACTCAAGAGGCTCTTGAACATGATCTGTGGTTTACTATTCTTTTTACCTTTACTTGGCTAACACCATATTTTCTTTTACTTCCCTAGACAGACTTATGCCTCCTTTCAATATTAGAAAGTTATCACCTCATATGTAACATGTCTCCTACTATCTTTATACCTAACATAGTACTTTGCCCCCAGTAAGTGCTCAAATTTTGTTGAGTGATTGGTTTACCTTGATGCCTGTTCCATCTCAGCAATGATATTCTTCATGCCTGAAATGGTCTTTTCCTTGAAAAATAATGTATTAAATAAAAAATTATTTTAAACAATTTCTCTTAAAACTAAATGAACAAAAAGAAATCCTCCCTTTTTGATTCCCATTTGGTTTTAAACATTTACATTCTCTTCTTCTTTTCTACACTTTAAAAACTAAAGCATATATGTCAGTGTATTTGTACTGGATAAAAACAAGATTATGCTTATTAAAGACTACACTTATGTGCATTGATATGAGATCAATATAGTAAATACTTTGTTAAAATGTTTTGTGTAGTTGCCCAGCAACACAAAGACCCCATAAGCACCCTGTTTTTGTTGGCAAACCAGTGGTTTGGCATTGAAGTGTAGTATTCTGGGAACAGAACTGATTCACCTCCTCACTTCTCCATGTTGTAAAACCCAGGAAAGTGAATCATGTAACACTAATTTAAGTTCTGAGCAATAATAACTTTGATCAAGTAAGTTATTTATATTAGTCATCAACATCATCTTCAAAAAGCTATTCCAACTGAATTACTTATAAAAGTATACTATTAATTTTAGGTCTGAGCTAATAAAGAGATAAGCATTAGGCCTAGAGCAAAGATATAAAAAACTACTGACATTCTTCCTTTTCAAAGCTGTGGTAAGGGAGAATTAATGAAATCAGTTAAGGCTCAAGGTGTGACTATCTTAATGCCATCAATACCATCCCTATACCTCCTCCTTTTAAAACTCTCATTGATCCTGAACTAGTTACAGATAACTATACACAGATACTTAGGCCTACATTAGACCTAAAAAAAAAGTAGGAAAATTATTCTTTCACTAAAGAACTACATTTCATTTGCCCTTTGAATTTTCACTTGCCCTTAGAATTTTCAAATCCTTGCTACCAAGTAGCAAGCTGAAAAGCAAAACCCCTACTTCCCAACCAGTTCTGTTCCTGTTCTTTAGAGACAGTTAGGGGTGTGTGTGTGTGTGTGTGTGTGTGATCTTCCTTTATTCATGTGCTTCTCTTGAGCTATTTTTAGCTCCAGTTTCCCATTCTGCTTTCTGGTAAAATGGTGCAGAGTCCACATCTGGCAGTAATGGATATCAGAGTATAGTTAAAATACATATTAGCAAAGCAGTTAAACCCCTTTAAGAAGCACAAGCCAATAAAGAGAAAATACTGCTTAAAATGGAATATTTACACAAGGTTTTGAAATATAACTTAATACATTTCTACATAAATTCTAAAAAACTAACTGAACTTCTAGTGTTTCTGAAAGCCATTACTTGGTTAAACTTTAAATATGGTTTGTAAGTCTATATAGGACTTCCTTTATCAGAAGAAATTTATATTGAAAATAAGATTCTCTGAGAACATTGTAAAGCATCCGGACAATAAAATTACTGGGTAAAATCTAATAATATATCCTCTTACCCTATTTTTCTGTTAATATGACCCTAATACCATCATTTCCCAAACTGTTGAAATCTATGCCATTATTATCAATTTAATATTCCTTGTACAACCTCAATATGCTTATCCAGAGACACAGACTCAAGTTAATTATTAAAAAATTCAATGTGAAAAGGCTGGTCGTAAATCTACTTAGAAAAAAGAAACAAACTAAAATGTTATACAAATAGTTCTGTCTCTTATTATTCAAAAGTATGTGAACTTGCTATCAAGTTTTCTAACTTTAACTGGTAGCAACTAGTAAAACATGTTTTAAAACTATGATTACCAGAAAAAATTTCCCCTTATGCACTATAATGTAGGCTTTTTCCATAGTAATCTGTTTATGTAATCACCAGATTAGACTGTAAAATTACTGCTTTTTACTGAAGGGTATTTATAAATTCAGCTCTGAAATATCATTGTAGAGAATATCTCCTCTTTTGAATGTCTAACACTGTTTTAAAAAGTTATTTTCCCTTCCGAGGATGGATGTGTTTACATTCATGATCTTTTTTTTTTTACATTCATGATCTTATATGAAGTTCTTGATTTTGAAATGGACCTGCAACTCAATATTCCTTGTGAAGAAAAAAATAATGTTGGCAAGTTAGCAGAATTGAAGAAACATGAAATATTAGAAACAGCAGAGGAAAATGATTCAGAAATTCCTAAATAATTTGTTTCTAAGAGTTAGTGTTTTTAAAGAAAATTGTATCAAACTTTCAAAAAGTGTTCTGAATAAAACCAGAAGTAAAACTCCACTCTCCCCAAAACCCAGAAAATACCAAAAATATTAAGGCATAATTATAATGAGTCAGCCTTTTCAACAAATAAACCAAAATTTACTATCTCATGAACCTGGATAGCAAGATTTCAGTTGTGCTCATGATTCCCAAATCTATTAACTTCACTTCAACTTTCTCTCCAAACTTAAAAATCCAAGAGCCTATGAATATTTCAACTGTGTGTTCCAAAGACATGTCAATAATCGTCCTAAGCCTGTTTTATTTGTTTCCTAGTTCATGCATAGGAACTATTCATGTAGTTCCTAAGTCAGAAAGCACATCTTGTCAATCTTCCTTAAAAGATATATTTCTCGAGGGGTGGACGAACCATGAGAGAAGATGGACTCTGAAAAACAAACTGAAGGTTCTAGAGGGGAGGGGGGTGGGAGGATGGGTTGGCCTGGTGGTGGGTATTGAGGAGGGCACGTTCTGCATGGAGCACTGGGTGTTGTGCTCGAACAATGAATCATGGAACACTTCATCTAGAACTAATGATGTAATGTATGGGGATTAACATAAGAATAAAAAAAAAAAAAGATATATTTCTCTTACAGATACTACCATTATCCTAATAAAATTCTTATCATTTTACTTGTAGCTGGTATCCTTGTCACTATTCTCATTTCCTTATAGTCCATCCTTTACACAGACTAACAAGTGCCAGAATATTTGTTTCAACATAAAGATCTAATTGTGACACATCATTTACATTATTTCAATGATCCTCTATATTCATGATGATAGAGTCTAAATATTACATGTATTTCTATGATTTGTTGTTTAACCATCCCATCTCATCTTTTGCCCCCAGCCCTGCTCCCATACTGACCTCTCTTCAAATTCTCTTATAAAAGCAACTGGGCTTTCATAGAAGCTGCTTTACCTGTCTGGATCACCCTTTCTCTGACTCTCCCCTTTGTCCTAATCTTGTCCTCGCTATTCCTAGTCATCACAGGGCAGTCCAGGCACCATCACTTCCTGGAAGGCTCTTTAGATCTTTCTCCTCCCCTAATCCAACCCCAGGGCTGAATTAGGTATGTTTCTGCCTAACTCCATTTGCACATTGTGTACATATTGCTATGGCACTTAGCACATTGCATCATGATCGCATCTTAATTTATCTTTCTCCCAATTATACTGTAGCCTTATGGAAGGCATACCCACTCACCCTCAGTTTCTATCATTATACCTGGTACATGTCAATAAATGTTTGTTGAATGCATGGATGGATGGATGGATAAATGAATGAATTAGATCCCTTAGAGAGGGAAAAGACCTTATTCCAATGATGCTGACTTTGCTTAAATCATTTGTGGAAAACAGTTTAGGAACTGTCTTCAGAATTGGTTTATGAAATAGAAAAGGGTATCAGTATTTCCCTGCCTTTTTGGCAACACCCGTGTTAGCATTGTTTGAACAACAAAAAATGTGGGATGGAGATTATCATCCGTCTTTATTCACCAGCTACATATGATCTATTCTCAAAGGCTGAGGATGATGCAAAAATATGCTCCTAATTTTGAGCACAATTACAAAAGGCAGTGTTAATGGGCATATTGCTTCCTAGGGTGGCTGCCTGAAAATATAAGCTCTGGTGTTCTTTTAAAAAGAAATCAGTCTCACTGCTTTATTACCATGCTTCACATTTGGATATTTGAATTAGTTATTGTCATGAATGTTAATCACAAATTTATGAGAGAAAATCAATTTAAAAATATTAGCTAGTAGACTTGAACACATAGTTCCCAAGACTATCTTGAAATATTTCCAAATCAGATTCTACAGTTTTAACTCTCTAGAAAAAAAATTTTGAGAAAATCCTATTATTTTATTCAGATTCAAGTTCAAACATTTCTTTTAAACCACAGTTCTAAGAACATACTTTCATTGCCAAACTCTCTCCAAGGGATGCAATATTCTCAGATTTTTTATCCAAACATGCTTGCAGGCATTCCTTTTCTTTAGCCAGATCGTTGAGGGTTGCACCAAGAATGCTGATTTCTTCTCTCTGGGCAATACTTTGCCTGGTAAAATTATCTAAATATGTAATCATAAAGGCATTGTTTTAAGCAAGATATTTTTTTTCCAATTCAAACAGACTGAAATACTTTTCAAAGTAAACTCTCCTATATTGTGTTCAATGACTAAAAATAAGTACTGTATCCCAAATAAAAAATGGCTTTCGTTGTTAGTGATTAAAAACTGAGATGAATCATGAAATTCTGACTCATAAATGTAAAAGCACAATTAACACATTTAAATTAGAACAGCAAAGGAAAGCTCTATATCACAAGTTCGCAAAGTAGATTTACATGTGTGGTGGGGGAGGAGAGGGTGAGTGGTCAAAATAAGTGGAATATTAAAACAAACTGTGACCTCTCTCCCTCTAATTTCCCCACCCTCTAGCCTAGAATCACCATTGCATATAAGTTGGTAACTAAAAGATCTTAATATAATATTTAATTAGGTCATCTTCAGAGTCAAATGTCTCCTGATATTCTGATTTTTCTAAAGTAGGGTTATAAAAATTCCTAGCAGGAAAGAAAATCCCACAAAGTCTGATTTGATTTGTGGTAACACTGACAAGCCAATGTCAGTGTTGAAGGCCTGACTGACTGGTATAGAACAGTGGTTTTCAAATTCTGGTTTTTCATCCAGCACCATCAGCATCATCTGGGAACTTGTCAGAAATATAAAATCTGAGGTCCCACACCAGAAATTCTGAATCAGAAATTCTGAGTGGGCAGAGCAATTTATGTTTTCACAAGCACCCCACCCATGTGATTCTAATGCATGACAAAGTTTGAGAACCACTTGAGGAATTAGTAAAGATACAAAAAGCCTTGGCCATATCTTACTTCAAGGAGCCTAGCTCCAGTGATGTTTAGTAGCTCTCCAAGTGATTCTGACACACACCAAAGTTTGAGAAACTTTGATAGAGCTCTACGAGGGAAGCTCTGTTACACCAGACCTCTAGGTAAATCCTAGCCAATAGTCATCCAGAGCAGTGTTAAGAGAGGTAAAACCATATGCCAAGAGGATGATCTATACAGTACTTGAAAATACATCATGTCCCTTTTCCAGAGAGTACTGTCTTTAAGGCAAACCACATGTTTTGGTATTCTGATATTTGAGTTCATTCCCATTGGCGTACAATAAATACATTTTAAAACTCTAAAACACCTCTAGGGTCTCCTCGCTTTAAAAAAAACAACCTCAACCTTACATCCCACTCAAGCTACCATACCATTTTTCTGCTTCTGTTAATTGCTAAGCTTAAGAGACTTCTATTCTCTCCTGTCCCCACCTCCTCACCTCCTAATCATTTCTCAACCTACAACCCATCTTCCACATCCAACACTCCATTCACACTTTTTTTTGTCAATTTTACCAAAGCCTCCTATGTGCCAAATCCAATCAATATTTTTCATCCTCATCTTATTTTGCTTCTCAAAGATATCTGACAATTGATCATCCCCTCCTTTTTAAAATATTTTGCTCTCTTGCCTCCCAAAATAACACTCACTTCTGGGTTTTCTTCCTACTTCTTTGGCTTCTTCTTACTGAGTCCAGGATCCTCTTCTCATTCTCTATATTTTCCCTAGGCAATTTCATGGTTTTAAAATATCATTTGTATGCTGATGTGTCCCAGATGTTTATCTTTAGCTTAGATTTCTCTTCTGAGATAAAAACTTATCTATTTAATTGCTTACCTTGGATTTTTATTTAGACTTAAAATATCCAAAAATGAGTTCTTTAATATTCCCCTTCTATAGTTCTCTTGTAATATTTCCTATCTTAATAAAAAGCACTTCTACTCGCCTAATTGTTTATGCCAGACATTTTTTAACTACAAAACAGAAAATGTTAAAAAATATTCCCCATTTTAAAATGGGCTTTTTAATAGTCCTGACCAAAATTTTACTTTACAGTTATAAGAAGATTAAGTTATGACCACATTTTCATAGAGATCACTGGTAAGAAACATAAATAGGACACTTTATAAAAACAATTTTCTCTATGAACCCAAGTGATAGCATACAAATATATGTACACTTTCCATCAAAATAATATATAGACATGTACCATGTTTCATCACAACACTATGGACAAGCCACAATGTAGTACGAACAGTTGTAAATTTATACGGGATCATGACAAATTTACAAAGTGTCATTGCTTTGTTTAGCTATTTCTTCACTGAAAAATATGAAGCCATATCTAAGTATTTATGGTCCTAAATATAAGTAAAAAATTTTACTATCAAAGAAAAAACATATTTTTCCATGATTCTTGACTGATAAACTTTTAATTTATGGGCCTATTTCCAAGTTTATCTATGTTATAACTGAAGAGAAGAAAACATGTTTTTCTACCAGACTTTAAAATATATATATTTATTTATCAGGGGGAAAAAACTCACCAATTTTTTCATCCAAGCACATAATTTTCTCCTGAGTAAGCTGTAGCTCATACTTTTTCTTAGCAAGATGTCGCTGAGTATCAGAAAGATCTTTTTCTGTATTTTCATATAAAAGTCTGTAAACATTTTAATAATAAAACTAATTCTGAAATATTTATGCTTTATCAACTTTTTAGTGTATTTAAATCTAAAAACTGGTAAGGACTGTAATATACATTTTTTCTTTTTAATATTTTCTTTATAAAAGTACATTAAAGGAAGTTTGGAGAATAAAGGGTAAAAAGTTCTCGATAAAAAGCTACTATTAGCATTTTGGTGTTCACATTCAGTATTTTTTCACAATATATATTTTAAAGTTACCATACTATAAATTCAAAATTGAATCGTGATTTTTTTTTTTCACTTACACTTAATCTTTAATATTTTTCAGTCCTATAAAACAGCCCTCCAAATCACCATTTTCTGGCTGAAAAGTATTATATGAGCAATAGCCATTTACTTTTCTTTTTTTTTTTAAGATTTTATTTATTTATTTGTCAGAGAAAGAGTGCACACGCAGGGGGAGCAGCAGGCTCACTGCCGAGCAAGGAGCTGGATGTGGGACTCGATCCCAGGACCCTGAAATCATGACCTGAGCTGAAGGCAGATGCTTAACCAACTGAGCCACCCAGGCATCCCAAACATAAAGTACTCTTGACACAACACCCACAGAAAGCTCCTAAACCAGGTTATCACAAATACCCCACCACAACCTAAATAATAAAAACAAAACCCCCTCCAGTATATACACACCAAGAGAATCTACCATGAAAAAAAATGGAAAAAACACTATCAAAAGCATAAATAACTGAAATCTTCAATAACGAAAAACCAGGGGAAAGCACGAACACAGTGTCGCCCACTACCACAAATTATGCGGTCAACTTTCCTACATCTGGAGTGCAATGGATAAGCCTCATCCTGGGAAAACCACATTTGTGAGTATAATAAGAAAATTTTTTGAAAATATAGTGAAATTCCACTGTAGTCTAAATGAAGAATCTTTTCATATGCGTTGACAAATTATTTTCTTAGCTTTTTTTCTTGTAAAGCAGCATTTAAAAATGCATACTAAGGGGTGCATGACTGGCTCGGTCAGTGGAGCATGCAACTCTTGATCTCATCAAGGTTGTGGGTTCAAGCCCCACACTGGGTGCAGACTTTAAAAAATGCATGCTAAAATCAGAAGCATAAATGTAACAAGCCTATCAATTCAAATGACAATGATGAGTCCTGAAAGACACAGGATTGTGCAAAACCTTCCAGTGCACACTGTGGCTATTCTTATGCTGTTAAATTGCATTGCAGCCATATGCTTTCCAAAATAGCCATATCCCCCTGCACAACACAGGGATCTATCTATTAAAAAAACAAAATAGAAAACTACACACATAATCAGAAGTTCTCAAATCAGATCTTTAAATCACTGACCAATAAACCACACCTAAAACAGACATTTAAGCAATAGAAACTTTAGAAATAAAGCTGGTAGCTTCTTTTGCAGACTCTTTTAACACTGATGTCAAAAAAGACTCTTACAACTCTAAGATATATTTAGAACTCTAAACAACCTACTTTTTTTTCTCTCAAATGCCCAGAGTCCTAGAAGAGACTTTTGCTTGCTTCCAAGCTTGGGCAATTATGATTAAAGCTGCTATAAACATCGAGTGCAGGTTTTTGTGTGCACATAAGATTTCAACTACTTTGAGTAAATACAACAGAGCGCTATATGGTAAGAGTGTGTTTGGCTTTGTAGAAACTGCCAAACTGTCTAATAAAAGTGGCTGTACCATTTTGAATTCCCACCAGCAATGAATAAGAGTTCCTGTTGGCCCACATCCTCACCAGCATTTGTCGTCAGTGATTCAGATTTTGTCCATTCTAATAGGTATGTAATGGTATCTCACTGTTGTTTTAATTTGCATTTCCCTGATGACCTATGATGTAGAGCATCTTTTCATATGCTTATTTGCCATCTGTATATCTTCTTTGTGGAAGTCTGCTAAGGTCTTTGGCCCATTTTTTAATTGGGTTGTTTGTTTTCTTATTGTTGAGTTTTTAGAGTTCTTTGTATGTTTTAGAGAACAGTTCTTTATCAGCTGTGTCTTTTGCAAATATTTTCTCCCAGTCTGTGGCTTGGCTTCTCATATTCTTGACATTGTCCTTTGCAGAGCAGAAGTCTTTATTTTTAATGAAGTACAGTTAATCAATTATTTCTTGTGTGGATTGTGCCTTTGCTGTTATACCTAAAAAGTCATCAACATACTGAAGGTCATCTAGGTTTTCTCCTGTTATCTTCTAGAGGTTTTACAGTTTTGCATTTTACATTTAGGAATATGATCCATTTTGAGTTAATTTGAAGGTGTGATATCTGTGTTGCAATTTTTTTTTTGGCATGTGGATATCTAGTTGTTTCAGTACCATTTGTGGAAAAGACTGTCTCTGCTCTACTTTATTGCCTTTGCTCCTTTGTCAAAGATCAGTTGACTATATTTATGTGGGTCTATTTCTGGGCTTTCTATTCTGTGCCATTGCTATTTGTCTATTCTTTTACCAACACGACACTGTCTTGATTACTGTAGCTTTATAGTGAGTCTTGAAGTCAAGTACTGTCAGTGCTCCAACTTAGTTTTTCTTCAATATTCTGTTGCCTATTCTTTTGCCTCCCCATATAAACTTTAAAATCTGTTCATTGATATCCACAAATAACTTGCTGTGATTTTGACTAGAACTTACTGAATCTATAGATCAAGTTGAGAAGAATGGACATCTGAAAATATTATGTTTTCCTATCCATGAACATAGAATATTTTTTTTCTTTTTCTTTTTTACCAAAACAAAACTTTATTTACAGTTGAAAACTTAAACAGAAAATCCTGGGTTCTGAATCTGTGACATTTCCAAGGTCTCTTGATCAAAAAGGGCCGCCGCAGGCAGGGAAGCAAACACAGGGGCCAATCCGGATTATCTTACTCAAGAGCGCCACCCAGAGCAAGGGAAGGCCTACAATGGCAGAGAGGTGAAGGTTTGATCAGTCTTGCTCTGGACTACACCCTCCCCACACTGTGAGATCACCACAGGCAGCTTGGGCTTATTGCTGAAGCCTGTGGGAACATTCTCAATCTTTCGCATCACTATAAGTCCATCAATGATTTTTCCGAACACTACGTGCTTTCCATCCAGCCAATCACATTTAGAGCAGGTGATGAAGAACTGGCAGCCATTTGTACTGGGACCACTGTTTGCCATGGAAAGCAGGCCTGGAGCTGAGTGTCTCAGTTTAAAATTTTCATCTGCAAATGACCCCCGGTAAATTCTGGCAACTCCAGTACCATCTCCATTAACAAAATCCCCACCCTGAATCATGAAATCCTTTATGACCCTGTGGAAGGTGCTCCCTTTGTATCGTATCAGAACCCCACCTTTTCTGAATTCTCCAGAGAAGAACTGTCTAAAATTCTCAGCCGTCTTAGGCACAACGTCCACAAAGAGCTCCATCTTCATGCGGCCAACTTCCTGGCCGCCAGTGCTGACATCAAAGAACGCCACGGGATTTGCAGGATATGTCCTCACTCCTGCATGGGGATTGGCTGACAATGTCATCTGTCATCCTGAGTCTTTCTTTTTTAAAAAGATTTATTTATTTGAGAGAGGGGAGAGGGGCAGAGGGAGAGGGAGAGAGAATCCTCAAGCAGACTCCCTGCTGAGCACAGAGCCCAATTCAGGGCCTGATCTCATGACCCTGAGATCATGACCCATGCCAAAATCAAGAGTAGGATGCTTAACCAACTGAGCTAACCCAGGCACCCCTAGAATATTTTTCAGTTTATTTAGTTCCTCTTTGATTTCTTTCACCAGGCACCCCTAGAATATTTTTCAGTTTATTTAGTTCCTCTTTGATTTCTTTCACCAGTTTTGTACTTTTTCTCATACAGATCTTATACATAATTTGTTAGATTTATACTTAAGTATTTCATTTTGGGGGGTACTAATATAAATTGTACTGTGTTTTCAATTTTAAATTCTACTTCTTCATTGCTAGTATAAAAAAAAGCAATTGATTTTGTATATTAACAACATATCCTGCAACCTTGTAGTAACTGCTTATTAGTTCTAGATTTTTTGTTGATTCTTTTGGATTTTCAACAGAGAATATCATGTCTACAATAGATTTTAATACTGAAATCTTTTTAGTCTCAAATACCCAGACTCAAACTGAAACAGTCTTGGAATCACTGGACACAAAGACCCAAACTAACTTTTTATTAACAGATAGCTCTATCAATCATTCAACTATATGGAAAATTCTTCTTGGGCCTAGAGATGTTTGATAAACAGATGCAGATACACAGATTTTTTTTTAAATCTACTTCTAGAAAATGTTCTGAAAATACTCTAGCTTTTTACTATTGTTGTCTGACATAGAAACCCAAACAGAATAACTTCTGCTACTAAAATATACCTGTTTGAAAGGAAAGTTCATTTAAGCAGTATAGGAACACAGATAATGAGTACTGGTTTTGAAACACTGGGGAATTTCTTCTTCATCAGCAGTGAAACCCAAACAGAAATGCATTAATTTCTTTTTGGCTGATTTGGCTTGGAACACTATGGAACTTCAGTTTAGAGATACAGAAAAACAGGTATGTGCTGAACTGTGCTCAGGACTCAATTTCTAGTGAGTGTTCACACCTGGGACAAAAATTTTCTCATCAACTGACGAAACAGAAAACAGGAACAATATTTTAACTATACTGAATGTAGGTGGATTATGTAGCTTCTGATTAGATTCTCTGTAACTCCTTGCCTTTTGTACATGTAACTATGAAACCTATGATATGAATATATTATAAAGTATAAGATATTGATCTATAAAAAATAAACTGACAGCTGACTCCTCAGCATAAATAATAAGACAGTGGAAAGATATTATCAAAGTGTTAAAAATAATTCCCAACCTTTAGAATTCTCTACCTAGCAAAAATATCCTTCAATACCAGCAAGGTTACAACAGAGGTGGTGAGAAATGCTCTGCTTTTGAGTACATTTTGAAGACAAAACAAACTGCATTGGATATTGATATATGAAATCACAATTACTCAAGGTTTCAGGCCAAGAACTACATGAATAGACTTTCCATTTACTGAGATGGGAAGATTGAAAAAGCAGATTAATGTGTGTTGGTGGGTGAAGGGTAGTGGATAGCAGAACTCAGGTTTGAAAATGTTGTCTATTAGGCATCCCAGTGAAGATGAAAACGAAGTGGCTGGACATTCAACTCTGGAGTTCAAGAAAAAAGTCCATGCTACAGATATACATTTAAGAGTCAAGAGTAAATACATGAGACTGGATGAGTTCATTGAGGGATGAGTACACAAGAAAAGAAGTGGTCTAAGGACTGAGCTGAGGGACACTCCAACATTTACAGATCATGGAGATGAGGCAGAACTAGCAGAAGAGCCTGAGAAGGACATCCAAGGAGATGAAAAAGAAAATCAAATGAGCATGGTACCTCAGAAGCCAAATAAAATATTTAAAGGAGTAGAGAAAAAGCACAACTGATCATCTTTGTCAAATGGTGCTGATAGGTCAAATAAAATGAAGACTGAGGATTGACCACTGAATTGAGCAACATGAAAGTAAATATTACCTTAAAAAAAAGTTTTCATAAAATGGTAGGAGAAAAAGGCAGATTACAGTGGGTTTAAAAGAGAGCAAAACGTAAGACGCTGGAGCCAGAAGTTTAGACAACTCTTTCAATGAAATCCCTGTAAATAAGATGTAAAATTTAGTACAAATATGTAATATATCTGAATAACATGATTACAAATCTGAGCTAAGGGACAAATATAAAAACTATTTCAAAATTAATAAATTTCTCAAGTATACACAGATAATTACCAAAAACTGATCCTAAAAGTAGAGGGCAACACATTTCAAAAATTTGAAATCTAGTATGTTCTGCAAATAATGTAATTAGCAAAAAGTCAATCAAAAAGATAAGTGAAAATTCATTATGTTTTTGGATACTTAAAATTACACTAATAAATACCAATAGATCAAGTAAGAAGTAATGATGAAAATGATAAAATATTTTATAAGAAGTACATAACAAAATTTGTAGAATACATTCAAGTAAGTATTTTGAGGGAAACTTGTTTATATGAGAAAAAAAAAAAAGCCTGAAAAGTAATAATATAAGCATTCATCTGAAGAAATTTGAAAAAAAATAAAAATAAATCTAAAGAAAATAGAAGGAAGTAATAAAGAACAAAACTTAATGAGGAACTCCAAAACAAAATGTTGGTCCTTTGAAAAGACTAATAACAACAGACTAAAAAAGAGGAAATCACTACAGATTCTACAGACATTAAAATGCTCATAGAATATTGTAAACATTATCCTAAATGTTTTAAAATTTAAAGAAAATGAACAAATGCCTTAAAATATATAAACTGAATGGCATAAGAAATTTCTAATAGTTCCTTTATCCATTAAACAAAATAAAAACTCCCCCCCCCAAAAAAAGTTGGACCCAAAAGGCTTCATTGGTTAAGTACTAAAACTTCAATATTATGCCAACTCTTCCAGGTAATAAAAGAAGACTAAATGAATTGAGATTATTATAAGGTTTACATGACATTGATACCAAAATCTGATTTTAAGAAGCCCAAGAAAAGCAAGTTATTGGCCAATCTCAATTATAAAAATAAATGTAAATATCTTAAAGAAAGCATTAACTGACACCAGAAATCTATAGAAAGTATAACATACCCTAACTGATTTGACAAAACACATCTATTCCTGAAAAAAAAAAAAAAAGTCTCAGTAATCTAGGAATAAAAGGAAACTTCTTCAACCTGAAAGAAGATAGCTACAAAAAACATACAGCTAATATCATACTAACTATTGAGAATCTAAATGCTTCCCCTTACAATGTGGAAGGACGTCCACTTCATCATTTCTATTCAACATTGTACTGGATGTTCTAGCCAATGCAATAAGGCAAGAAATAGAAAGAAAAAAAAGCATGCAGACTGAACACGTAAAACTATCTTTATCTGCAGATGACCTGTCTACGTAGAAAATTAAATGGATTCTACAAAAAGGCTAACTAGAACTAAAAGGTAAATTTAGCAAAGTTGTAAAATACCAGATAAATATATAAAAATCAATTGTAGGACTTCTGGTTTTAACCCTGACAAGTAAAGAGCTTAGAAACTGTCATTTCCACTGTTATAACAACAACAAAAAATGAACAAAATGAAAATCAAAGACTTTCTGTGACACATTAGAATAGTCAATTACAGAACAAACTACCAGTTCAAAATCTGAAAAGATAACCAAGATCTGCTCATTTGGAGCAGAAGCCACTGGAATCACAAATGGTTAAGAACACTTAAATAGGGGAGCCTGGGTGGCTCAGTTGTTGGGCGTCTGCCTTCACCTTGGGTCATGAGCCCTGGGCTTGAGCTCAGTGGGGAGCCTGCTTCTCCCTCTCCCGCTCCCCCTGCTTGTGGAAGTTCCCTCTCTCGCTGTTTCTCTCTCTGTCAAATAAATAAAAATCTTTAAAAAAAAAAAAAGAACACTTAAATAATAATTTTGACACATTGCTGGAGGCTGAGTTCGTATTTACATGAGAGTGAGAAGCTCCTAGAGGCCACAGTTTTAGAGGGATCCCTATATTTCAGTGTTTACCTCCAGGAACTCCACTAGGTTCTCACAGTAAAGATCTGAGAAAGATCCCCTGTGATTCTGACAGGAGGAAGTAATTATTGTGAAATATGCCCAGAGCATACTCCATAATAAAGGCTTACTCTTCAAATAAAAAGACTTTACCATAGCCTTATCCGAGCTATAAAAGGACATTTCTCCCACTTTACCCTCTCTAGCCTTCCTGTCTCACATAAGTGGATAAAAAATAAATAAAAGTTATACCAATGGAAAAACACTTGTAAACATCATAGCCCAGAGACACACGTCCACTAAAAGACTGAAATTTAAGTACAAGAGTAGAGAACATATTCCCTCCTCTCATCTTTACCACACTAACAGGGCTCCATGATAATCACAGTGAATCACAACCCAAAGAGCTGCAAGATGCATGCTCTCACTGAGGAAGGGTACCCAAGGAAGCCTAATGTCAAAAGGAAAAACAACAATCAGGACAACAGAGGAATTTGAAGTCTCTGCCACCTGCATCTACAACAGACATTGAACACAGCTCAACTGCCAGCCAAATTAACATAAACATTCACACTAAAGGCTTATTTACTTCAGTTAACACCCAATACAATATGTGTGGCTTCAATGAAAAAATTACAAGGCATGCCAAAAGTCAAGCAAAAACACAAAGGAAGGATAAAACCAGACTCAGATATAGCACAGACACGGGAATTATCAAACAGGACATTTTAAATAACTATGACTATTTGGTTAAGGGCACTAATGGAAAAATAGACAATATACAGTAATGGGGGGTAACATAAACATTGAGATGGAAACTGAGAGGAACAAAAGGAAATGCTAGAAAGCAAAATACTGTGACAAAAATAAAGAATGCCTTTGATGGGCTCATCAGTAGATTGGACACAGTCAAGCATAAATCACTCAGCTTAAAGACAGATCAATAAAAACTTCCCAAACTGTAATGCAAAATGCAAAGAGAAAAACAAAAACAAAACAGAACATCTAAGAACTGTAAGTATAATTCAAATACCAAAAGGAGAAAAAAGAGAACAAGAGTACAAGAAATATTTGAAGTAATTATAAAATAAAAATAAGTCATGTGGATGAAAAGTACAGTATAGGTAATATAGTCAATAATATTGTAATACCTGTACAGCAATCCATGGTAACTACACTTATTGTGGTGAACATTTCATAATATATATAGTTGTCAATCACTATGTTCTACACTTAGAAAAATATATATGTCAACTATACTTCAATTTAAAAAATGTTTTAAGTAATAATGGCCTAACTTTCCAAAGTTAATGTGCAGTATCTATACACAGGGAACTACAAAACAATGATGAAAGAAATCAAAGACCTAAATAAATGGAGAAATATTCCATGTTCAAGGATTGAAACATTCCATATCGAGATGTCCATTCTCCCCAACTTGATCTACAGATTCAATGCAAATCCAATTAAAAACTCAGAAAGCTGTTTTATAGATACTTATTTTAGAATCACAGGTACTGATTCTAAATTTTACATGGAAAGGCAAAAGACCAAGAATAGCCAATATACTACTGATGAAGAGAAAGTTGGAGGATTCACACTACCTAGTTTCAAGACTTACTATATAGTTATAGTAATCAAAACAGCATGGTTAGGGAAAAGAATGAACAAAATAGATCAATGGAATGGAATGGAGATCCCAGAAATAGGCCCACACAAATATAAGCAACTGATCTTTGACAAAGGGGCAAAGACAATACAGAAAGGGCAGTCTTTCAACAAATGGTGCTGGAACAATTTTAAGACATCCATATGCAAATTAAGGGAACTGAGATAAAGATTTTACATCTTTCACAGAATTAGTTCAACATAGATCACTGAACTTAAGCATAAAATGAAAAACTATACAAATTCTAGAAGAAAACATAAGAGAAAAATATGTACACTTGGGTTTGGTAATGAGTTTTTGAATACAACACCAAAAACACAATCCATGAAAGTAAAAGCTAAGTTGAACTTTATCAAAATTTAAAATTTCTGTTCTGCAAAAGACACCATTAAAAGAATGAAAAGACAAGGCACAGATGGGGAGAATATATCTGCAAACCACATATCTGATAACATGTATCCAAAATATTCAAAGAATTCTTTTTGGGGGGGTAGTATAAAATTGGTAACATTTATTTTTTTTTTCCATTCAGTACGTGCGCTCTTTAATACCCATCACCAGGCTAACCCATCCCCCCACCTCCCTCCCCTCTAGAACCCTCCGTTTGTTTCTCAGAGTCCATAGTCTCTCATGGTTCGTCTCCCCCTCCGATTTCTCCCCCTTCATTTTTCCCTTCCTACTATCTTTTTTTTTTTTTTTTTAACATATAATGTATTATTTGTTTCAGAGGTACAGGTCAATTCTTTTTTTTTTTTTTTTAGATTTTATTTATTTATTTGACAGACAGAGACATAGCGAGAGAGAGAACACAAGCAGGGGGAGTGGGAGAGGGAGAAGCAGGCTTCCCGCTGAGCAGGGAGCTGGATGCGGGGCTTGATCCCAGGACCCTGGGATTATGACCTGAGCCGAAGGCAGACACTTAATGACTGAGCCACCCAGGCGCCCCAGTACAGGTCAATTCTTAAAACTCAACAATAAGTAAACAAAAAATTGAAAAATGGGCAAAATATCTAAACAGATACCTCACCAAAGAAAATAAAAAGATGGCAAGTAACAAATGAAAAGATGCTCCACATCATTTGTCATTAGCAAACTGCAAATTAAAACAATGAAATACTGCTGCACACCTATTATAATGGCTAAAATACAAAAATGCAATACCAAATGCTAACAAGGATATGGAGCAACAGAAACTCTGATTCATTGCCAGTGGGAATGCAAAATGGTACAGTCACTTTGAAAGAGTTAGACAGTTTCTTATAAAGCTGAATATAGTTTTAATCTATGATTCAGCAATTGTGCTCCTAGGTATTTACTAAACTGATCTGAAAACCTATGTCCACACAAAAACGTGCACGTGAAAGTTTACAACAGCTTTACTCATAATTACCAAAAACTGGAAGCAACCAAGATGTCCTTCAAAAGGTGCATGGATAAACACCCTATAGTATATACATATGATAGATATTATTCGATGATAAGAAATAAACTATCTAGGTATGAAAAAAACATGAATGAACCTAAAATGCACATTGCTAAGTGAAAGAGGCTGGTCTGAAAAGGTTGTATACTGTATGATTTCAATTATATGACATTCTGGAAAAGGCAAACATTTCCTCAGCCAGGTGATAAAGGTCAAAATCAACAGTAATAAATCCTATGGACTGTACATACCCATTATACTCTAGATATATATGTACCTTAAAATGGAATTTTACATCTGTGACCTTTCTCTCAAAAACAAATTACCCAGTTTAATCATGACAAAAACAGCAGACAAACCCCAACTGAGAGACATTCTACAAAATACCTAATCAGTACTCCTCAAAACTGTCAAGGTCATCAAAAACAAGGAAAGTCTGAAACTGTCATAGCCAATAGAAGCCTAAGGAAACATGACAACTAAATGTAATGTTAGTGTTCTGGATGGGATCCTGGAACAGAAAAGGACATTAGGGGAAAACTAAGGAAATCTGAATAAAGTATGGACTTCAGTTAATAATGTATCAAATAATTGATTCATTAATTCTAACAAACGTACTAATGTAAAATGTTAATAAGAGAGGAAATTGGGTATGAAGTATATAGGAACTCTACCTTCTTCATAATTGCTCTATTAATCTAAAATTGTTGAAAAATACAAAGTTTATTTTAAAAACAACTGTATTTTCATATACAAACAATAAACAATCAGAAAGTGAAAATTTAAAATTCCATTATCAACAGCATCAAAAAAAATAGGAAATACTCATATAAATCTGATAAAAGTAGTAAAGGACCTATACACTACAAAACATTGCTGAGGAAAATTAAAGATCTAAACAATGGAGAGAAATACTGTGTTTCTGAGTGGGAACACTTGAAATTCAGATGTCATTTTCCCCAATTCCAATCAAATTCCCAAGCAGGTTTTTTTTTTATACACTGTGAAAATGATTCCAAAATTAAAATAAAATACAAAGGAATTAGAATAGCCAAAACTACTTTGAGAAAGAACAAAGTTGGAGGACTAACATTACCTAATTTGAAGACTTAAAAAAAAAAAGTAATCAGGTGGGTTATACTGGGATTGAGATATATAAATAGATCCATCAAATAAAATAGATAACCAAGAAAAGACCTATACATATATGGACAAATGACCTTCTACAAAGTACAAAAACAAGAAAGCATACTTTTTCAACAAATACAGGAACAACTGGATATCCTTATGCAAAAAAAGGTGAACTTTGATCTATACCTTGACCATATACGAAAACTTTGACATGAATAGCAGATTTAAATATTAAGAACTATAAAATTGCTAGAAGAAAACACAAAACAAAAATCTCAGTGACCTTACATTTGACAATGATTTCTTTAAAAGAATACAAAAAGCTGGGCATAATTTTTTAAAAATCAATAAATTTCACTTAATCAAAATGAAAAAAATTTGCTCTTTAAAAGACAGGAGGGGCGCCTGGGTGGCTCAGTCGTTAAGCGTCTGCCTTCAGCTCAGGTCATGATCCCAGGGTCCTGGGATCGAGCACCGCGTTGGGCTCCCTGCTCAGCGGGAAGCCTGCTTCTCCCTCTCCCACTCTCCCTGCTTGTGTTCCCTCTCTCACTGTCTCTCTCTGTCAAATAAATAAAATCTTTAAAAAACAAAAAACAAAACAAAAAAAACCCAAAACCTTACATTTGAAAAAAAAAGATAGTTAGGGGCACTTGGGTGGCTCAGTCGTTAAGCATCTGCCTTCGGCGCAGGTCATGATCCCAGGGTCCTGGGATCGAGCCCCGCATCGGGCTCCCTGCTCGGCGGGAAGTCTGCTTCTCCCTCTCCCACTCCCCCTGCTTGTGTTCCCTATCTCACTGTGTCTCTCTCTGTCAAATAAATAAATAAAATCTTTAAAATAAATAAATAAAAGATAGTTAATATAAAGGTAAGCCACAGAGTGGGAGAAAATATTTGTAAAATATACCTGAAGTAGGCCTTAGAATTTAGAAAGGACTTTTACAACTTGATAATAATATAAACAATTCAATAAAAGTGTGTAAAAGATTTGAACAGACACTAAAGAGGATAAATGTATGGTACAGAAGCACATGCTCAGATGCTCAAAACCATTAGTCATTAGGGAGAGCATGCTCAGATGCTCAAAACCATTAGTCATTAGGGAGGGCATACCTATTAGAATGGTTAAGATTAAAAAGATAATGCATACCAAGTGTTGATGAGGCTACATAACACCTGGAACACTCATACACTACTGGTGCAAATGTAAAATAAAATAGTACAGGGGCGCCTGGGTGGCTCAGTTGGTTAAGCGACTGCCTTCGGCTCAGGTCATGATCCTGGAGTCCCGGGATCGAGTCCCGCATCGGGCTCCCTGCTCGGCAGGAAGTCTGCTTCTCCCTCTGACCCTCCCCCCTCTCATGTGCTTTCTCTCTCTCTCATTCTCGCTCTCAAATAAATAAATATATAAAATCTTTAAAAAAATAAAATAATAAAATAAAATAGTACAACCACTTTGGAAAACAGTTTAATAGTTTCTTCAAAATTAAACATATATCCATCACATGACTCAGTCACTCTACTCTTAGGTATTCATCCAAGAAAAATAAAAGCTTATGTCCATACAAAGACTCATGTAAGAATGTACATGAATGTTTTATTTGTTATAGGCCCAAACTGGAAACAACCAAAATGTCCATATATTCACACAATGGAATACTACTCAGGAACAGAAAGGAATAAACTACTGATTATACAACAAGGATAAATTTCAAAATAATTATGCTGAGGGAAAGCATCCCACTAAAAGAATATATACTGTATGATTTCATTTATATAACATTTTAGAAAACCAAAACAAATCTCTAGGACAGAAAGCAAATCAGTGGTTGTCTAGGGATTGGCAGGGTAGGTGAGAAGTTACAGAGGGGTATGAGGAAATTTTGGGGAGTGATGGGTAAGGCCACTATCTTGATTGTGCTGATGGTTTTACAGATATATATATATACTTACCAAATTGAACACTTTAAATATGTGCAGTTTACTGTATGTATGCCAACTAGATTCTAATAATACTGTTAAAAGAAAACAAATGTATGCAAAAATTCTCCTCCAAATACACATCTATCTGATAGAATATTTTAGTAAACTACTAAAATGCTTTCCAGGAACTTCTAATGACATGAGCAATGCTTATGATATACAATTAAGTGAAACTGGCCAAATATATAACCTAATATAGAATGACATCAATTACACAGAAAGCTTACATAACACGGATGGAAATATTCCTGGTTAGAAAGAGATCTATATTAATAATAGTTTTCACTGAGTTATGGAATCATGGATGATTTAAATTTTCTTTACACTTTTCTCTCTTCTGCAAGGTTTCTTTGTTGTTGTTGTCTTATTTTATTATTTTTATTTTACCTGAGTCTGTACTATCCTTTTAAACAGGAAATTAAGAAATAAATGAAGGGAAAAATTTGAGTCATTATCTGTCCTGACAAGTGATTTCAGTATATGTACCACAGACCCTTGAAAGATCAGAGAGGGGACTCTGGGAACTCTTATGTGAACTAAGTATTATCTGTAGACTTAATATTTCACACTCATATGAAATACTGTTTTTCAAATGTTCACAGATGCACTGCAATTCAACATTACTGAATCTGTAGAATTCTCTCATATCAACAGACACTAAAAGTAAAATTGCTAACATGGAGGTCTTCAAGAACTTATTCCCTTACATTTATTGCCTGTAGGTTGCTTTAATTGGAATTTCTTCTGCTACCATACCAGTATGTAGGAAGAGCTAAGAACCTACTTGGCATTCAATTAACAGAAGTTCCCTTACATTTTCCTACATGTTCAAATGCCAAAGTCAAATATGCTCTGTGCCCAGAAGGACTTTGTAAAAGCTACTTCAGTTAAACATTAGGCTTTCTGCAAATGTAAGATGATGATGACTAGGAGTCTGACTCCTAGTTAAGTATGGCATTACTAGTCTATAAGTGATCTTTGGGAAATCATTTAATGTGCTGAGATTTCTACAACTGCTTCATAATAATCCTCTCAGAAATTAAAGTCAACAACTTATCATTATAAAATACTCTACAAAAAGTAGAATCTAGTAGTTATAGTAAACTAGTTGTTTAAAGGTAATTTACCTCAAAGAATTATTCTCTGCCTTTTGTCTGCCAAGTTCACTTTCAGTATCCATTGCCTTTCTTGCTAGTGATTTCATTTCTTTTTCCACAGTGGTTATGGTTTCCTTCATCAAAGTCATATTTGACATTTGCTCCATCCGTTCATCATCAAGCTATACAAGTAGAATGATAAGGTTACGGCCACCACTAACAAAATCTTCTTAAAGAGACATCCTCTCTTTGTGCAAACTGTGGCATATGACAAGATTTATACCAGGAGATGATCGTATTAGACTTGAATGTTGTGGGAGGCTGTATGGACAAGGTATTGTGGAGTAGGAACAAGAACAAGCCACTGCACAACCTGGGCATAAAGCCTATTAGAGTATATGCATCTACATTTTCAATCTGGTTCATTTTGACTGTAGCATATGTATCTTATTTGCAAAAGGATGTATTTGTTGTTCAACATTAATAAGTTATACATATAAAGTGGAATTATGAAAAAAATGTTTTTTCTCTCCTGAGTAATGTTTTTTTCCCTCATTACAACAACATAACACAGATGAATGTATAAATATATTCAATTAAATTTGGTAACAGAAGTCAAATTCCCCTAATTTTGTTTATATAGTCATAACATCTCAAATATATATTCATAGTATCTAAAATTCTTGATTAGCAAAAAGGTGATGCTTCACATTTAAATTCAGTTTAAATATATTCTTCTCATTAATTTTCATTTCATAATAATTTCTTCTACCTTAGCTACTCTTTCAGTAGAATAAGCCAGTTTCTCTGTATCTGGCAACGTTATCTTTAATGAAACAGGGAGATAAGAAAGTTGCTAAAATCCCACAGATGAGAAAGTTGCTAAAATCCCACAGATGTATCCCTAATGGGTTTTTTAAAAAAAGAACACACTTTGCAACCTAAAAGAAAAAATGCTTCACTTACATTTTTTGTGGAAGAAAATAAACAATGAAAAAGTGATAATTTATACCATACATACCACCTTAAATGTTTTAGGATTACTAACACTATCTTAGAAAAATAAAAGAACTTCTCTGAATATAAAAAAAAAAGGGAAAGGGGGAAGCTATTGACAGTTTATAGCTGAAAACACAAAAATGATTTTTCTTTACATTATGAACGGTACACTCCAGCTCTTCTATCCTTTGTTCCAAGTGAGCCTTCTCATTAAATGCTGTCTCTTGGGCAATCTGTTTAAAAAACAAAAACAAAACAAAATGTTTTCAATGTTGCTACATTGTGTTTCACAAATGGTCATACAGATAAAATTCATCCAAACCTTTAGCCTTTCCCTCAGGCTGTCTCGTTCTGTGGTCATTCTTCGTAAATCAGTGAAGGCCACATCTCTTTCAGTCTCCACCCGCCGGAGGATGGCATGTGCTGTTGTTGATTTAGGAGACTTACAGTTTTTCATCATTTCTCGTCGAAGTCGGGCAATTTCTTCCTGTGCCTATTATTTAAATACACAGACTTCTATTTAACAAGCTTTAGAAAAGACATAAATATAGCTACCTTATATCCAGCCAGTTAAAATACAAACCATTTATAAAAATGGATGCAACAGGATAATGTTTTTTAATGAACTTATATAAATAAATGCAAATGATGTCAAAAAATGCAAGTGAACGTGTAAAAATAGAAGTCTGGTTTATAATATCTTTGCCAAAACTTTTTAAAATTAATTTGGAGGCAGTCAATATAAGAGAGAATATTTTACTAAATTTTTGTGATATAAATTTGAATTCAGCAAAATTCAGGTAAAATACTGTTTTAATAAATATTACAGTGTTCCCATCTTTCTCTAATAAATGTATATGCCATTTCCATGTCCTGGCTACTTTTACCCTAACAGAAGGCTCATCAATACTTACTGACAACCCAATATACTCTCTCACACTTGTTCAACCATCCTCAGGTCCCAAACGTATTCCATACCTACAGATAATTTCTTATCCTACTGTGCTACTTAAAAGTCCCTAATCTTTCTTGATTTTGATCACTACCTATTGAGCTGATCTCCAAGACTCAGAGGAAGATATATTACTTCCCAATCTCCATAGCAAAGCTTTTACCAGAGTCCTGGACCTCATCTCCTGAAATGCCTTCTAAGATACTCCTGACTCAATTACAGATGACCCTTTAACAACATGGGTTTGAACTTATACACAGGTCCACTTATATACAGATTTTTTCAACAAATACAGTATAGTATTATAAAAGTATTTTCTCCTTGTCATGATTTTCTTACTAACATTTTCTCTTCTCTAGCTTATTTTATTGGAAGAGTAAGTGTATAATACATATATAAGAAATGTGTTAATTGACTATGTTATCAGAAAGCTTCTGGTCAACAGTAGGCTAGTTGCAATTAAATTTTTGGGAGTCAAAAGTTATACAAAGATTTTCAACTGTGCAGGAGGGTTGGCACCCCTAGTCCCACCTTGTTTAAGACTCAGCTGTATAGCAATGTCCACAATAGCCAAACTGTGGAAAGAGCCAAGATGTCCATCGACAGATGAATGGATAAAGAAGATGTGGTATATATATACAATGGAATATTATGCAGCCATCAAAAGGAACGAGATCTTGCCATTTGCAACGA
>NC_138378.1:52083965-52118491 GCF_054177405.1 Leptonychotes weddellii
ATCTGTGGCAGAAGTCACAGTCTCTGAGTCTTTCCTATTTTGGGGGTTCCTCCTCCTAGTCATTCTTTTGAGGGGTGGTTGAGGGAATGTACAGAGTCCAAATTATTGACCACAGCCCAAGCAAGATGCACCTGTACCTGTTTTATAGGGACCTTGGGGTTGCTGTCCTCTTGTTTTCCCAGCCTGTTTTCTGGGGGAGGGGCCTGCCACACTGTTACTCAGGCAATCCTGTTTGGGCAGAGTTGCCCTGCCCCCTGTGGTGGGGGGATGGGCTCAGTGAAAACCGGTGTTTTGGGACTTTTGTTCTCTGGTGGCTTTATCTGGTGGCTTTCCGTGTCTCTTCCAAGAGTCAGAGAAGAAGAAATCGTTTCCAGCCCTCTGCCTCAGAGCAGAGAGATTGCAGTCTGTTCTTCAGTGAGCTCTCCAGGCCACACTATCTCCATTTCTGTCTGTGCTGTTATAAACTGCAGTGTCCTGGGTTGTGCGCCCCTCAGCAGCACTCCCAGCCCTCGCCTCCAGGTCAGGGCACGTCTCTGCCCTTTGTGCTTCTAAAATCCCCAGCCGTCCCCAGTTTGCACATGTGGCCCCGCTGCTCCAGGTTTCAGTCTGGGGTGCTGCCCTAAAGTCCTTTCCCAGTCACTACCGGTCTGCGAGTCTGTGCCCTGTCCCCAACACAGGAGGCTATCACTCACAGGTGGTGTAGGATCGCGACGGCTCCCTCCCCCTTCCGTTTATCCTCCAGTATCTGCTCGTGGAATCACAGCTTCCCACTTCATACCTTGAAACCAACCACCTGCAGTATTCTGTTTGTAGAGATCCAGATCTATCTTCTTACATCTCATGCTGATTTCGTGGGTGTTCAGAGTGGTCTGGTAGATATCCAGCTCAATTCCGGGGACCGGTTGGAATAGGTCCCCTACTCCTCTGCCATCTTTTCCCACCCTCCGGAATGCATTTTTTAATTTTCTCTTCAATTTCTTGGTTGACCCATTTATTATTTAGTAGCATGTTATTTAGCCTCCATGTATTTGTGTTCTTTTCAGATTTTTTTCTTGTGATTGATTTTTTTTTTTTAAAGATTTTTATTTATTTATTTGACAGAGAGATAGAGAGAGAGTACAAGTAGGCAGAGCGGCAAGCAGAGGGAGAGGGAGAAGCAGGCTCCCCACTGAGCAGGGAGCCGGATGTGGGGCTCGATCCCAGGACCCCAGGATCATGACCTGAGCCGAAGGCAGCCGCTTAACCAACTGAGCCACCCAGGCACCCCTTGTGATTGATTTCTAATGTAATACCATTGTGGTTGGAAAAGATGCAGGATATGATTTCAGTCTTTTTGAATTTATTGAGATTTGTTTTGTGGCCTAATGTGATCAATTCTGGATCTTATTTCATGTGCACTTGAAAAGAATGTGTATGCTGTTGTTTTTGGATGGAATATTCTGAATATATTGGTTAGGTCCATCTGGTCCAATGTATCATTCAAGGCCACTGTTTCCTTGTTAATTTTCTGTCTGATATATCCATTGATATAAGTGGTATATTAAAGTCTCCTATTATTGTATTACTATCAATTTCTTCCTTTTGTGTCTGTTAACAGTTGCCTTGTGTATGCACTGAACTCCCTTATTGAGTGCATAAATATTTATAATTGTTATATCTTTATGTTGGATTGTTCCCTTTATGATTATGTAGTGTCCTTCTCTGTCTCCTTTTACAGTTTTGTTTGAAAAAGTCTATTTTTTCTGTTATAAGTATTGCTACACCAGCTTTCTTTTCACTTCCATTTGCATGGAAATGTTTTCCCATTCCTTTGCTTTCAATCTGCATGTGTCTTTACATTCTGAAGTGAGTCTCTTATAGGCAGCATATAGGTGGGTTTTCCTTTTTTAAATCCATTCAGTCACACTGTGTCTTTTGATTGAAGCATTTAGTCCATTTACAATTAAAGTAATTATTGATAAGTATGTACTTATTGCCATGTTGTTACTTGTTTCACAGTATTTTTGTAGTTTTTCTCTGTTTTTTCTTCTTTCTTTTTGGTTCTTTTGCTCTATCCACTTGTGGTTTGATGGCTTTCTTTAGTGTTGCTTGGATTACTTTCTCTTTATTTTTTGTACATCTGTTATAGGTTTTTGATTTGTGGTTACCATTAGGTTCATATGTAACATCTTAGGCATTTAGCAGTTTATATTAAATCAATGGCCGCTTAAGTCTGAACCCATTCCAGAAGCACTGAATTTTTACTCCCCTCACATATTTTATGTATATGTTGTCATACTTTACATCCTTTGATTTTGTGAATCCCTCGACCAATTTTTATAGGTATTTGATTTTACTGCTTTTATGCTTTAGTCTCCATACTGGTTTTATAAGTGATCAATTTACTTTTATTATGACTGCACTTACCTGTGAAATTTTTTTCTTTCCTCTTTCTTACTACTGTTTACAGCCTTCTCTTTCCACTCAAACAATTCCCTTTATTTTTTTTTTTTTTAAAGATTTTATTTATTTGACAGAGAGAGACACAGCGAGAGAGGGGAACACAAGCAGGGGGAGTGGGAGAGGGAGAAGCAGGCTCCCAGCCGAGCAGGGAGCCCGATGCGGGGCTCGATTCCAGGACCCTGGAATCATGACCTGAGCCGAAGGCAGATGCTTAACAACTGAGCCACCCAGGCGCCCCAAACAATTCCCTTTAATACTCCTTATAAGGATGGTTTAATGGTGATGAACTCTTGTTTGGGAAACTCTTGATCTCTCCTGAATGATAACCTTGCTGGATAGAGTATTCTTGGTTGCATGTTTTATCCTTTCAGGACTTGGAATATATCATGCTACTCCCTTCTGACCTGCCAAGATTCTGTTTGAAAATCAGCTGATAGCCTTATGGGGTTTCCCTTGTATGTAACTGTTTTCTTTTCTCTTGCTGCTTTTAAAATTCTCTCTTTATCACTACTTTTTGCCATTTTAATTACTAATTGTCTTGGTGTGGACCTCCTTTGGCTGATTTTATTGTGGGCTCTCTGTGCCTTCAGAATCTAGATTTCTGTTTACTTCCCCAGACTCAAGAAGTTTTCAGTTATTATTTCTTCAGATTAATTTTCTGCCCTCTCTTCTCTCTTCTGGGATCCCTATAATATGAATATTATTATGCTTGATGAGGTCACTAACTTCCCTTGACCTATTCACATTTTTTTATTATTCTTTTTTCTTTTAGCTCTTCAGCTTGATTGCTTTCCATTACTCTGTCTTCTGGGTCATTGATCCATTCTTCTGCCTCCTCTAATCTGCTATTGATTAATTTCTGTTGTATTTTTTAGTTTCATTATTGAGTTCTTCATCTCTGATTGGTTCTTTTTTATATTTTCTATCTCTTTTTCGAAAATCTCACTAAGATACTTCACTCTTTTCTCAGGTCCAGTGACTCTCTTTATGAACATTACTTTGAAGTTTTTGCCAGGCACATTGCTAATCTGTTTCATTTAGTTCTTTTGCTGTGATTTTGTCCTATTCTTTCACTTGAAACATATTCCTCTGTCTTTTTATTTTGTCTGACTCTCTGTTTGCTTCTGTGTATTAGGAAAGTCAGTTACATCTCCTGTTCTTGAAAGTAGTGGCCTTATGGAAAAGAGGTTCTGTGGTGCCCTGTAGCATAGTGTTCCCTGTTCACTAGAACCCAGGTGCTTCAGGATGTCTCCTTTACGGGTTGCGTGTGATCTACTCTTGTGGTTGAACCACATTTGTCTTCAGTACATTCATTTAATGGCCCACTTTGCCTCTTTTGGGCAGGGTTTGGTCTCTAAACTGTCAGGGACCAGTCTGGGGCCTCCTTGGGCTGGTAGTTGGGCAATGTCACCTTTATGAGTCAAACCAGATGCTTGCCCTCTGCCCATTTGCTGGGGCTGTGGTTGCACCAAATTGCAGAGTGCTCCCTGGGTTGTCTCCTGAGAGGCTTTTGTTGGTGGGTGTGGCCAGTAGTCAAACCATATGTCTGTCCCCAGTCTGTCTTCTGGGGCTGCAGTGGAACTGGTCTGTGTAGTTATTTTCCCTTCTCCTCAGGCCAGGAGTCCCTTTGGAGTGATGCCAGTCCTGTGTGGGCTGCTTGTATGATATGATTCAGCAGAGCCATTTTGGAAAGGACTCCTGCTAATCAAGGTAGGTTGAATGAGAGGATCCACAAGAGAACTTGGGTGGCGTTGGGAGCAAGAAGTGGCCTCCGCCAGTTTTTTTGCTCTTAGAGAAGTCTGAAGATCCCTTCCCCTCCAGCACATGGAATAAACCTCTTTCAGGTATACCCTAGATGCTTTTCAAACTGCTTCTTCAATGTTGTATTTATGCAAGGTTGTTTATTATGCTCTTTTTTTTAATGGTGGGGACTCTGTTTCCTATTGCCCTCTGGCTCTTCCACAGCTAAGCCTACTGATTTTTAAGTATCCAGAGTTAAGCCCTGCTGATTGTAAAAACTTGCAAAGTTAAGCCTGACTGGTGTTCAAAGCCAAATGTTATCAGGATTTGTCTTCCCAGTGCAAGTCTTCCATGTCCGGGGTGCCTGGTGTGGGGTATGTTTCTCTTCCTTCTCAGTGCTTGTGGTGACCTCCTATTTGTGGTTAGTCTTGTAGGGAATTTAGTTCCTGACTTTGTCTCCATCTCTCCTACCCTTTTTTGATGTGGCTTCCTCTCTATGATTAACTGTAGAAAGTCTGTTCTTCTAGTCTTCATGTCGTTTCCTGGGTTAGTTGCACTGTTGTGGCTGGTATCTAGATGTGTCTGTGTGACAAGGTGAGCTTAGGATCCTACTACTCTGCCATCTTTAGTCTTGCTTTTTAAATTTTTTCCTCCAGTGAGTTGCTGGAACCTCTCTCCTGGACTTCTGGACTTCCTCAAAGACTCTCTTATCCATGGATAATTGTCTAATTTGTTGTTATCCGAGGGCTCCCAGACCTTGGCCAAGAGAGGCTGGAGCCATTCTTGGGCACTTCATCATCCATAGGTGGGTCCAATGTCTGTATGCCTATTACCCAGCCCATAGGTGAATGGGACTTTTCCTGGATCCCTTGGAGTGTGGTGCTGGTGACAGCTGTAGGCCATTCTTCAGGGATATGGCATTTTTTCTGGGTCTATAGTCAAGACTACAGTTATCAAGTCAGCTACCTAGGTATGGGCTTGTCTTCTCAAAATGACTCTCCTGGTTCTTAGATCACACTTGGGTTTCATAATCTCCTACCTGGGTTGTGAAGCTCCCATATAGGCAGTTTTGACTAGACAGGTGTGAAATTGTTATTGTTGAGTTGGAGAAATGTGTGAGGAATATCTTTTTTGGCCATTTTGCTGACAGCACCCCTGCATCAATTGATTTTTGAATGTTGAAACAGCCTTGCATCTCTGGAATAAATTTCATTTAATTGTGGTGGGTAGTTCTTTTTACACCTTACTGGATTCAATTTGTTAATGTCTTGCTGAATACTTTTGCATATATGTTGATGAGAGATATTAGTATGTAATTTTCCTTTCTTGCAGTGTCTTTCTCTGATTTTTAAAAAATATTTTATTTATTTATTTGAGAGAGCATGAGAGAAAGAGAGCACAAGCAGGAAGGAGGGGTAGAGGGAGAAGCAGACTCCTTGCTGAGCAGGGAGCCCAACGTGGAACTCGAACTCAGGACCCTGGGATCATGACCTGAGCTGAAGGCAGACACTTAACTGACTGAGCCACCCAAGTGCTCCCTTTCTCTGATTTTGATATCAGATGCTGGCCTTGTAGAATGAGGAAGTTTACCATCTCCTTTTATCTTCTGGAAATGATTATATAGAATTGGAGTAATTTCTTTCTTAAGTATTTGGTAGAATTAATCTACAAAACCATATGGGTTTGGTGATTTCTGTTTTAGAAGATTATGAATTGTTGATTCAATTTCTTACAAGATATAGATCTATTGAGATTATTTCTCCTTGTGTGAGTTTTGGCACATCGTGTCTTTCAAGGAATTGTTCTATTTCATCTAAGTTATCAAAGTTTTGTGCTCAGAGTTGTTCATAATTGTCTTTGTCCATTTGAACTGCTAGAACAAAAATACTATAGACTGGGTGGATGGCTTAAACAATTCATTTTTTCACAGTTCTGGAGGCTGGGAAGTCCACGATCAGAACTCTTGCAGGTTCGGTGTCTGCTAAGGGCCTACTTACAGGTCTTCTCACTGTGGCCTCATGTGGTGGAAGAGGAGAAGGAATTCCTTGGTGTCTTTCTTCCCTCCCCCTTAATAAGAGCACTGATCCCGTTCTAGAGGGCTCCACCCTCAGATACAACCATCTTCCAGAGGACCTATATTCAAATGTAATTACATTGAGAATTAGGTTGCAACATATGCATTTTTAGGAGACATAAGCATTAACAATATTTTTCTTATTTTTTTATGTTCATATGACCAGTAGTGATGTTAGTAATGACATTCATTTTGGTTTTAGTTATTTGTGTCTTCTCTTTTTTTTCTTGGTTAGCCTGCCTAGAAGTTAGTCACTTTTATTGATCTTTTCAAGGAACCAGTCTTGGTTTCCTTTGATTAGCTCTATTTAACTTCTTGTTTTAAATTTCATAGATTTCTGCTCTTTTTTTTTTTTAATTTTTTTCTTCTGCTTACTTTGGATTTACTTTGCTCTTCTTTTTCTAGTTTCCTTAAAATAGAAGCTTATATTACTGATTTTAGATCTTCTCTTCTAATATATGCATTCAGTGCTATAAATTTCCTATAAGCACTGCTTTCACTGCATGCCATAAATTTTGACAAGTTATATTTTTATTTCATTTAGTTAAAATATTTAAAATTTTCTGTTGATATTTCTTCTTTGATTCATGTGTTTATTTAGAAGTGTGTTAATCTCCATATATTTTGGGATTTTCCAGCTATCCTTTTTGTTAATGATTCCTGGTTCAATTTTATTGTGGGCAGAGAACATACTTGGTATGATTTTTATTTTTAAAAATTTGTTAAAGTGTGTTTTATAGCCTGTATGTGGTCTGCCTTAGTGAATGTTCAATATGAGCTTCAGAAAAATGTGTATTCTGCAGTTGTTGAATGAAATATTCTAGAAATGTCAGTTAGATCTAGGTGATTGGTGCTGTTTGGTTCAACTGTGTATTTACTGACTTTTCTGCCTACTAGATATGTCAGTTACTGATACAAGGGTGTTGTAGTCTCCAACTATAGGAGTGGATTTGTGTATCTCTCCTTGCCATTCTATTATTTCTTGCCTTACATATGTTGACAGATTCTACTATTAGGTGCATACATTTTACAGATTATTGTCTTTTTTTTCAATGCCAACTTAATTTTTTTAATAAATTAAAAAATTTTAATTCCAGTACAATTAACACAGTGTTATACTAGTTTCAGGTATACAATATAGTGATTCAACAATTGTATACTTTACTCAGTGCTCATCATGATAAGTGTACTCATAATCCCCTCCAGCTCTTTTATGCATCCCCTCACCCACTTCACCTCTGGTAACCATCAGTTTGTTCCCTATAGTTCAGAATCTGTTTTTTGGTTTGTCTCTTTTGTTGTTGTTCATTTGTTTTGTTTCTTAAATTCCACATATAAGTAAAATCATATGGTATCTGTCTTTCTCTGACTTATTTTACTTAGCATTATACTCTCTAGCTCCATCATGTTGTTGCAAATGGCAAGATTTCATTCTTTTTTGTGGCCAAGTAATATTCCATTTTTATATTTTTATATATATATCCATATATATATATCCATTTTTTATTTATTTTATCCATTTATCTATTAATGGATGCTTGGGTTGCTTCCATAATTTGGCTATTGTCAGTAATGCTGCAGTAAACATAAGGGTGCATATATCTCTTTGAATTAGTATTTTTGTATTCTTTGGGTTAATACCCAGTAGTGGAGTTACTGGATCATGTGGTAGTTCTATTTTAATTTTATATTAAAATTAGAGTTTTATTTTTATTTTAATTTTGAGCAAACTCCATACTGTTATCCACAGTGGCTGTACCAGTTTGCATTTTCATCAACAGTGCACAAGGGTTCCTTCTCCAAATCCTCACCAATATTTATTGTTTCTTGTGTTTTTGATCTTAGCCATTCCAACAGGTGTGAGGTGATACCTCATTATGGTTTTTATTTGCATTTCCCTGGTGATTAGTGATGTTGAGCATCTTTTCATGTGTCTGTTGGCCATCTGTATGTCTTCTTTGGAGAAAAGTCTATTCAGATCCTCTCTCTATTTTTAATTGGATTATTTGCTTTTTGTTGTTTAGTTGAATAAGTTTTTTTTAAAGATTTTATTTATTTATTTGAGAGAGAGAGCAAGTGAGAGAGAGCATGAGCAGGGTGAAGGGCAGAGGGAGAAGCAGACTTCCCGCTGAGCAGGGAGATTGATGCGGTACTCAATCCCAGGACTTATGGATCATGACCTGAGCCAAAGGCAGATGCTTAACTAACTAAGCCACCCAGGCATCCAAGTTGAATAAGTTCTTTATATGTTTTGGATACTGACCCTTTATGGGATATGTCATTTGCAAATATCTTCTCCCATTCAGTAAGTTGTCATTTAGTTTTGTTGATTGTTTCCTTTGCTGTGCAGAGATTTTTATTTTGTAGTCCCAATAGTTTAATTTTGCTTTTTGTCTACTTTTCCCAAAACCATTTGTTGAAGAGACCATCTTTTTCCCATTGCATATACTTGACTCATTTGTCGAAGATTAATTGCCCGTGTAATTATTGGTTTATTTCTGGGCCCTCTATTCTGTTCCATTGATGTATGTGTCTGTTTTTGTGCCAGGACCATACTGTTTTGATTACTACAGCTTTATAATATATCATGAAATCTGGGATTGTGATACCTTCAGTTTTGTTCTTCTTTTTCAAGATTGCTTTGCTATTCAGGGTCTTTTGTGGTTCCCATACAGATTTTAGGGAATTTCCCAAAACAACTTTGGTTTGTTCTAGTTCTGTGGAAAATTCTGTTGGTATTTTGATAGGATTGCATTAAATCTGTAGATTGCTTTGGGTAGAATGGATATTTTAATGATATTGGTTCTTCCAATCCATGAACATGGAATATGTTTCTGTTTGCTTGTATACTCTTCAGTTTCTCTCATCAGTGTTTTATAGTTTTCAGAGTACAGGTATTCACCTCCTTGGTTAATTTTATTCCTAGTTATTCTATTATTTTTGGTATAGTTGTAGATGGAATTTTCTTTCTTTTTTTTTTTTTTTTAAAGATTTTATTTATTTATTTGACAGAGAGAGACACAGCGAGAGAGGGAACACAAGCAGGGGGAGAGAGAGAGGGAGAAGCAGGCCTCCCGCCGAGCAGGGAGCCCGATGCGGGGCTCGATCCCAGGACCCTGGGATCACGACCTGGGCCGAAGGCAGACGCTCAACGACTGAGCCACCCAGGCGCCCCGTAGATGGAATTTTCTTAATTTGTCTTTCTGCTACTTCATTATTAGTGTATAGAAATACAGCAGATTTCTGTATATTGATTTTGTATCCTGTGACTTTCTTGAATTCATTTATCAGTTCTAGTAGTTTTTTGGTGGAGTATTTAGGGTTTACTATATAGAGTATCATGTCATCAGAAAATAGTGAAAATTTTACTTCTTCCTTACCAATTTGGATGCCTTTTATTACTTTTTCTTGTATCATTGCTGAGGCTAGGTCATCTAGTACTATGTTGAATAAAAGTGGTGAGAGATGGACATCCTTGTCTTGTTCCTGACCATAGAGGAAAAGCTCTCAGTTTTTCACCATTGGGTATGATGCTAGCTGTGCATTTTTTATATATGGCCTTTATTATGTTGAGGTATGTTCCTTCTACTTTGTTGAGGGTTTTTATCATGAATGGATGTTGTACTTTGTCAAATGTTTTTTCTTTATCTATTGAGATGATCCATATGTTTTTTTCCCTTTCTCTTACAGATGTGATGTGTTACATTGATTGATTTGCAAATATTGAACCACTATTGCATCCTGGGAATAAATCCCACTGATAATGGTGAATGATTTTTTTATTGTATTGTTGGATTCAGTTTGCTAACATCTTGTTGCAGATTTTTGCATCCATGTTCATCAGATATATTGGACTATAGTATTCTTTTCGTAGTGTGTTTGTCTGGTTTTGGTATCAGGGTCATGCTGGCCTCATAGAATGAATTTGGAAGCTTTCCTTCTTCTATTTTTTGGAATAGTTTGAGAAGAATAGGCATTAACTCTTCTTTAAATGTTTGGTAGAATTCACCTGTGAAGCCGTCTGGTCCTGGACTTTTGTTTTTTGGGAGTTTCTTGATTACTGATTGAATTTCATTGATGGTATTGGTCTGTTCAAATTTTGTATTTCTTCCTGATTCAGTTTTGGGAGCTTTTATGTTTCTGGGAATGTATCCATTTCTTCTAGGTTGTCCCATTTGTTGGCATATGATTTTTCATAATATTCTCTCATAATCCTTTGTACTTCTGTGGTCTCAGTTACTATTTCTCCTCTTTCATTTCTGATTTCATTTGAATCCTCTTTCTTTTTTTGTTGTTGAGTCTGGCTACCAGTTTATCAGTTTTGGTGATCTTTCAAAGAACCACCTCCTGGTTTCATTGCTCTATTGTTTTTTTAGTTTCTGTTTCATTTATTTCTGTTCTAATGTTTATTATTTCCTTCCTCTGTTTTGTGGTTTTCTGTTTTTTCTTCTTTTTCTAGCTCCTTTAGGTATAAAGTTAGGTTGTTTATTAGATTTTTCTTCCTTCTTGAGGTAGGCTTGCATTGCTATAAACTTCCCATTTAGAACAACTTTTTTCTTCAAAATCCCAGATTGTGGACCATTGTGTTTTCATTTTCCTTTGCCCCCATGTATTTTTTTATTTCCTCTTGGATTCCTTGGTTGACCCATTCATTGTTTAGCAGCATGTTATTGAACCTCCATGTATTTGTGTTTTTTCCAGATTTTTTTTCTTGTGGTTCATTTCTAGTTTCATAGTGTTGTGGTCAGAAAAGATGCATGGTAATGACCTCAGTCTTTTTTAATTTGTTAAGACTTGTTTTGTGGTCTAATATGTGATCTATTCTGGAGAATATTCCATGTGCATTTGGAAAGAATGTGTATTCTGCTATTTTAGTATGGATTAATTTGAAGATGTCTGTGAGGTCCATCTGGTCCAGTGTGTCATTCAAAGCCACTGTTTCCTTGTTGATTTTCTGTTTGGAAGATCTATCCATTGATGTACCTGGGTTGTTAAAGTCCCCTACTATTTTTTTACTATCAATTACTTCTTTTATGTTTGTTATTAGCTGCTTTATGTATTTCAGTGCTCCCATGTTGGGTACATTAATATTTACAATTGTTATATCTTCTTGTTGGATTGCCCTCTTTGATTATGTAGTGTCCTTCTTTGTCTCTTGTTACAGTCTGTTTTAAAGTTCATTTTCTCTGATGTAATTATTACTACCCCAGCTTTCTTTTCACTTCCATTGCATGATAAATGTTTCTCCAGCCCCTCACTTTCAATCTTCAGGTGCCTTTAGGTCTGAAATGAGTAACTTGTAGGCACCGTATAGATGAATCTTGCTTTTTTATCCATTCTGTCAACCTATGTCCTTGATTGAAGTGAGGGTTGCCAGAAAGGAGGGGGGTGGTAATTGGGTGATGGGCATTAAGGAGGGCACTTGACATAATGAGCACTGGGTGTTCTATGCACCTGATGAATCAATGGATTCTACTGGTAAAACATTGTATGTTAATTAAATTTAAATAAAATTTTAGTTAAAAATTAAAAAAAAATAAAGTGATTATCGATAGGGGCACCTGGATGGCTCAGTCGGTTGGGCGTCTGACTCTTGATTTCAGCTCAGGTCTTATCTTGGGGTAATGAGATCTGAGCTGGGTGTGGAGCCTGCTTAGGATTTTCTCTGTCCTTCTCCCCTCCCCTGCTCACATGTGTGGACACTTGCTCTCTCTCTCTCTCAAGTAAATAAGCAAATAAATAAAATGATTCTTGATATAGTTGAATTAATATTTACCATATTTGTAACTATTTTCTATTCATTGTCCTCTTCTTTGTTTCTTTTTTGTATTCTACTCATTGCTTTTTCCAGTTTTAATAGAGCATTTTATATGATTCTCTTTTATCTCATGTTAGTATATCAATATAGTTCTTTTAAAGAAACTTTTTTAGTGGTTGCCGTAGAATTTTCAGTATACACTTATAACTAAGTCCACGTTTAAACACTATACAACAGCAGGTATAGTGCAGGTATCTTATAATAGTGTTTGAAAATCTTCCCTCTTATCCTTTATAACATTGCTGTCAATCATTTTATTTATCCATAAGGTAAAATCATCTAATATATTGTTGCTATGTTGTTGAACAAACTGTTATCTGTTAGGTCAGTTAAGAAGAAGAAAGATAAAAGATTTTATTTTACCTTCACTTTTTCTTCTATTTTCCTTTCCCTTATTGACATAGATCTGAATTTCTAACACATACCCTTTTCCTTCTCTATGAAGAATTTGACATTTCTTCTAAGGCAGATCTACTGGTAACAAATTCGTTTAGTTTTGTTTGTCTGAGAAGGTCTATTTCTTTTTCACTTTAGGAGAATTGTTTCTCCAGATATAGAATTCTAAGTTGGTGGGTTTTTTTCCTTCAATACTTTGAATATTTTACTCCATTCTCTTCTTGTGTGCATGGTTTCTGAAGAGAAGTCTTACATAATTCTTATCGGTGTTCCTCTATAGGTAATGTGAGTTCTTCCCTTTGGCTTCTTCAGGATTTTATCTTTGTACTTTATTTTCTTCCATGTGAATGCTATATGCTTACATGTAGACTTTTTACCACTTGGTGTTCTCTGTGTTTCCTGGATTGTTGGTTTGGTGTCATTAATTTTGGCAATTTCTTCTTCTTATTATTACTTCAAATATTTCTTTTGTTCCTTTCTTGTATTTCTGATAGTTCCATTATGCATATATTACACCTTTTTAAATTGTCTTACAATTTTTGGGTATTTTGTTTCCCTTTTTCCATTGTATTTCCTCTTTGCATTTTAGTTTGGGAAGTTGTATTGAATTTTCAAGTTCACCAATCTGTTCATATGCTGTGTCTGCTCTGATGATGACCCCATCAAAGGCCTTCTTTATTTCTGTCACAGTGCTTTTGATTACTAGCATTTCCTTTAAACTCCTAGAGTTTCCATCTCTCTGCTTACATTACCCATCTGTTCTTGTATGTTGTCAACTTTTTCTGTTGGAGCCCACAGAATACTAATTATAGTTATTTTATATTCCTTGTCTAATAATTTCCAAGTGTCTGCATATGCAAGTCTGGTTCTGTTGCTTTGTCTCTTTAGACTATGCTTTTTTCCTGTTTGTATATCCTGTAAATTTTTTTTTAATATGAATATGTTGTGTTGGGTAAAAGTCATTGAAGTAAATAGGCCTGTAGTGAGAAGTTATATGTTTATCTATGAGTTAGGTTTGATTACTGTTTGCTGTAATATGTACACATCAAAGACTAAAATTTCCTCTGTTCTTTTTCTCTATTGTCTTTAGGTTCACTTAGAGAGTCCTTCTTATTTTTGTCTAAGATTTTATTTATTTATTTGAGAGAGAGAGAGAGTGAGAGCAGAGGGAGAGGGAGAAGAAGGCTCCCCACTGAGCAGGGAGCCTGATGTGGCGCTTGATCCTAGGGCCCTGGGATCATGATATAAGCCAAAGGCAGACGCTTAACCGACTGAGCCACCCAGGCGCCCCAGAGAGTCCTTCTTAAATAGAGCCGGAGCCTTGTAGTTCTTTCATCAGTAATCCCTTGTTATTACATAGGAGCCCTGTTGATGCGGTAGTAAGCTGTGGGTGGAGGAGAAGCAATCTCTAATCCTTTGATTAGGTCTTAGTCTTTTAGTGGGTTTGTGCCTCTGGGATGTGACTTTCACAAGTGTTTCTCAGCTTTTTTTTCTTTCTTAGGTGAGACAAGAAGACTGGAGGTTATCTGAGTTAGGTATTCCATTCCTCCATTGATTAGGCTCAGTTCAAATCATGGTTATGCTCTGACAAAATTGTCTCCCTTGAGGGCAGACCTTTGTCAAGGAGAACAGGATGCTCTAGGATTATTTCAAAATGGTTACTTTTCTCTTCACTTTGCCAAAAGCATGAGGGGATGTTTCTCTGAAAACCTGCTGGGTTCCTAGAGGTGAAAATAATGAAAATGTGGGGGCCTCCCTATGGCTGGAACCCCAGGAGGTTTTTTCTCTCAAGCTTGTCCATGCACATTCTCCCAGCAAATAGTCATTTACCCTTTAAGTGTTACTACATATGGCTAACTTCAATGACAGTATCTGCTCCTGGTAAGCTGTGATTCTCTGTATTTATCCACATTTTGGGGGGTAACAGTTTGTTCTATGTTCTTAATTCTCTGAAGGGTCAAAGAAGAGATTTTTATTGTCAGATTTTCAGTTTTATTTCATATTGTGAGGTTGGGAGTGATGATTTCCAAGCTCTTTACATATTCTTTACATACAGAAACCAAAAGTCTGTTTGTTTATATCTTTAGTGACTGGGGGCATTATTTTAGTGAAGTCTGTTCCTCACCTTCCCGCTTGCAATGTGAAGCCTCTGATGTTTCTCTAAGGATGCAGCCTTGAGTATGTTCACAGTTACCCTGGATGACGGTGGTTTTAGCGGGGCCTTTTTGACTGTACTGCTTCCTGACTATATTCAGCTGTTAAACTCCACAGATTTTTGTCTGTTTGCTTTATTGTTTTCAACAATGCTCTCAAGCATTGCTTCATAGACTGATTCAAGTAAATTTGAACTCCATTATAGGGAGAATTTTTTCAGTTCAATGTTTGAGTTTTTTGGAGCTTGAGAATGCTCTTCTTAGCAGCCTATTTCCCTGGCTCTCTCTGGTAAAGTAGTTGACCTATGGTTTATTTTATATCTGTAAAAAGTTTACCACTCTCTTCTGAATTTCTTTTCACCATACCCTACAAGTCTTTTCAGCAGACCCCTCGTTGTTCTTGAGAGTGTCCTAGGCTTGAACTTCCCCACAGTCTGTTACAAATGAAGAAAGTCCCTTTGGAAGAACTTAGGAGCTTCCTGTTTTATGGCCTCCCTCTCCTCATGGGCAAAAATCTCTGGGCCATGGCTCACAAGCTGGTATGAAGACAGTGATGCACTTCTCTTTGAGTGACATGCCTGCTTTAGGATCTGGCACTTGGTGGGGTTGGTGGAGGGTATTGCTATAGCCTGATCTTGTTGACATGCCTCTGCAGATATGGAGGCCCTTATTTATGAAAAAACCTGTGTCAAGGAGAATCAGGGACACAGTATTCTCATTAGGCCACAAACAAGATAGAACTGCCAACCTGTGTGTGAAGAATAGGCACAAGAAGGGAATCCCCATCTCCTAGACATACTTGCCAGGAACTTAGCCTCCGAAACAAATAGCTTGAGATGGGATGAGAAAAGCTGATACCTTGCCTGTCCTGGAAGGATAGTTTAATTCCTGACTAGGTACTGAGGGGATGCACCCATCTGGAGTGGAGTTTCCATTATGCTGAGCTTGGAGTGGGGAGAGAGGGAGTAGGTCACAGTTCAGATGCCACAAACTTTCACTGTACCTACCCAGTTTTAGTTGGTTTTCTTGAAAATGTCTGTTAAGTTTGCTTTTTTATAATTTTCACCAATTTCACTAGGGAGTGGTTCTGCCACGCTGCCATGCCAAAGGTGGAACCTTTATACTATACTGTTGATATGTTTTCATTTTATTTTATGTGAAAATAATTTTCTAGTTACCCTTATGTTATTTTATAGTATTATTTAATTTTCAATATTTAGGGATTAAATAAATATCTTTCTAGTTATTGATTTTTCAGTCTTTTACATTTTTGAGATTTTGTTATGGCCAGTCATCTTACTGGATGTTCCATATATACTTGAAAAGACAGTACATTTTTTTTTTTTTTTGGATCAAATGTTCTATAAATGTCAATTGGGTCAAGTTTGTCAATAGTGTTTTTCAATTCCTACCCCTACTAAGTCTCTATTTACTTGTTTTGCCACTTACTGAGAGAAGAGTATTGAAATCTCCAACTGTATTTGTGCGTTTGTATTTTTTCTTTTACTCATATCATGTTACTTCATGTATTTGAAGTTCTGTTTTAGATATATGTAGATTTAGGTTTATTATTACTTCTTAATGAATTCATCTCTTTATCCATTGTAATGTTTCTTATCCTGTAGTATACTTTCTGAGATATTAATATAACCACTTGAGCATTCTTATGATTATTATTTAATGGTATATCTTTTTTTTTCCATGCTTTTATTTCTAATTTTTCTAGGTCTTTATGTTTAAAACATATTCTTTTAGACAGTATATGGTTGGATCTTGCTTTTTTTTTATCCAATCTTACAATATTTGTCCTTTAGTTGTAGTGCTTAGATCATTTACATTTAATCTAATTATTAACATAGTTGTCTGTAAATCTGTGTTGTTGTCTATTTTCCCATATTTTCTTTGTTTCTTTTTCTTTTCCTGTCTTCTTTTCCCCCCAATTTTTTGAGAAAAAAACTCACATATCTTAATAAGTTTAAGGTATACAGCATGATGGTTTGATATACATATGAAATGATTACCACAATAGGTTTAACTAACATCCATCCTCGCATATAGATACAATAAAAAGAAAAGAAAAAAGAAAAAAAATATTTTTATGATGAAAACTCTTAGGATTTACTCTCTTAACGACTTTCCTATATATCAGAATTACCTATAGTCATCATGTTGTACATTATATCCCTAGTACTTATTTATCTTATTACTGGAAGTTTGTACCTTTTGACCACTTTCCTCCAATTTCCTTTCTCTCTGTCCTCTGCCTCTGATAACTACAAGTCTAATTGTTTTTCTGTGAGTTTGTTTTGGGTTTTTTTGTTTGTTTATTTTTAGGTTCCATATATAAGTGAGATCACACAGTATTTATCTTTATCTGTCTCACTCAATCCATTTAGTATAATTCCTTCAAGGTCCATCCATATTGTTGCGATAGGATTTTCTCATTTTTTTAATGACTGAACAATATTCTTCAGTGTGGTGTGTGTATGTGTGTGTGTACCAAATTTTCTTTATCCATTTATTTTTCCACGGACACTTAGGGTGTTTCCATGTCTGGACTATCATGAATAATCCTGCAGTGAACATGGGAGTACAGACATCTCTTCAAGACAGTGATTTCATTTCCTTCAGAAATATATCCAGAAGTGGGATTTCTGGATTGTATGGTAGTTCTGATTTTTTGAGGAACCTCCAACTGTTTTCCATAGTGGCTGTACTAATTTACATTCATACCAACAGTGCACAAGAGTTCCCTATATGTATATCACAACTTGTTATCCATTCATTCACTGATGAACATGTCTTAGCTATTGTAAACACTGCTGTAAACATGAGGGTACAGATATTTTTCTGAGTTAGTGTTTTCATTTCCTTTGGATATATTTTCAGAAGTGGTACTTCTGGATCATATGGTAGTTTTATTTTTAATTTTTTCCTTCATTTAAAATAATTGAAGTAAAGTTGACACAATGCTACATTAGTTTCAGGTGTACAACATAGTGATTTGACAACTCTATATGTTATACTGTGTTCACAACAAGTATAGCTACCACCTTTCACCATCCATTGCTATTACAATACCATTGACTATATTCCCTATGCTGTACCTTTTATCCCTATTACTTGTTCATTCCATAATTGGAAACCTGCACCTCGCAGTCCCCCATTCATTTGCCCATCCCTCCATCTCCTTTCCCACTATGACAACCAGCAGTTTGTTTTCCATATTTATGGGGCTGTTTCTGCTTTGTTTGTTTGTTTTTTAGATTCCACATATAAGTGAAATCATATGGTATTTGTCTTTTTCTGTCTGACTTCTTCTACTGAGCATAATACTCTCTAGGTCCATCCATGTTGTTGCAAATGTCAAGATCATATTCCTTCTTATGGCTGAGTAATATTCCATTGTATTTATCCACCATGCCTTCTTTATCCATTCATCTTTTGATGGACTTATGGATTCATTCCATATCTTGTCTATTGTGAATATTGCTGCAATAATATAGGGGTGCATATATCTTTCTGAATTAGTGTTTTTCTTTTCTTTGGATAAATACCTAGTAGTGGAATTACTGGATCATATGGTATTTCTATTCTGAATCTTTTTGAGGAAACTTCATACTGTTGTCCACAGTGGCTGTACCAATTTACATTCTTATCAACAGTGCCTGAAAAGTTCCTTTTTCCTCACAGCCTCAGCAACGCTTGTTTTTTTTTTTTTTTTTCTCAGCAACACTTGTTTTAAGAGTTTTTTATTTTAGCCATTCTGACTGGTGTGAGGTGAAAACTCATTATAGTTTTGGTTTGTATTTCCCTGATAATTAGCGACATGTATATTTTCATGTGTCTGTTGGCCATCAATATGTCTTCTTCGGAAAAATGTCTATTCAGGTCCTTTGCCCATTTTTTAATTGGATTATTTGTTTTTGTTGTTGTTGAGTTGTATAAGTTCTTTATATATTTTGGGCATTAACCCCCTATTGGATATATCATTTTCAAATATCTTCTCAGACAGTAGGTTCCCTTTTTATTTTGTTGGTGGTTTCCCTAGCTGGGCAAAACCTTTTTATTTTACTGTAGTCTCAATAGTTTTGTTTCTCTTGCCTGAGGAGATAGATCTAGAAAATATTGCTAAGGCCAATGTCAAAGAAATCACTGCCTATGTTTTCGTCTCAGAGTTGTATGGTTTCAGGTCTCTCATTTGGCTCTTTAATCCATTCTGAGGTTTTTGTATGTGTGTCATTATGGTGTAAGGAAGTGGTCCAGCTTCATTCTTTTGCATGTACTTGTCCAGGTTTTCCCCATACCATTTATTGAAGAGACTCTTTTCCTCATTATATTTTCTGGCCTCCTTTATCAAAGATTAATTGACCATATAAGTGTGAGTTCATTTCTGAGCTCTCTGTCCTGTTCTATTGATATATTTGACTGTTTTCTTGCCGGTATCATAGTGTTTTTATTACTACAACTTTGTAGTATATCTTGAAATCTGGGCTTGTGATACCTACAGCTTTGTTCTTCCTCAAGATTACTTTGTCTACTTGAGTCTTTTGTTGTTCCATATGAATTTTACGATTAGGTGCCCTAGTTCTGTGAAAAATGCTATTGGTTAGTTGTTTATATGAGATTATTCTTATTTCTTGAGGTAGGCCTGTAATGCTATAAATTTTCCTCTTAGAACTGTTTTCCCTGTGTCCCAAAGATTTTGAACTGTTGTGGTTTCATTTTCATTTGTCTTGAAGTGTTTTAAAATTTCCTCTTTGATTTTTTTTGTTGACCCATTTGTTGTTTAGTAGCATGTTGGTTAGCACTCATCTGTTTGTGGTTTTTTGTTCTATTTTGTTCTTTGCAGGTTTAAAAAAATTTTTTTTTCTGGTAGTTACTTCTACTTTCTTACCATTGTGATCAGAAAAGATACTTGATATGTTTTCAGTCTTAAATTCATTGAGATTTGTTTTGTAGCCTAACATATGATCTGTCCTCAATAATGTTCCATGTGCACTTGAATTTGTATCCTATTGTTTTTGAATGGAATGTTCTATCTATCTGTTAAGTCCATCTGGTCTAATGTGTCATTCAAAGACACTGTTTCCTTTATGATTTTCTATCTGGATGATCTATCCACTGATGTAAGTGGGTGTTCAAGTCCCTTCCTATTATTGTATTACTGTCAATCACTACCTTTATATCTGTTAATATTTGCTTTATGTATTTAGGTGTTCCAACATTGGGTGCATAGATATTTATGATTATTATATCCTCTTATTGGATTGATCCCTTTATCATTATGTAATGCACTTTTTTGTCTCTTATTACAGTCTTGGTTTTAAAGTCTACTTTGTCTGATGTAAGTAGTGTTACCCCAGCTTTTTTTTTTTTTCCCACTTCCATTTCCATGGAACATAGTTTTCCATCCCTTCCCTTTTAGTCTGTATGTGTTTAGGTTTGAATTGAGTCTCTTATAGGCAGCATATAGGTGGGTATTGTTAATTTTTTCCATTCTATCACCCTGTGTCTTTTGATTGGAGCACTCAGACCATTTACATTTAAAGTAATTATTGATAGGTATGTACTTATTGCCATTTTGTTCATTGTTTTCTCGTTGTTTTGTAGTTCTTGCCTGTTTCTTTTTCTTTTGCTCCCTTTCCTTGTGATTGGTGTTATGCTTGTCTTTCCTTTCCTTTATTTTTTTGAGTATCTATCATAGGTTTTTGGTTTGTGGTTACCATAAGGTTCCTATATAACATTGTAGGTATATAGCAGTCTATATTAAATTGATGGTCACTTACCTTCTAATGCATTCTAAAATAACTTTATTTTTACTTTCTCATTCCCTCCATATTCATATATTATGAATATGTTGTCATGTTTTACATATTTTTATTTTGTGAATTTCCTTAACTAATTTTTTTAGATATAAATGATTTTACTTCTTTTGCCTTTTAACCTTCATACGAGCTTTATATAATTTTTTTTTAAGATTTTATTTATTTGAGAGAGAGAGAGAAAGAGAGCATGAGTAGGCGGGAGGGGCAGAGGGAGCGGGAGAAGCAAACTTCCTGCCAAGCAGGAAGCCCGATGTGGGGCTCGATTCCAGGACCTGGAGATCATGATCTGAGCTGAAGGCAGATGCTTAACCACTGAGCCACCCAGGCACCCCTCATACGAGCTTTATAAGTGACTGATCTATTAACTTTACTGTATATTTGCTTTTACTCATGAAATTTTTTCCTTTCATAATTTTCTTATAATTATGGCCTTTTCTACTTAACAAAGTCCCTTTAACATTTCTTGTAAGGCTGGCTTCGTGATGATGAACTACTTTAACTTTTGTATGTCTCAGAAACTCTTTATTCCTCCTTCAATTCTGAATGATAATCTTGCTGGGTAGAGAATTCTTGGTTGTAGGTTTTTTCCTTTTGGCACTTTGAATATATTATACCACTCTCTTCTTGCCTGCAAAGTTTCTGCTGAAAAATCAGCTGATAACGCTATGGGGTTTGCCTTGTATAAAACTAATTGCTTCTCTCTTGCTGCTTTTAACATTCTCTCTCTTTAATCTTTGACATTTTAACTATGTCATGATGTGAATCTCCTTGGGTTCATCTTGTTTGGAGCTCTCTCTGATTCCTGAACTTGGATGTCTGTTTCCTTCCCAAAGTTAGGGAAGTTTTCAGCTATTATTTCTTTAAATAAGTTTTCTACCGTTTTCTTTCTCTCATTCCCTCTGAGATCCCTATAATGGGAATATTTGTTCACTTGATGTTGTCTAAGAGATCCTTTAACCTATCTTCATTTAAAATTTTTTTTTTCTGTTTCACTTGGGTGCTTTCCATTACCCTGTCTTCCACATTGCTGATTCATTCTTCTCCATCCTCCAATCTATTGTTGATTCCTTCTAGTGTATTTTTTCATTTTGGTTATTGTATTTTTCAACACCGATTGGTTCTTTTTTATATTTTCTATTCTTTGCTGAAGTTCTCCCTGAGTTCATCCAGTCTTCTCACTAGTCCAGTGAGTATGTTTATGATCATTACTTTGATCTTTTTATCAGATAGATTAGTTATCTCCCATTTCATTTTGTTCTTTTTCTAAAGTTTTATCTTTTTCTTTTATTTGGAACATATTCTTCTGTCTTAATTTTCCTTGCCTTTCTGTGTTTGTTTCTATGAACTAGGCAGAATAGTTACTTTTCATAAACTTGAAGGAATGTTCTTGTGTGTGATCATTCTCTGTGTAGACTGTGCCTGGTGAATTTGGCTGGCTGGCTGGAGCTGTGTCTGAGTGGACTGGGGGATCTGGGACACTCAATGCTGGGCCTCATGGGGTGGCTAGAGCTAAAGTGGGCATGGGCTGGGCTGTCCTTGGATTCTCTGCACAGAGGGCATCTTGGTTGGACAGGTGGGTGGAAGCCTGAGTGGTCCTGGGTTCCCTGCACAGAGGGCACTCTGGCAGGACAGCTGAAGCTGAAGTGGCTTCAAGTCTGAGGGGGGCCCAGAGCTCTCTGCACAGAGGGCATTATGGTATGATGGCTCAACCTGAAGTGGGTGCAGGTTGGGGCATTCTTGGGCACTCCACAGGTGGGGCACCTTGGCAAGGTTGATGGAGCCAATGCAGGTGTGGCCCTGGAGTGTTCCAGGGTGTTTTATGCCTGAATCATCTCGCCTGCCTTCTTTTATAGAGAGCTTTAACTATTCCATTCTATCTCTATTATGGTCATATAAGCTATACATCATTTTTTGTTTTACTTATTGCTCTAAGAGTATATACCATGCATTTTTAATTGTCATAGTTTACCTTCAAATAATATATTACTACATAGTACACCTTTATTTCTTCCCTCCCATCATTTATCCTACTGTTCTTACATTTTATTTCTTCATCTATTGTGTACTCCATAGTGTGTTTTATTATTTTCACTTTAAGCTCATTATTTCACTTTGAAGAAATTAAAATATGTGGTGAATTAAAGACTTTTTAATTCACCCACATATTTACTATTTCTTATGCTCTTCATTCCTTCGGTTGGATCCAAGTTTTCATCTACTATTATTTTCTTTTTGCTAGAAGAATTTCCTTTAAACATTTCTTGCAGTTTGTTGGCATCAAACTCAGGTCTTATTTTTGTTAAAAAGTGTTTATTTCACCTTCATTCCTGAAGAAGATATTTGCTGGATAGAGAATTCTAAGTTGGTAGGAATTTTTATTTTAGCATTTTAGCACTGTTGTTTCTTTTTTCTTAAAGTTTTTATTTAAATTCCAGTCAGTTAACGGACTGTGTGATATTAGGTTCAGATGTACGATATAGTGATTCATTTCTTCTATACAACACCTGGTGCTCATCACAAGTGCACTCCTTAATCCCCATCACCTGTTTAACCCATCTCCCCTACCTCCCTTCTGGTAACCTTCAGTTCTCTATAGTTAAGTGTCTCTCTTTCTTGGTTTGCCCCTCTCTTTTTCTTTACCTTATATTCTGCCTTATCTGCCTTATATAGTTTGTGGCGAGAAATCTGAAGTCAACTTTATCTTTAGTTCTCTAAGCATGTTCCTTTTTCCCTTTTTTTTCTTTTTTTTACTCTGGCTGTCTTTATTTTTTTAAAGATTTTATTTATTTGAGAGAGAGAGAGAGCACGTTAGCCGGGGGAGGAGCGGAGGGGAGAGGGAAAAGGAGGAGAAAGAATCTCAAGCAGACTCCACACTGAATGTGGAGCCCAACACAGGGCTCAATCTCACGACCCTGAGATCATGACCTGAGTTACTCTGGCTATTTTTAAATTTTTTCTCTTTATCACTGGTTTTCAGCAATAGAACTTTCCACAGTTGGAATTTGTTTCTAACACTCCATTGTAAGTTTCATCAAATTCAGAAAACATTTGGCCATTATTTCTTCAAATATTTTTTGTTTCTCACTCTCTCATATTTTCCTGGACCTCCAATTCAAAGTACATTAGATACTTGATATTGTTCCACAGATCATTAACACTCTACATTTTTCCCCTGGTCTTTTTCTCTTTTTGCTTCATTTTGTATTGTTGCCATTCTTGTGTCTTCAAATCTAGTGATCTTTTCTTCTGACATATCTAATATGCTGTTAATTCCATTAAGTGAGATTTTTATTTCAGAGATTATATTTTCATCTTCAAGAAGTCCATTTGGTTCTTTTAAATGTATTTTATTTTTTTCCTCATTATTTTTCCCTTTAAAATCTTGAGCCTATTGAGTGCATTTATAAGAGCCGTTTCAGTGTCCTTGTTTGCTAATTTCATTATGTCTGCCACATTTGATTCTGTATTGATTGATTTTTCTCTTTTTTTTAAAGATTTTATTTATTTATCAGAGAGAGAGAGCACAAGCAGGGGGAGCAGCAGGCAGAGGGAGAGGGAGAAGCAGGCTCCCCACTGAGCAGGGAGCCCAATGTGGGGCTGGATCACAGGACCCTGGGATCATGACCTGAGCCGAAGGCAGATGCCTAACCGACTGAGCCACCGAGGCGCCCCATGACTGATTTTTCTCTTTATTATGGATCTCATCTTCCTACTTCTGGCCCCATTTAGTAAATTCTGATTGTATTCTGGATATTGTTAATTTTATATCATTGAGAACTGGATTTTGAAATTGTTGGATTCATCTTGCCAAACTAAGTTACTTGACATTCACTTTATATTTTCAAAGATTGTTTATAAGTTCTTCAGGATAGCTCTAGAATAGTCTTTATTTTAGGGCTAACTTATCTCCACCACTAAGGTATGACTTTCTGTTCTCTATAGAGTTTTCTATTGAGTTCCTAGTTTTCTGCTGAATGCCTTGTAGGTCAGTGACATATCAAAGTGTCTCCACTCTGGATGATGATATTTTGAATGCTCCCTGGTCCTTAACCAGATGTGGGAATTGCTTGGATCAGTTTTCCTGGTAATCGTTGTTTCCTAGGAAATTGTTCCTTGCCTGGCTTTGCAGTTTCACCTGTGTATGTGCAGATTTCTGGAACTCTGTCTCGGCATAGCTCCCTTCTCTCTGGTGCTCTGCTCCACAAATTCTAGACACCTCAGCTTCCTGAAGGCTGATATTTGTATCTTGAACTCATTGAGATAACTGGGCTGTGTTTTGGTTCCTTTTCCTCATGGTCCAGAATTTACATCTAAGCAAGATGCTATGGCAACTATAGTATTCACTTTGTTTTCTTGAGAGATCATAGTTCTCTGCTACCTGCTATCCCTGGTGTGAAAACAAGTTTTCCTTCCTATATTTTGTCAATTTTTCTAGTTGTTTGTGGCAACGAAGCAATTCAGACCCTGTTGCTCTCTCATATCATAGATAATAGCTGTTTTTAAAATTTTATTTAAAATCAATTAATTAACATATAGTGTATTATTATTAGTTTCAGAGGTAGAGTTTAGTGATTCATCAATTGCATATAACACCCAATGCTTATTACATCAAATGCCCTCCTTAATGCCTATAACCCAGTTACCCCAGACCCCTACCCATATCCCCTCCAGCAACCCTCAGTTTGTTTCCTATAGTAAAAAGTCTCTTATTGTTTGTCTCCCTCTCTGATTTTATTTTATTTTTCCCTCCCTTCCCCTATATTCATCTGTTTTATTTCTTAAATTTCACATGTGAGTGAAATCATATGAGTTGTCTTTCTGTGATTGACTTATTTCACTTAGCATGATACCGTCTAGTTCCATGTCATTGCAAAATGGCAAGCTTTCATTCTTTCTGATGGCTGAGTAATATTCCATTGTATATATATACACCGCATCTTCTTTATCCACTCATCTGTCGATGGACAACTAGGCTTTTTCCATAGTTTGGCTATTGTGGACATCACTGCTATAAACATTGCAGTACCTGTGTCCCTTTGAATCACTATGTTTGTATTCTTTGGTTAAATACCTAGTAGTGCAATTGCTGGGTCCTAGGGTAGCGATATTTTTAACGTTTTGGTGAAACTCCATACTGTTTTCCAAAGTAGCTATACCAGTTTGCATTCCCACCAACAGTGTAGGAGGGTTCCCTTTTTTCCACATCCTTGCCAAGATCTGTTGTTTCCTGACTTGTTAATTTAAGCCATTCTGACTGGTGTGAGGTGATATCTCATTGTGGTTTTGATTTGTATTTCCCTGATGCCCAGTGATGTTGAGCATTTTTTCATGTGACTGTTGGCCATTTGTATATGTCTTTGGAGAAATGTCTGTTCAGATCTTCTGCCCGTTTCTTGACTGGATTATTTGTTTGTTTGTTTGTTTTTTGGTGTTGAGTTTGATAAGTTCTTTATAGATTTTGGATACGAACCCTTTATCTGATAAGACATTTGCAATATCTTTTCCCATTCTATAGGTTATCTTTCAGTTTTGTTGACTGTTTCAAATACCATCATCTTTGTCAATTTTGCATCCACTTACATTGACTAATTTTTATCCTGCTATAGGTTATATTTCTGCATCTTTACATATCTGGTATTTTTAAAAAATATATTTTATTTATTTATTTGAGAGAGAGAGCATGAGCCATGAGAGGGGGCGTGGTGGTGGGAGGGGCAAAGGGAGAGGTAGAAGCAGACTCCCCGCTGAGCTGGGAGCCCAACACAGGGCTCGATCCTGGGACCCAGATATGACCTGAGCTTAAGGCAGACGCTTAACCCCCTGAGCCACCCAGGCACCCCTGTCTGATATTTTCTTAATTGGGTTCTGGATGTTGTGAATTTTACTTTGTTGAATTTTAGACTTAGTGTCTTCCTTTTAAGAGTGTTGGATTTGTTCTGGCAGGCTGTTAAATTACTTGCAGATCAACTGATACTTTCGATATTGTCTTTAAGCTTTGATGCGGCAGGCTTCAAGTAGCCTTTTCTGTAAGACTAGTTTAACCCTACCACTATGGTGTGACCTTTCTGTGTTCTCTATTAAATGCCCAACCCGGGATATTCATTAAGGACTCTCACTTTGGCAGGTTCAAACATAAACATTTTTCCAACTGTGTATCAGCTGTGGTTTTGGTTAATTTAGAGCTCTCTGGTTTTCTTTCTCAGCCTTCTGGAGTTTCACGATATATATTCATGGCTTAGTATTCAGCAATAGACTCAAGAAGACTCCTAGGCAAATTTCTGGATGTCTTTTTTTGTGTGTATAGGTCCTTCATTTCTGAACCCTACCCCACATATTTCAGATGCTTATTTCTGTCTCCTCAGCAAATCAACTGTGCTCTGATTGAAATTTCTTTCTCTGAACTGAACACTGGAAAATTGTCTCCTGACAGAAAGCTGGAATGATCATAGGGCTCATCTTGTTTGTTTTCCTTTTCTCAGAGATCACAGCCCTGTGCTGCCTGTTGTCCAATATCTAGAAGCAATCCACCCTCCTTCCCTCTTCCTCCCTTCATCCTTTCTTCCTTCCTTCCTTACTTGCTTCCTTCCTTCCTAGTTTTCCATTTGTTAACAGAGGGAAGATAAGTTCAGTCTCAGTTATTCTATCAAGGCTGGAAACAGAAGTATTATATATCTTTTCTTAATCTTTTTCAACTGTTTGTCTCTAATAAGCATCATATATCCTAATTTTTAAAAAATTCAATCTGAGAGTATCTTTCTATTAACTAATAAGTTTACCATTTGTGTTTGAATTGCTGGCTCATTTATGTTTACTATTTCCATTTTTTTTTAATTTATACTTTATTCTTATCCTGATTCTTTTATCTTTCTTTCTTTCCTTTATCTTATATATATTTGTTTCTTTACCCACTTTCTACCCTTGCTACTTATTGGTTTGGAAGTTATATATTTTCAACCTATTCTTTTAGTAGTTAAATTTGTAATATACATACTTTAAAAAGTCTTTTGTTAGTATTTCCAACACTCCTCCTAAACAATATGTGGTCCTAAAAATATTTGAATATTGAGCACAACATCCTGCTTACTAATGAATGTGTTTTCTTATTCTCTCCCTCCCCCTTCTCTCTTTTACACAACCCCAATCTGTTATAATATAGTTGTGTACTCTTTTAGATCCACATTGGCTTTTTATACTCTTAAAAATAAATCACTACTCTTGCTCTTATTCTTTGAGTCAATGCTTATTTGTATCCATTTATATGTTTACAGAATTTTTCAACATTGCTTCTTGCATTCTATTTCTTACTCTAAGTTCAATTTCTTTCTTGAGACTACTTCCTTTCTTTGATTTGTGAGTTAATTTTCTCAGTCTTTGCCTGAAAATGGATTTATTTTACCCTCATTTTTGAGTATTAGGTTAGCTGAGTGTAGAATTCTAGGTTGAGGGTTATTTCCTTTGATAACTTTAAAAATAATTTGTTGAGAAGTCTGTTCTCATTCTAATTGTTTTTCTATGTAAGTCTGTCTTTTGCCATTGTTTTCTTTTAAGGTCTTCTTTTTCTCTTTGAAGTTTGACTATATATGTCTAGGTATGGTTTTGGGGTTTATTGAAAGGGTTTGGCTTTGCAGTTTTTCAGTCAGAGTATGAATACTTTTAGTAGGTCTGGAAAATTTTTAGATGTTATTTATTTGAATATTACCACCTTTAAATTCACTCTACTGTCTCTCTCAATCTTTATAATATGCTTGTTGGATCTCCTAGTCCAAATGTTCATTAATATTTTTAATCATAGTTTCCATATGTTTCTCTGTGCTGTGATCTGTCTTCTAGTTCATTCTTCCCTCTTCAGCTGTACTAGTCTGTTCTTTGATGCATTCGTTCTGTTTTCTGATGCATTCGTTTTGCATTCTATGTACACACCATTTATTAACTACTTTTCCTTTCTTTCCAGAAGCTCTCTTGGTTCTTCTTCAGATTTTCCTGTTTTTTCCTAAGTCTCATTCTTTTCATTTTTTCCTTTAATGTCTTTAATACTTTTAAGCATATTTTTCATGTCTTCTAAAATATTTTGTTTAATATCTTGAAGTTCTAGAATTCTGTTCCTGCTATGTTTTATGTTGCTCTGACTCTCACTCATGGTGGATTAAGTCACCCTGAGTTTGTAAGCTCCTTTAAAGCAGGACTTTCCTGCAGAATCTTTTTATGGCCAAGGATATGGGTTTGCTTCTGCATAGGGACTCTGTGTTATCATTGGCATGAGACAAACTTTATGTTAAAGTTTAGAATTGGGAGTGGGTAGTGTGCAGTCAGACTCCAAAACTGAATAAAGTTAGACCTAAGGTTCCTTACAGAAGACATTTTTTCCCTACTTAGAGAGTAGGAGAAGATAAACTTTCAGTTGTATTTTTGTGAGGTTGAGTGGATTTTTCCTCTGGAGCCTCTTTTCAAGTGTTCCAAATTATGTAGAGGACCCAGTTCCAGTTATCCATTAGTCCTAACTTCTTGTTTCCTGTCCTTGCTTCAATGTTTAAACACAAGCTTTTCACTGTCACTGGGTCTTCCTACCCCCATCTTTTAGCTACAGGCCTTCTCAGTTGTTTACAGCTCTGACTTTGCTTTATCTTTGTCTTTGGCATATGCAAATTTATTTTTCTTTCCTGCAAGCTCAGCTATGAATTGTTAAAAAAAAAAAAAATTCTATTTTTCCCAAAATGTTTTCCTCTTAGCTTAATCAACTATCTTACTAGAACCTGAAATATCTAGTATTATCTTTCCAAAGCACAAAACTGATCATATTACCTCCCTCTTTTTTCTGTGGATAAAGAGCTAAATTTTAACCCAGTTTATCAGGCTCTGTCTTGTGAGTTTTTGAATACCTTTTCAAATGCATATCCTATCACTCTTCTCTGTGGTCTCTGAGCTCTAGCCATACTAGTCTTCTCTTTGTTGTTGGAGCATGTCATTTTCCCTCCCTCAACACACTCCCTTTGAGGCCTTTGAATTTAGCATTCCTTCAGTTTGAAAAGCCACCTTCCCCTACCCACACTGTATATCTATCTACACACCATTCACATCTCAGCTAATGTGTCATTTACTCAGGGAAGCCTTTCCTGACTTCTCTGACCCTCTTAGTCTAGATCACTTTACTTTGTTATACACTTTTTTTTCCCTCTAGAAGTATTTGCTTACTATGTATTTAGTCATTTGTGTGATTATTTGACTAATTCATGGCTCCCCCATAGTCTGGAAATGTCATGAGAACAGAGACTATTTTGTTTATCACTGGATATGCATCTAGGTACATTGACTGGAACACAGAATATACTAAAAAAAATGAAATGGGTGGATAGATGGATGGGTGGATGGATGGATAGAAGGTTGTTTGAAGAATGAGTGAGAAATAGAGTGAGTGAGGAAGGAAGGGAGGGAGAACTGTGGCCAAATAACTTATTCTAGGAGCAATTTTTTTTTGTGCTATGTACTTGTAAAAGCAGGAAAATTTCTTTGTCTCTCAGTTCTGTCAGCTTCACATAATAGCAAAAACTTCTCTGTAGGTGGCAGTGCACTTACGTAAGATATTTCTCTGAAACAAAAAAAAGGGGTGGTATTATCTTGGACTTTTAAAAGCATTTATATAACTTGAATCTCATCGTGCAGTTTTTAAAACATGCTCTTATTTCCCATAATGTGGATTTATCCTTAATTTATACTTGTCTAGAGTCTTTTTCCCTCAGAGTTATTAATAAGTGCTAGAGACCTATCAGTCCTCATTTTATGATATTATGATCTAGGTCAACATGCCATTTAAGAATTGGAAAATGGGTATTATGAGTGAAACAGTGGTGGCTAATGTTTTGTCTTTAACAACAATAATATTTATCTTATAGAATAAATGAAACTGTGGCAAAAATAGAACTACAGACCAAACATGTATGTATCTCAACTAGCTTTCGGTTTGAGACTTTACAGGGGGAAAGTTGTTTTCTAAACACATTAAAAATAATGGCCAGTTGACCAACTTACTCATGGATTTTGTGTATAGACATTTGAAAGCTGAGTTTGTCTTTCCCAGGGTGTTTTGTACATACTATTACCACCTATATTGTATAAGTTCCTTATAATCTAAGTGTATCATCAAAAGATTTTCCCCACTTTGTTTTCCATGTTTTAGTTTTTTCAAATTAAAAAATATGTATGTATGTATATATATAAAATAATAATTTTGCTTTGCAGCACTTAAATGCAGAAAGATCTTATAAGTCCCAGATTTCTACCTTACACAAGTCTGTTGTAAAGATGGAAGAGGAACTTCAGAAGGTTCAGTTTGAAAAAGTGTCTGCCCTTGCAGATTTATCTTCCACAAGGGAACTTTGTATTAAACTTGACTCAAGCAAAGAACTTCTTAATCGACAGCTGGTTGCCAAAGATCAAGAAATAGAAATGGTATGTAATACATTTTTAAATGGTTCTTTTAATATTATTGTTACTATAAAATTACAATTTTAGAAAATCAAACTTTTTTTATAAAATATTACATCAAACCATGTCTATCAACTTTAGATTTTATTTCTAAAGTCCAAAAGATAAATTGATGACAGCTGTATTCCAACAATTCAAGAAAGTAACAGAAACTTTTCCTTTGAGTATGTAATTTGCATTTACTTTTAGCCAGAAGAATTATAAAACACATTAACATAGCAATCAGCAAAGAACTATGAAGTTGAGGTTTATTCAGCTAAATTATAACTTTAATGATATTAAAGTTGATGATAAGCTAAATTTATTTAACTGGTTGGGTTCTTTTAAGCTGTAATTCATTTGCTTGCCACTGTGAACATAAGGTTCAAAACATGGATGGACCTAGAGGATATTATGCTAAGTGAAATACATCAGAGAAAGACAAATACCATATGATTTCACTTATATGTAGAATCTATAAAACAAAACATGAATAATCCAACCCATAAATACAGAGAACAAAATGATGGTTGCCAGAAGGGAATGGCGGGGGGGATGGGCAAAATGGGTGAAGGAGAGTGAGAGATACAGGCTTCCAGTTATGGAATGTATAAATCATGGTGATAAAAGGTACAGCATAGGGAATATATAGTTAATGGTTTTGTAATAGGTTTGCATGATGACAGATGGTAGCTACACTTATGATGAGCATAGCCTAACATATAGAGTTGTTGAACCACTATGTTGCACACTTGAAGCTAATGTAACATCATGTGTCATCTATACTCAAAAAAAAAAAAAGAAGAAGAAAGAAAGAAAGAAGGAAGGAAGGTAGGAAGAAAGGAAAAAAAAGAAAAGAAAAGAGAAAAAGAAAAAGAGAGACAGGCCCTTGCCCTCAAGGACCTCCCAGTATTGAGATACAAATTATTTGGTATGAATATTATACTAATAAAAAATATTCAAGGTTTGAAAGAGGGAATTCCTAATTGGCCTGTGGGTGTCAGGGAGGAGTGCACAAGGATATACTGCTGAGCTCAAAAGGGAGGAGGCATCCTATTCAGAGAGAACAACAACATAGACAATGGTATGGAGTTATAAATGAATTCTCGAGTGAATAGTAAGTGATTTGCAATGGCCATTGTAGCATGCGCAGGTGAAAGTGGCTAGAGATGTATCTGGAGAGATCATTGGAGCCTGGATCCTAAAGGGATATGTAGACAAGTTGCACAGTGTAATTGAATTTACCCAAAGAATACAAAAATACTAATTCAAAGGGATACATGCATCCCCATATTTGTTGCAGCATTATGTACAGTAGCCAAATTATGGAAACAGCCCAAGTGTCCACCAATGGATGAATGGATAAAGATGTGGCATATATATACAATGGGATATTACTCAGCCATAAAAAAGAATGAAATCTTGCCATTTGCAATGACATGGATGGAGCTAGAGAGCATTATACTAAGTGAAATAAGTCAGAGAAAGACAAATACAATATGATTTCACTCATATGTGGAATTTAAGAAACAAAACAAATGAGCAAAGGGGAAAAAAAGAGAGAAAGGCAAACTAAGAAACAGACTCTTAACTATAGATAACAAACTGATGGTGACCAGAAGGGAGGTGGGTGGGGGGATGGGTTAAATAGGTAATGGAGTGCACTTATTGTGATGAGCACTGGATGTTATATGGAAGTGTTGAATCACTATATTGTGCACCTGAAACTAATATTACACTGTATGTTAATGAACTGGAATTTAAAAACTTTTTAAAAAGGTCAACAAATTTTGGTCTTTACATTTCCAGTTTTTTTATTTTGTTAGTCTACTGTTTGTTAGGAGGATATGATGCATTTAAGAATCGTGTGTCTGTTGGTTTCTGTAAGAATCCACTGTTAATATTTTATTAATGAAGTACATGCAAGAATTTTCTGACTCTTCCTTTAAATTATTTTTCTTATTTTAGCAAGAATTTTTTAATGATGGAAGTAACTCATGAATAGATTTTCACTGTAAAAATTCAAAAAACATGTCCTTAATTTTTTCTTTAAAAATATTTTTTACTTGATCTTTTCAAATTGGAAAATTAGTAATACATGTCATTGCAAATGAAACAATATTAAAATGAAATGCCAGAAATATTATCCCAAAGCTTATTCAAATAATAATACACCATGACCAAGTAGGATATGTACCAGTACCAGTAATTTTCTTTAAGCCTTAAAATCATTACCCTTAGAAGTACAATATATAAAGTTGAAAGTGATTTATATTAATTTTTAAACATTTTAAGGATGTTTACTTCAAGTTTTGTAATTTCTTTACTATTCTCATATTATTTTTTCTATTTTTTCTTTTATTATGTTAAAATACACATAACCTTTTCTATCTTAACTATTTTTAAGTGTACAGTTCATTGGTATTAAATACATTCACATGGTTGTGCAGCCATCACCACCATAACTCTTTACATCTTGTAAATCTTAAACTCTGTAGCTATTAAACAATAACTCCTTATTTTCCCCTTTCCCCAGCCCCTGGCAACCATCATTGTACTTTACTACTCTAAGTACCTCATGTAAGTGGATTCATACAGTATTTGTCTTTTTTTTATGAACATATTTGTTTCAGGGGTACAGATGTGTGATTCATCAGTCTTACACAATTCACAGTGCTCACCATAGCACATACCCTCTCCAATGTCTATCACCCAGCCACCCCATCCCTCCCACCCCCCTCCAGTCCAGCAACCCTCAGTTTGTTTCCTGAGATTAAGAGTCTCTTATGGTTTGTCTCCCTCTCTGGTTTCGTCTTGTTTCATTTTTCCCTTCCTTCCCCTATGATCCTCTGCCTTGTTTCTCAAATTCCTCATATCAGTGAGATCATATGATACTTGTCTTTCTCTAATTGACTTATTTCACTTAGCATAATACCCTCTAATTCCATCCACATCGTGGCAAATGGCAAGATTTCATTTTTTGATGGCTGCGTGTATATATATACATATATATATATGTATATATATATACCATATCTTCCTCTCTTTTTTTTTAGATTTTTTTTTTAAGGTTTTATTTATTTACTCGACAGAGAGAGACACAGCGAGAGAGGGAACACAAGCAGGGGGAGTGGGAGAGGGAGAAGCAGGCTTCCCACCAAGCAGGGAGCCTGATGCAGGACTCAGTCCCAGGACCCTGGGATCATGACCTAAGCCGAAGGCAGACACTTAACGACTGAGCCACTCAGGCACCCCTATACCGTATCTTTTTTATCCATTCATCTGTTGATGGACATCTAGGCTCTTTCCATAGTTTGGCTATTGTGGACATTGCTGCTATAAACATTGGGGTGCATGTGCCCCTTTGGATCACTACATTTATATCTTTGGGGTAAATACCCAGTAGTGCAATTGCTGGGTCATAGCGTAGCTCTATTTTCAACTTTTTGAGGAACCTCCATACTGTTTTCCAGAGTGGCTGCACCAGCTTGCATTCCCACCAACAGTGTAGGAGGGTTCCCCTTTCTCTGCATCCTCGCCAGCATCTGTCATTTCCTGACTTGTTAACTTTAGCCATTCTGACTGGTGTGAGGTGGTATCTCATTGAGGTTTTGATC
>NC_138378.1:52118591-52159131 GCF_054177405.1 Leptonychotes weddellii
TTGATGAAGTCCCAATAGTTCATTTTTGCCCTTGCTTCACTTGCCTTTGGTGATGTGTCTAGGAAGAAGTTGCTGTGGCTGAAGTCAAAAAGGTTGCTGCCTGTGTTCTCCTCAAGGATTTTGATGGATTCCTGTCTCACATTTAGGTCTTTCATCCATTTTGAGTCTATTTTTTTGTGTGGTGTAAGGAAATGGTCCAGTTTCATTCTTCTGCATGTGGCTGTCCAATTTTCCCAGCACCATTTGTTGAAGAGACTGTCTTTTTTCCATTGGACATTCTTTCCTGCTTTGTCGAAGATTAGTTGACCATAGAGTTGAGGGTCCATTTCTGGGCTCTCTATTCTGTTCCATTGATCTTGTGTCTGTTTTTGTGCCAAGTATTTGTCTTTTTGTGACTGCTTTTTTCACTTAGCATAATGTCCTCAAGGTTCATCAGTGTTATATTACAGAATTTCTATCTTAAGGCTGCATAATATTCCATTGTATGAATATACTACATTTTGCTTATCTATTCATCATTTGATAGATGCTTGGGTTGCTTCTATGTTTTAGTTATTGTGAATAATGCTGCTCTGAACGAGTGTACAAATAGCTCTTCAAGGCCTTTCTTTCAGTTCTTTTAGATTTATACCCAGAAGCTGGATTTCTGGATCATATGGCAATTCTATTTTTAATTTTTCAAGGGAATTTTGTAATGTTTTCTACAATGACTGTACCATTTTACATTCCCAATAACAGCACACACAGGTTCCTGTTTCTCTACACTCTTGCCAACACTTATTATGTTTTAGCTTTGTTTTTTCTGTTGTTGATAATAGCTATCCTAGTGGTTGTGAAGTGGTCAGGTAAGTCTAACTGTATTTTAAAATACTCCTGACATAAATTTTTTGCCTTAAAATTTAGTTATTTATGTATATATGTTTAGCCCCATAATAAGCTGTAATTTCAAGTGCAGTAAACCATCTTATTTACCTTTGTATTTCCTCAGCTGTGCTATGCATATAGGGGACACTCAAATAATTTTGTCTAAATTAAGTTTTGATTTTGAGATAATTATAGATTCACATGCAATTGTAAGAAATAATACAAAATTTCATTTACTTGGTCTCCCCCGATGGTAAGCTCTTGCAAAATTATTGTATAATATCACAACCAGGATGTTGACATTGAATCAGGCAAGGTATGGAACATTTCCATCACAGGATACATCATGTTGCCCTTTTGTAGCTCTGTCTACTTCCCTCCTATTCCTATCCTCTCCTTAACCCATAGCAACCACTAATCTAGTCTCCATTTCTGTAATTTTATCACTTCAAAAATGTTACATAAATGGAATCCTATGATATGTAACTTTTTGGACTTGGATTTTTTCACTCAACATAATTCTCTGGAGAGTATTCTAGGTTGTTGCACGTATTAGTAGTTCATTCCTTTTCATTGCTAACCAGTATTCCATGCTTTGGGTGTAACACAGTTTGTTTAACCATTCATGCATTGAACACCTGGGTTATTTCCAGTTTTTAGATCGTACAGATAAAAGTATTGTAAACATTGTCTACATGTTTTTGTGTGCAACTTGTCTTCATTTCTCTATAAATGCCCAGGAATGCAGCTTTTGGATTATATGGTAGTTGCATAATTCATTTTTTAAGAAAGTGCCAAACTGTTTTCCCCAGTCTGTACCATTTTGCATTCCCACCAACAATGTGTGAGTGATCAGTTTTTCCACATCTTTGTCCACATTTGGTGGTGTCACTATTTTTTATTTTAACCATTCTGATATAGGTGTAGGGCTATATCATCGACTAGTTGCATTTTCCTAAATTAATGAAGCAGAACATATTTTTATATGATTATTTGCCATCTATCTATCTTCTTTGGTGAAACATCTCTTTGTATCTTTTGCCCATGTTTTTATTGAATTATTTACCTTTTTAATGTTGAGTATTAAGCATTCTTTATATATCTTAGATACTGGTCCTTTATCAAATATGTGGTTTGCAGGTATTTTCTACCAGTATGTAGCTTGTGTTTTCATCTTCTTATCAGGGTCTTTCTAAGAGCAAAAGTTTAAGTTTAGATGATGTGCAGTTTATCAATTTCCTTTTATGGATTTTGCTTTTGGTGGTAAGTCTAAAAATTCTTTGCATAGCTCTCAATCCCAAAGATTTTTCCTAGGTTTTATTCTAAAAATGTTATAGTTTTATGTTGAATTGATTATTCTACTTTTCACTACTTCCCTATTGCTGGGCAGTAAAAATTTTCAGATTTTTAATTTGTGTATAAAACTACATGGTAATTATTTTGTTGCATAAAACTTTCATCGCATTTTGCATTATATTCTTAAGATGCATTTCCAGAAGTGGGAATTTGGACATATATAGCCAGAGAGCTTTCAGAAAGTTATGATACACTATTAAGAAGAAACTAGTGGTACTCTTCTGGGCAGAAGCTTCTGAGCATGATGTAGCAGAAATGGCTTCTTCTTGATCTCAGCCATAGAAATGAGGTGATAAACGGAATGTCATCATTTGGAAAGCATGGCAAAAAGATGCACATGTGCTGCAGCTGTGGCTCTAAGGCCTACCACTTTTAGAAGTCAATGTGGCAAATATTGTTGCCCTGCCAAGTAGAAGAGAAAGTATAACTTGAGTGCAAAGACTAAAAGATGAAATACCATTGGGACCAGTCCAATGAGTCATGTAAAAGTTGTATACCAGAGATTCAGGCATGGATTCCATGAAGAAGCAACACCTAAACCCAGGAGGGCAGCTGTTGCATTATCCACTTCATCCTAAGGATTTCAGCAACTAGTCATGCAATAACATTTTTTTTTTTAAAGGAAACTAGTAACTTCATGATAACAAGCAAAATAGTAAGCTACTTAGAAGTTTAATAAAGAACCATGGAAAGTGATAGCTAAGAGTCCCCCTTTGGAGTCAGAGCAAGCCTTAAAGACTTACCCCTAACTGCCCTGCAGAGGGGTCCAAATTTAATTGGATCAGACTGTAAAGCAATTTATACCCCTAGGCCATTGTCAAATCAATAGAGCAGTTAGCCAGCAATTAATGGAGGCAAACATTTAGATGATAACAATAGAGACAGACCAGGTAGAAACTTAACAGGAAGATCAAGGACAGACAGTCAAAGATAGCCTGACTAAATCCACTGTCATCCCAAAAGAATGGTTTAGAGAGACTATGAACATGCTGATGGTAAATGAGTTAGAGTGATTATTCATATACCCTGAGAAATAACATCGGAGGCTGTACACTGCAAGCGAAATAGACTTCATGGAGACTGTCCAGAGAAAGGAAGGGAGGGAGGGAGGGAGGAAGGAAGGAAATGAAGGACCACAATAAGCCCTGACATGGGGAGGATCAGTATTCAGAGTTGTTATAATATATAGTATCTTAAACGTCCAGTGTTCAACGACAACAAGAATTTGACTTTCAAAGAAACAAGAAATTGCGTTTCATCCACAGGTAAATAAAGCAAGCAAAAGAAACTGCCTTTGAGAACAGTTTACAATTTCTATATCCTTATTATTAATCTCTATTGATGAGACATTGTTATCATACATTCCTTTGCTTCTTTAAACATGGTTTCCTTTAGAGTTTAGGTGGAGGAATATGGGGACCATAAGCTTGCCTCATCTCTTGAACACAGCTAGATAAATATCAAATCATTCTGAACACCCAAGAAATTGATCTGAGGACTGGTAGAACAAACTGCACATCTAGAGGTTGAAAAATGGCCACATTGTGGCAGGTAGGAGTTGCAGAGAGTTGATTTGGGGGAGAAAAGAATTGCAGGTGCTGCAGGGGCGTGGGAGCCCTGATCACGGAGAGAGGAGTGAGAGACAGAGAGAGAAAGAGTTAAAGCAGCACACAGGGGATTGTATTCCTCAAAACTGTTGACTGGGAAAAGGAGAGAGACTGCCTACCATAAGTAGCGGAGCTCAAAGTCTGAAGTTTTAGAAGTCCGTGCCATTGTCACAGTCATGACGGCTGGGCTTAGTAGGGCTCCAGTGAGGAAGGAGGGCGGAGGCCAGGGAGCAGGCAGTGTGGTCTGAGGATCCCCTGGGTCCCACAGGGAGAAACAGTTCCCTTTCTTGGAGTGCATTTGGGAGTGGTAGCATGGGCTCTCTAGGAACAAAAGAGCTGGTGGGCACCAATGTGCTGCCCTGTTTACTGGCATGGGAACAAAAAAGCTGGCTAAGGGCAGCAAACCTTGGTGCTATGTTTTTGCTGCGCTTTAACATAAACTCTGAACCACTGCATGGTCATGTGACTGCTTTTCAGGGACAAGCCACCACCAGCCACAGCATGGTAAGACCCTCCCCCAGAGGATCAGTGCGGGTCCATGCCATGGGGGTCCCTAAAATTTGGAGTTTTGAAACCTAGCTGCATGTCTGAGATAAAACACAGGATTACTCTGGCAGGCAGATAGTCGGACACAGACAGGCAGCAATCTGATGAAAGTTGGGGCCACACGGGGAGAGATTGTTTGCTCTTCTGTGAGGGCTTCCTGAAGAGTGGTGGGTGCAAACTCCCTGGCCTGGGGACAAGAGAGTGGCACCACCGCCCCTCCCCCAACCCATCAGCACTGACCAACTTGTGAGCAACACAGTGCCCCACCGTGGAGGCTGGACCCACTTAAAACAAGCCCCACCCCTCTGTGCCCTGCAGGTGCATCTCCACTAGGGCAAGTTCGCTTAAGAATCAGCACAGCAGGCCTCTCCCTCAGAAGAACAGCACAAATCCCTTGCAGACACCAAGTCTACTGATTATAGAGTGTTGCAAAAGCTTCAGGTCTAGGGAAAATAGGATCTAGCTTCTTTTAACAAGCAGACCAAAACACACCTAGTTAAAACTTGGCACAGTGGACAAGATCCAAACACCCCCACTGCAGGCAAGAAGCAGCTCTGCAGAGGACTGACCTGAGGGAAAGAGCAGCCAACACACAACAGCAGAGTGCACACTCTGAAACACCTCCTGAAGCACCAGGCCCAACACATATAGGACCTCTTCTTAATATAGCCATTACTGTCAGCAGCAGGAACATAACAGTCTTTCCTAACGATCACACACAAAAAAACAGTGACCTAGACAAAATGACAAGATTGAGTAATTCATCCTAAAAGAAAGAACAAGAAGAAGTAACATCCAGGGATTTAATCAAAACAGATATAAGTCAGACGCCTGAACCAGAATTTAAAACAACAATCATAAGGATACTAGCTAGGCTTGAGAAAAGCATAGAAGACACTAGAGAATCCCTTACTGCAGAGATAAAAGAACTAAAAACCAGTCAGGCCAAAATAAAAAAAGTGCTGTAACTGAGATGCAAAACTGACTGGATGCAATGATAATGAGAATGGTTGAAACAGAGGAATGAATCAGTGATATAGAAGATAAAATTATGGAAAATAATAAAGCTGAAAAGAAGAGGGAAAGGAAAGTATTGAATCATGAATGTAGACTTAGGGAACTCAGTGGCTCTTTTAAAGCATAATAACATTGGTATCAGGAGTCTCAGAAGAGAGGGAAAAGGGGGCAGAAAGTTTATTTGAGCAAATTATAGCTGAAAACTTCTCTAATTTGGGGAAGAAAACAGAATTCAAAATCCAAAAGGCACAGAGAACTCTGATCAAATTCAACAAAAGCTGACCCACACCAAGACATATCATAGTCAAAACACACAGACAAGGAAAGAATCCTGAAAGCAGCAATGGAATGAAGTCCTTAACCTACAAGGGAAGACAGATTAGGTTCACAGCAGATCTGTCCACAGAAACCTGGCAGGCCAGAAAAGAGTGGCATGATGCAGTCAACATGCTTAATGAGAAAAATATGTAGCCCAGAATACTTTATCCAGCAAGGCTGTCATTCAGAATAGAGGGGGAGATAAAGAATTTCCTGGACAAACAAAAACTAAAGGAGTTCATGACCACTAAACCAGCTCTGCAAAAATTTTAAAGGGGCCTCTCTGAGTGGAAAGGAAAGACCAAAAGTGACAAAGACTAGAAAGGAACAGAGAACATCACCAGAAACACTAACTTTACAGAATTTAAATAAAAATTTGATGAAAACCAAAGCAAACCAAACCCCAAAAAATGGTTTCCTTTAGTTCTTTGAACTAAAATATTTACTTATACTTATTAAAATATTTATAAATATTTGAGCTAAAATGTTTAGAATAGCTTCTTCAAATCCTTTATCTGCTAAGTCTATATATACTTTATCTTTTATTCTATCAACTTATTTAAAGGATATATTAATTAAAAAATGATAATTATAACAATTTTCTCAATTGTATGTGAATGATCCTCCAGGATAGACCATATCTTAGGCCATAACCAGCCTCAATATATTTAAAAGGATTCAGATCATACAAAGTATATTCTCCCACAAAAATGCAATTATTAGGAATCAATAAAAAAGAAGGAAATTTGGGAAATTCACAAATATATGGAAATTGAATGACACACTCCCCAATACCAGTGAGTCAAAGAAGAAGGAGAAAATACTCTGAGATTGAGGAAAATGAAAACAAAATATGCCAAAATTTACAAGATGCCAATTGAATCAGTACTTACAGGGAAATTATAGCTGTAAATGTCTATATTAAAAACGGAGAAGAAAGATCTCAAATCACTAACCTAATCTTTCACTTAGGACACTGGAAAAAGAGGAGCAAACTAAACCTAAAGTAAGAGGAATGAAAGAAATTATAAAGCTTAGAACAGGAATTAATAAAAAGATGGGAAAGAAGAAGGTAGCGGGAGGGGAGGAATGAAGCGGGGGAAATCGGAGGGTTGGACGAACCATGAGAGAAGATGGACTCTGAAAAACAAACTGAGGGTTCTAGAGGGGAGGGGGGTGGGAGGATGGGTTGGCCTGGTGGTGGGTATTGAGGAGGGCACGTTCTGCATGGAGCACTGGATGTTGTGCATGAACAATGAATCATGGAACACTTCATCTAGAACTAATGATGTAATGTATGGGGATTAACAGAAGAATAAAAAAAAAAAAAATCAAAAAAAAAAAAAAAAAGATGGGAAAACAATAGAGAACATCAAAAAACCCAAAAGATTGGTCTTTCACAATATCAACAAAATTGATAAAACTTTAGGTAGAGAGAGAGAGAAAGAAAGAGAAGTCAAATACTAAAACCAGGAATGAAAAGGGGATATCCCTACCAATTTAAAGAAAATAAAAGGATTCTGAAGGAATATTATGAGCAACTAAATGCCACCAGTTACATAACTTAGGTGAAATCAATATATTCCCAGAAAGAAAATACTGAAACCAACTTAAGAAAAAATAGAAAATCTATATATATCTTTAACAAGTAAAGAGATTGAGTTAGTGATTTTAAAACTTCCATAAAGAGAAGTTGAAGCCCAGATGGCTTTAGTTGTAAATTCTTCCAATGTTTAAAGATGAATTGATACAGATTTTCACAAACTCTTCCAAAAATAAAGGAAGAACTTCCCCAATGAAAGCCAGTATTACCCTGATGCCCAAACCAAAGACAGCATAAGAAAACTGCAGATCAATATCTCTTATGAATTTAGATGAAAAATCCTCAAGGAAATACTAGAAAATTGAATCTAACAGCATGTAAAATGAATTTTTACCATGATTAAGTGGATGTATCCCCAGAATGCAAGGTTTGTTTAATACCTGAAAACCAATTAGTGAAATATATCATATCGTTAGAATAAAGAACAAAAACCAATGATCACCTCAATAGATGCAGAAAAAGCATTTGACAAAATCCAGCACCATTTCATGATAAAAACAATATAAACTAGAAACAGAAGGGAACTTTACCTGATAAAGAGCATCTATGATAATCCCCGAGTTAACATCATACTTAATGTTGAAAGACTGAATGCTTTCCCCCTTTCTTATCGGTAACAAGATAAGAATGCCCTCCTTACCTCTTCTATGCAACATTGTACTAGAGGTTCTAGCCTGAGCAATTAAGGAAGAAAAAGAAATAAAAGGCATTCGGATTGATAAAGAAGTAAAACTATCTTTATCCACAGTTAACATGATCTTGGATATGGAAAATCCTAAGGGATATGCTAAAAAACCTAAATTAATAAATGAGTTCATCAAGGTTGCAGGATACAAGATCAATATACAATAATCATTTATATCTCTATATACTAGCAATAAACAATCCAAAAATGAAAATAAAACAATTCCATCAGATGGGATTGTATCAAAAGGGATTGCACCAAGAGGAGATAAAATACTTAAGTATAAATTTAACAAAAGAAGTACAAAACTTGTACTTTACAAAACTAGAAAACATTGCTAAAAAAAAATTAAAGAGGACCTAAGTAAATGGAAAGACATCTGTATTCATGGATTAGAAGACTAAACATTGTTAAAAGGGCAGTACTACCCCCAAATTGATCTACAGATTCAATACAATACCTATCAGAATCCCAGCTGGTTTCTTTGTAGAAATTGACAAGATGATATAAAATTAATATGGAAGTTCAAGTGACCCAGAGTAGCCAAAACAATCTTGAAAAAGAACAAAATCTGGGGCGCCTGGGTGGCTCAGTCAGTTAAGCATCTGCCTTCGGCTCAGATCGTGATTTCAGGGTCCTGGAATCAAGCCCTACATTGGGCTCCCTGCTCAGCGGGGAGTTTCCTTCTTCCTCTCCTCCTCCCCCTTGCTTGTTCTCTCTCTCTCTCTCTCTCTCTCAAATAAATAAAATCTGTAACCTTGGGTTAGGTAATGCTTTCTTAGATCCACATCAAAAGCACAAGCCACAACAGAAAAAATAGATTAAAAGGATTTCCTCAATTTTTCCAGCACCATTTGTTGAAGAGACTGTCTTTGTTTCATTGTATATTCTTTCCTGCTTTGTCAAAGATTAGTTGACCATATAGTTGGGGGTCCATTTCTGTGTTTTCTATTCCATTCCATTGATTTATGTGTCTGTTTTTGTGCCAGTACTATACTGTCTGGATGACTACAGTTTTGTAATATAGCTTGAAGTCCAGAATTGTGATGGCTTTAGCTTTTGCTTTTCTTTTTCAAGATTGCTTTGGCTCTTTGGGGTCTTTTGTGGTTCCATACAAATTTTAGGATTGTTTGTTCTAGCTCTCTGAAAAATGCTGGTGGTATTTTGATAGGGATTGCATTAAATGTGTAGATTGCTTTGGGTAGTTATAGACATTTTAACAATATTTGCTCTTCTGAAACATGAGCATGGAATGTTCTATTTCTTTGTGTCTTCCTCAGTTTCTTTCATAAGTGTTCTATAGTTTTCAGAGTACAGATCTTTTACTTCTTTGGTTAGATTTATTTCTAGGTATCTTATGGATTTTGGTGCAATTGTAAATGGGACCGATTCCTTGATTTCTCTTTCTGCTGCTTCATTGTTGGTGTATGGAAATGCAACAGATTTCTTTGCATTGATTTTATGTCCTACAACTTTGATGAATTCCTGCATCAGTTCTAGCAATTTTTTGGTGGAGTCTTTTGGGTTTTCTACATAAAGTATCATGTCATCTGCAAAGAGTGAAGGTTTGACTTCTTTGCCAATTTGAATGCCTTTTATTTCTTTTTGTTGTCTGATTGCTGAGGCTAAGACTTCCAGTACTGTGAACAACAGTGGTGAGAGTGGACATCCCTGTCTTGTTCCTGACCTTAGGGGAAAAGCTGTTTTTCCCGTTGGAGGATGTATTAGCTGTGGGTCTTTCATATATGGCCTTTATGATGTTGAGGTATGTTCCCTCTATCCCTACTTTATAGAGGGTTTTTATCAAGAAAGGATGCTGTATTTTGTCAAATGCTTTTTCTGCATCATTACTACTCAGCCATAAAGGAGAATGAAATCTTGCCATTTGCAGTGATGTGGATGGAGCTAGAGTGTATTATGCTAAGTGAAATAAGTCAGTTAGAGAAAGACAAATATGTTATGATTTCACTCATATGAAGAATTTAAGAAACAACAGATGAATGTAGGGGAAAGGGAAAAAAAAGAGAAGGAGGCAAACCATAGAAGAGACTCTTAACTATAGAGAACAAACCGAGGGTTGCTAGAGGGCAGGTAGGTGGGGGATGGGATAAATTGGTGATGGGTGTAAAGGAGGGCACCTGTTGTGGTGAGCACTGGGTGTTATATGTAAGTGATGAATCACTAAATTCTACTCCTGAAACTAATATTACACTGTATGTTAACTAACTGGAATTTAAATAAAAACAAACAAAAAAACAGTTGAATTGTACCTTTAAGTGGGTGAGTTGTGTGGTATGTAAATTATAATCCAGTAAAGCTATTGCCAAAAAGAAGTGATTCAAAAAAAAAATTGACGCTCCATTTTATATTCCTCCTGGCAGAGTGTATGAAATTGCCATTGCCCATTTTAATGTTAATATGCACTAAGAAATTTGCCAATTTGATAAACTAGAACAGTGGTTCAAGTGAAAGAGATTTTGCTCCCCTGTGGCCATTTAGCAATGTCTGGAGACTTTTTTTTTTTAAGATTATTTATTTATTTATTTGAGAGAGAGAGAGTACACGCACAAGTTGGGGGAAGGTCAGAGGGAAAGAGAGAAGCAGACTCCCTGCTGAGCATGGAGCCCAACACAGCTCGATCCCAGAACGCTGAGATCATGATCTGATCCTAAGTCAGACACTTAACTGACTGAGCCACCAAGGTGCCCCTGGAGACAGTTTTGATTGTCACAACTGGGGTGGAGGGATGCTATTGGCCTCTAATGAGTAGAGGTATGCTGCTAAATATCCTACAGTGCATAAGGCACCTCCCTACACCAAATAATTATCCAACCCAAAACATCAGTAGTGTCAAAATTAAACCCTGGACTAGAAATAGCATCTTGTTTCATTTTGTATTTATTTGATTATTAGTAAGGGTAGTTTTTTTTCCATATGTTTACTAATGAGTTGTATTTTGTAAATCTTCTGTTCGTATCATTTGTTCATATTTCTCATCATTTCATATGAGTTCCTTTTAGTAGTAAGATTTAACTTACTGAGTTTTTTAACTTATTTTACTTATTGAGTTTTTTTTTTATTTTTTTAAAACTTGAGCATCTGTTGAGATGAGCACTGGGTGTTATACGCAACTAATGAATCGTTGAACACTACAACAAAAACTTATGTACTATATTTTGGCTAACTGAACATAATGAAAAAAAAACTTGAGTATATTTGACATACAATTTTACATTAGTTTTGGTGTACAACATAATGATTCAATAAGGTTATACAGTGTAGCTACCATTTGTTACCATACAAACTGAGTTTATATTCTTTCAGTTGTTTCCTTGTAAATTTTGGTTAGGTTTATATTGACTATTGCTATGTTTATTTTTTATATGGTTATACATCATTTTTAATTGTATCTAGTCTAGACAGTCCTTCCTCTATCTGCTCACTCTTCCCCCATAATTTCATCTTTATTAAATTCTCTTTTCCTAGAGTTTTATTTTTTCACATTTAACTTTTTAAATATATGTATAATTTATTATAATGTGTATTATGAGATAAAGAATACTTTTTTTCCTAAATAGCAATATCTGGTTTTCCTCCTTTTGAAGAAACATTTGGCTTACAGAGCATTTTTGAGGCTCAAGAAAACCTTCAAAAAATGAAGCTTTCCACAGGTTTATGCAAGAGAGGAAATGTGCAGTTACTCCTTATCTTCCTTAACTATGAAGGACCATAATATTCTACAAGGTCGTTAGGTGTTTGTAACTCACCTAACTCAGCACAAAGCAGTGTCATGTCAGCCTTGCAGAAATATATAAAGAAATATAAATGCTGGGAATGGAAATCCTTTGCAGTTCGGGATTATTAATGTTAAATTAATGAAATTTTTTATATGATCAGAGAGTTGGAGAAAGTGATACTGCGTGTGTGTATGTTTGGTAAGAAGGAAAACATAATTTCTAATTAAGAAATTAGAAGAGGTTGTCAGTTTATAACATAATACAGAAATTTTATGAGTCTCTGATAATCAGTTAAATGAATGGGAATAAGTATAGATATCTTCCTATTATCGTACAGATGGAGAATGAGTTAGATTCTGCTCGCTCTGAAATAGAACTCCTCAGGAGTCAGATGACAAATGAGAGAATCTCCATGCAGAATCTAGAAGCTTTGCTGGTGGCCAATCGAGACAAAGAATATCAGTCTCAGATAGCGCTTCAAGAAAAAGATTCTGAAATTCAGCTTCTTAAAGAACACCTTTGTTTGGCAGAAAATAAAATGTGAGTTGGCTAGCAATATAGTAGCATGAAGTCATATTTTTAAAATTTTTGATACTTTATAGGTTAGTAGAATTTTAAAGCTGGAATTCAGGCAATTTAGTGCCCATCTTTTGCCATTAATTAAACTGAGAACCAGAAATACTGTGATTTGCCTAAGATTTAGTACTCATTTCTATTATATGTTTATCTAAATTTAAAATTTAACCATCTTTGTTGATTATTTCCACAGAGATTTGGATATAATAGAATGTCTGACCTAAAAAACTACCTTTTAGAAATATTATAACAAGTTTTTAGAAAAAAATTAAGCACTACTGAAACCAGAGGAATTTTTCTGTTTATGGACCCACCTGGTATTGCTGCCTAGTATTTAGACTTGTCACTTAATATTTCCTTATGCACCTTTAAGTATGTGTTGGGTACCTGGAAGAACTCCTACATTCACAGAATACTGAAGACTTCCCTTAGAGCACTGATTTTGTTTTTTGTTTTTTTTAAGCATCCCTAGCTCCATTAGCATCTTATTATAAGACCCTTGGCTAGAAGGTTGGGTAGAAATGCCTGCCTGGACACTGAATGTTTTATTATTAAACTTGGTGACCTCTCACAAAAACTGATGGGGACCCTTAGCCTCTATTGTTATCTGTCCCGTCTATAACACTTTTTCATTCAGCCTCAACTCTGCCCTCCCATCTGAGCATGGGACCTGGGGGGGAAGGATAGGAATCATGGTCTCAGGAATCAGTCACTCCTAGGAGCCCCTGACTGAGGAAAGGCTGCAAAGCCAGGGCCAGTTTCCTTGAGAAACTGTTTTCAGGTTATGGCAGCTGTGAGTCATTCTTTTCAGTCACTGTAGCTGGGCTTTTTGTAATATCTTCAACTGGTTCTGCAGGATCACTTTCTCAAGCTGGTATTTGGAAATCTACCTTAGTGAAATATGCCCAACCCCCTCACCTTTAGGGATGCATTCTGTTTTAGACTGGTTGGTTAAGTATAATCACTTAGAACTGGTAAGCATAATAAACTTCTGTGTTCTTAATCTCTAAAGTTTAGATTTTAGCAGTCAACTGTGCTGTCTGGCAAGCAAAGAGGATAGAATATCCTGTGCAAGCAGCATTCATTGCTTTCATCATCTTCCTTATGACAGTGTGCCTTATCACAGAGTTTTTGAGGCATTGTTTGGCCCTAAGGAGGATCCTGTTAAATTGAAGAGATTTTATGTTTTTAACAGTTTGTATATCAAATTTCATTATAAGTATATACAAAACACTTGATTTAATAAATATATATAATAGGACTAATAATGGTGTTGATTATTTGGTATAATACTACTTTGCATATAATACCTTAAAGTACTTTAAAAAATAAATAATATAGATAACATAATACCCCATCTAAACATAGGGAAACAGAGAAGGTTTAACTAATTGAATGGGACTGAGAGAGCTTAGCTTTTTCAAGTAGGCTACTTTCACATTTACTACTTCTAAAACAGCCACATTTTAGATGTACTAATATATCCATAAAAATCAGAGTCTGGCATGGTTCCAGCTGAGGAACCATTGCCAACATGGTTTAATGTACTAAGTCCTAGCCATATTTTAAATTTAATCAACTGTCACTCATACTTTTTTACACAGGGCCATCCAGAGTAGAGATGTGGCCCAGTTCAGAAATGTTGTAACACAGTTGGAAGCTGATTTAGACATTACCAAACGACAACTAGGGACGGAGCGCTTTGAAAGGTAAGTTTGTCTCTATGCAGTGTTCAGTCTGGAAAGCATTTTTTTTTTTTTTAAGTAACAGATTTTGGTAATTTCATGATGGTTAGCTTTTAAATTAGGAACTGAACTACAGTTTTATGACAGTATTAATACAGCACTGGATATAAAGTTTAAAAGTCTCACTATTTTGCTTCAGGGAGAGGGCTGTACAAGAACTTCGCCGCCAGAATTACTCAAGTAATGCTTATCATATGAGTTCCACAATAAAGCCAAATACAAAATGTCATTCACCAGAACGTGCTCACCATCGATCTCCTGACCGAGGCCTAGATCGATCATTAGAAGAGTAAGTAGTTCAAGGATCCATTCTCTGGAGACCATATAGCAATATACAGGGAATATTTGAGGGAGTAAGGAAGCTCAAATCAATCTATCATTAATAGTGCTATTTAAACACAATTACATGATTAGGTATACCAACAAATATAAAGTATTTTGATCATTATTTTATATAAATTTGCTAAAATGAAAGATCTTTATTCTATCTAATGTTTACATAAATTATATTTTTAAAATCTAATTTACTTTTATTCTAAAACTTAAATTTTTCCATATACTTACATTAACAAAATATTGGTTAATTATAGCACCATAAAATACTTATTCTTTAGGAAAGTAGTTTATTTTTCAGAGGAAAATATTTTAGATATATTCCTATATGTCACAAATTTTGTAAAAACACTTCTATTTGGAAATAAATTCAAACTTATAAGAAGTTATAAAAATAAAATAATGCAGAGAACAGCTATATACCTTTTACCCATACTCATTGTCATTAAAATTTTACTCCATTGCTTTCTCTGTGTTTGAGCCAACACATTTGCTGTCTTATGTACTCACATTTTTGCATATGTTTCCGCTCTCTCCGTGCACACACGGACACACACACACACACACATTTTAAAAACATAACCAATACCTCCAGTTCCAAACCACCTTCCCAGGTTTCTTCCTTCCCTTTTTTCATTTTGTATTTGTATGTCCTTTTTTCTACAGTGAGAATCCGGGCTCAACATCAGTGTGTTTATCAACAATATATACATGTTACTCTTTTGCTCAATCCCAGAGTGCATCTAAAATAGTTTCAGAATTTCTTCACCTATGTCACTACATTAAATAGACCAACATAAAAGTTCATGATCTATTTGTAATTCCTGTTTCCATACACTACTCTGCCCAAATCTTGAGGGCATAGCATATAGTCAAATATTGAGTTTATAGATTACTTGGATTAATTCCTTTTTTCCCCTTTTACTATGATTATGATATGCATTTAAAATAATATTAGATTCATTTACTTCAATTTGCTTTCACTTTTCATTTTTCCCCTTCCTAGCTTTTTCCTTGATTTAGCTTTATTTTTGAATATGTAGGTCAATATGCTTTTAAAAGTCAAAACTCTGCAAAAAGTAATACTCAGAGAAGTGTTACTTTCTCCTGTATATCCTCCATTCCATGTCCCCCATATTGCTTTATAGTTTTATGATAATGACATTCAGATATATTTTTCTTATCTTTTCATATGCAAAGGTAGCATACTATATATGCTTCTTTTCACTTTGCTTTTCTCACTGCTTTTAGAAGTCACTTCATATTCATAGTGTTCCTTTATAGCTGCATAGTATTCCATTTTATGGATATGCCATAATTATGCAACTGACCTCCTATATTTGGACATCTAGGTAGTTTTCAACAATTTGCAATTACAAATAAGGCTGTAATTAATGTGTTTTCGTATTGGTGGAGGTGTATCTTAAGGATAAATTCCCAGAAGCAGGATTTCTGGGTCAAGGGGTAAATGTGTATGTATATAGTTTGGTTAAGTAGTGCCAAATTACCCTCTATAGGGGTTGTAGTATTTTGCACTCCCACCAGCTGTGGGTGAGAGTGCCTGTTTCCCTACAGCCTAATCAGCAGAGTATACTGTCAAGTTCTGAATTTTTGCCAGTATGGTGGGTAAGAAATGGTATTTCAGTGTAGTTTTAATTTGCATTTCTCTTTTTATGAGTGAATTTGAATATCTTGTCATATGTTTAAGGGCTGTTTTATATCTCTCTTTTTTTAATTGTCCATTTCTTTTGCCCATTTTTCTAATGGAATATTCTCTTTTTGTTAAATTTTATTTATAAATGTGGGAAATTAGTCTTTTACTACTGATATATGTTGCAAATATTTTCTTCCATTTTGTCATTTTTCTTTTGATTTTACTCTATTTTTCCCATGGAAAAGTTTCTATTTTTATGTAGTCAAATTTTAAAATGTATTTTAAGCATCCACATTTCTGTTTATAGTTAGAAAAATCTTTCCTTATACCCAGATAGATAATAGAGGAAATCAGTGTTTTTAGTTTAAATGTTTTAGTACTTATATAAGTTTTGTATATACATACACTTTTATATATATATATGGTTTTACTTTTTACATTTAGATTTCTGATCCATTTAGAGTTTCTTTTGTGTATGGTATGAAGAGTGGATCTAATTTTACTTTTTTCCAAATGACTAACTGGTTGTCTCAAGATCATTTATTAAAAAGATTTTGTCCAGGGCGCCTGGGTGGCTCAGTTGGTTGGACGACTGCCTTCGGCTCAGGTCATGATCCTGGAGTCCCGGGATCGAGTCCCGCATCGGGCTCCCTGCTCGGCAGGGAGTCTGCTTCTCCCTCTGACCCTCCTCCCTCTCATTCTCTCTGTCTTAAATAAATAAATAAAATCTTTAAAAAAAAAAGATTTTGTCCAAGTGATTCAAGTCTCTCTCTGGACTTTCTCTTCTGTTCCTTTGGGTTTATTTATGTTAAAGTCCCACACTATTTTAATTATAGACCCTTTGTAATATTTTTAATTTTTTTTTTAAAGATTTTATTTATTTATTTGAGAGAGAGAATGAGAGAGAGGGAGAGCATGAGAGGGGGAGGGTCAGAGGGAGAAGCTGACTCCCTGCCGAGCAGGGAGCCCGATGCGGGACTCGATCCAGGGACTCCAGGACCATGACCTGAGCCGAAGGCAGTCGCTTAACCAACTGAGCCACCCAGGCGCCCAGTAATATTTTTAATTTTTTAGGACTAGTCTGATGGTTTGCTGGTAAACTGGCTGTCCAAAAAAGGGGAGGGAGAAGCCCTGGTTTATAGCATTTGTCAATTTCAGTGGTGTAAATATGCCCACTGTGGCCAGTTTACTGGCCAGTTTGTTTGTTTGCTTCTTTCTTTCTTTCTTTCTTTTTGTTGAAGTGCAGTTGACATACAATGTTATCATAGTCTCAGGTGTACAATACAGTGATTACACAATTCTATACATTCTATAAATATATTATACAGTTTCAAGCTACCAAACCTTGTTTAACCACAAGCTCACAAAATTTCTGAATATTTACAATCAGCTGTGAGCCAGCTCCAGCATACCAATAGGCTAGTGCCTATAAGAACTCTTCCTTTTAAGTATTTGCCTACATTTTCATGCGAGTTTATTTTCCATATTACGTAACTACTGAATTGTTGAACACTACAACAAAAACTTATGATGTTCCATCTGAAATTTAGTGTCAGCTTGTCTAGCTCCAATTTGAAAAGCCCATTGGAATTTTTTTTTTAATATATTTTTTTAAGATTTTATTTATTTATCAGAGAGAGAGAGAGAGACAGAGGCAGGCAGAGGGAGAAGCAAGGCTCCTTGCTGAGCAAGAAGCCCGATGTGGGACTCGATCCCAGGACCCTGGGATCATGACCTGAGCCGAAGGCAGATGCTTAACCGACTGAGCCACCCAGGCGTCCCAAGCCCATTGGAATTTTTATTAGAATCATATTAAATTTATAAATTAACTTGGGGAGAACTGGCATCTTGGTAATGTTGAGCTGTCCTAACCAAAAAAAAGAGATGTCTTTCCATTTTTTCAAACTCACATTGTGTCATTCAAGAAGAATAATAAAAAAATAAAATAAAATAAAAAGCTTTTTTTAATTAAAATAAGAATGTGTTGCAGTTTTCTTTATATAGGTTTTGAACATTTCTTAAGTTTATTCCTAAATATTTTATCTTTAGGTTTTTCTCCCCATTCATTTTATCTTCAAAAAAATGCTATTTTTGCATGTTAATTTATCATCATGTTATCTTGCTAAATTTTTTTGTTTCATTAAGTTTTGTCATTGATTCTTTAGGGGAGTCCAGGTATGTTATCATGTCATCTGCAAAAAAGGGATCATTTTATTTCTTCTTTTCCTATTTTTATCTCTTGAATTGTATTCTCTAATTAATTGCAATAGCTAGCATCTTCAGAATAGTGATAAATAGTAGTGGAGAAGATGGGCATCCTTGTTTTGATTCTGACCTTAAGTGGGAATGCCTCTAGGGTTTGTCAAATCAATGTAAGATGTTGGGTTTAGGACTGAAGTATAAATGTTTTATGATATCCGCCTATTTTTATTTTCTCAGGAATTTTTTTTATTAGGAATGGGTGTTTAATTTTTTCAAGGGCTTTTTCAGCATCTATAAAGATACAATTTTTCTCTTTAGAACTGTCAATATGTGAATTATAGATTTTCAGATATTGAACCATCTTTGAATTTATGGTATAAACCTTACTTGGTCTTAGTGTATTCTATTCTTAATGTTCACTTATATTTTATTTTAGATTTCTGTATCAGTATTCGTAATATTGGTCTATAACTTTTTTCTTTGTACTCTCTTATCAAGTTTAGATATAAGTGTTATATTTGCTGCAAAAAAGGATTTAGAGTTTTTCATTTACTGTGCTTTGAAACAATTTGTGTAGTTTGTGATTATCTGATCTCTAAGGATTAGTTTGGGTTCACCTGTGAAACCATACAGCCTTGGTTCTTTCTTTTTTGTGAGGTATACTTCCTTGATAAATTTTTCTGGTTTTTTTTGGGAGGGGGGATTGTTTTAAGCTTTCTATCTCTATTCATCTAAAAATAATTATTTTCTCTAGGTTTTTTTTTTTAAGATTTTATTTATTTGAGAGAGAGAGAGCATGAGTGCATGCATGAGCGGGGGAGGGGCAGAGGGAGAGGGAGAAGAGGACTCCCCACTGTAGTCTCAATGTGGGGCTCATCCCAGGACCATGGGATCATGACTTGAGCCGGAGGCAGATACTTAACCAACTGAGCCATGAGGTGCCTCTCTCTAAGTTTTTGAATTTATTTGCATAAAAGTAACCAATGCTTTATCTTATGAATTTTAAAATTTCCTTTGTATCAATAGTTATATCCCATTGTCATTTCTTAATTGTATGTATGTGCTTTCCTCTTCTATTTCTTTGTTGCCTTAGCCAGTGATTTGTTTACTTTGTTTATTGCTTCAAAGAACCAGCATTTTGATTTATTGATTTATTTTTCTTTATCTTATTAATTCATGGTTTTGTTCATATTATTTCTTTCCTCTGCTTTTTATTTACTTTGTTGGTTTTATCCCCTTAGTATTTTAAGTTAGGAATTTAATTCATTTATTGCCATTCTTTCATTCTTATTGATGTAAATATTTAGGGCTATGAATTTTCCAGTGATCAATGCTTTAAATGTATCCCATAGATTCTGATATGTCATATTTTTGTTATTATTTTTTTTAGAAATTCTTTAATCTCTATTTTGTTTTCACTTTTACCCAAGAGTTATTTGATAGAAAATCTTGTAGTTTCCAATAAGAAGAGCTTTTTGTGTTTCCATTTCATTTTTAAATTTCTAGTGTTATTATATTGTGATTAAAGAGTATTGTTTATAATATTTCTATTGTGGAAGCTACTGATGTTTTCTTTGTACTTTACTACATGATCAATTTTTGTGGATAGTTCACGTGCACCTGAAAAGATATTCTTTCTTATCAGGGTATATATTTCTAGTGTATATGTATCTAAAAGATTTTCCTTTTTGATTTTATTTAGTTCTTTTATGCCATTGCTTAATTTTTGTTCATTTGGCCTGTTTTACTAAGAATGGTACTTTAAAATCTCCTGTTATTATTATGTTTTTATTTCTTTTTATATCTCCTATAAATTTTGTTTTATGTAGGTTTACTGTTTTATTTGCTGCATGGATATTCTGAACTGTCATATCTACATTGTGGGATGTGAATTTTATGAAGTGTACTTTTCTGATGCATTTAATTTTTTGGAGGTGGAAGGTGCTTGTCTAGTATTTGAGTTGCAAATACTTAATATCTCCAACTGCCTTGCAAATCTTTGTCCATCTCTTTATTTTTAGCTTTTCTGAGTCACTGAATTTTAAGTATATCTCTTATTTATAGTATGGATTTAAGTTTTGCTTTATGAGTCATTTTAAAATAATGGATGAGGTAAGCTTTTTCACATTATTGATATGACTGTGAAATTTGATCTCAACTCTGTCGTATTATCTTATGATAACTGTGTTTATCATGTGACATTTATTGTATTTCTCAATTTGGCTCTTCCTTGCTTTTGGCCATTTCTTTTGATAGTCAAGGTTTGCATTTTATTGTAGTAGTCACCTTTCTATTAATAATTTTAATAGTGCCATTAATTCCCTTTTTTCTTAATCTTTTGCTGTTAGTTTTAAATGGTATATTTTGACTGCCACCTATTACCTAGACAACAGTCAGTGTACTTAATTTACTTTCCCCAACCACTGATCTGTTTACTGCCCCTATAGTTTTACCTTTTCAAAGTTGTCCTATAAATTGAATCATGTATGTAGCCTCTAGTGACTGACTTTCACACAGCATAATATATTTGAGATATATCCAGGTTGTTGTATGGATCAGATGTTGTTGCATGTTCCTTTTAACTGCTGAGCAGCATTTCCTTGTATGGCTGCACCACAGTTTTGTTTGCTTTGTTATACTTTTTATTTTGATTTTTTTTTAAAGATTTTATTTATTTATTTGACAGAGAGAGACACAGAGAGGGAACACAAGCAGGGGGAGTGGGAGAGGGAGAAGCAGGCTCCCCTAAGAGTAGGGAGCCCAACGCGGGGCTCCATCCCAGGACCCTGGGATCATGACCTGAGCTGAAGGCAGACGCTTAAGGACTGAGCCACCCAGGCGCCCCATGTTATACTTTTTATTTTGAAATGACTACAGTCTCACAAGTAGTTGCAAAAATAGTACAGATAATCCCACATATCCTTACCCCAACTTCCCCAATGTATCTTACAAACCAGGAAATTGATATCGGTACAATATGATTAACTAGGCCATAGGCCTTATTCAGATTTCATTTTTACATGCACTCATATGTATGTGTGTGCAGGTTTTTTTACACAACACTCATATACCACAATTACAAGCACAATACTATACTATATTGCCCATCAGCACCAAGGAACCTGCTCCCTCATATGATACCTTTTCATAGTCACAGCCCTCCCCTCTTCCTCCCTGGCAAACATTAATTTGTTCTCCATATCTTTAATTCTGTCATTTTGAGAATGTTATATAAAGGGAATCACACACAGTGTATAGCAATTTGAGATTGGCTTTTTTCATTTAGCACAATGCCCATGAGATCCATCCAAGTTATATGTATCAACCCTAAGAGACTCTTAACTATAGGGAACAAACTGAGGGTTGCTGGAGGGGCACTGGGCAGGGGGATGGGGTAATTGGGTGATGGACATTAGGAGGGCACTTGATGTAATGAGTATTGGGTGCTATATGCAGCTCATCAATCACTAAATTCTACCCCTGAAACTAATAATACACTATATGGTAACTAAATTGAATTTAAATTAAAAAATTTTTTAAAAGAAAAAAATTAGTTCATTTCTTTTTATTGTTTTTTTTTTTAAAGATTTTATTTATTTATTTGATAGAGACACAGCGAGAGAGGGAACACAAGCAGGGGGAGCGGGAGAGGGAGAAGCAGGTTTCCTGCCGAGCAGGGAGCCCGATGTGGGACTCGATCCCAGGACCCTGGGACCATGACCTGAGCTGAAGGCAGACGCTTAACAACTGAGCCACCCAGTCGCCCCATTTCTTTTTATTGTTGAATATTATTCCATGTTATGGATGTATCACAGTTTGTGAAAGCTGAATAAAAAAAATACATTGTATATGTTTTCCTTCACAGAGGCTGGGAAAAAAATTTTAAGTATTGCCAAAATAATGTCAGAATACATTTTTTTATATATCAGTGAAATCTTTGAGTTAACTATATTAATCTGCAATTTTTTTCTCTCTCATAGGAATCTTTGCTATAGAGATTTCTGACACACGAAGATTCTTCACATCCTTGGGAAAGGTCAAAGTTACAAACTGATTTTTTTTTTGCTACATGATTGCATTTATCTTTTGAATGCTTGACAATGTTAAATGTATTTATTAACTTTGTGCCTCTGAATCTCTGTTCTCATGTGCCATTTTGCAGTGATCTGAGATGACTTATAAAAACAAAAATGCATATGGCTCTTTCTATCCGTGCAGTAATAGTGAGTGTAAAATCTGCTTATTTCACTATTGAACACTGTTATGTTAACTATCCGGAGTAAATAAAGAAGCTTATAAAAAGAGGGAAAAGTGTTTTTACAAAACTGATTTCCTTTCCTTTCTTGATATCTCAAATAATTGGTTAAATTTTTTCTTTGTGATTTATGCTTTCATTGCTGGAGTAGTTGTGCCAAAATAGGCAAAGTTTACCAATACTGGCCTGGGACCCAATATTCCATTTGGGAACCAACCTGACATAATTTCCAGGCCATAATCTGATTTCAAAGCAGCAGATAGTAGGAGTGTGTCAGAGTTTTTAAATCCATAGTATTGTACCACTAATTAACATACATTTTCTGCAATTGTGTTTACCTGTACTATTTTTAGAAAGGTAGGTGATGCTATATTTGTCAAGAATGTAAGATTTTTTAAAAAATCTGTATTTTAATAAGTTTTCTTTAAAATATTAAAGTACTGCAATCAACTTAATTGCCATTTTATTTATTTTTTTGCCTGTTGCAGGTGTCTGTAATGTAGAGCAACAAGTTTAGTGATGTTTTCTTATTTCTCCTAAAATTTCCTAAATCTTTTACCTTTTCTCTCCATAGGCTTTGATTTAATGTTGATATTAAAGCCTGACACTACTGTATTTTATTGATTGATATGAGCTATTTGTATTCTTGCCATTTTAATAAAAAAAAACAAGTCCTGTCATTAATAATATTCATATGAAGTAGACAATTTCTCATTTTATATAGTTACTATGCAGTATCACTACAGTAGGACAGTGCCCTGATTTAGGTCTTGTTTAATCACTAGCGCTCTGATATTTTACTATAAATTCATGCTATATATTCACTTTAGTTTGATTTTAAAAAACCTTGAGGTTTACCTATCTAGCTCAAGACAGTCATTATAGATTGGTTTTAAAAAAATTGAATAATTTTTTAAAATAAGATGTCCTTTTTATAAACATATTAGAGAATAATATACAAAAAAGTTGTTCTTTCTAATGTTAAGTAATATACTGATAAATATGTGAAATTAACCTTTGGAAGGTGATACAATGACCTAAGCACTAGATCACCACAGCATTAATTTTAGTCTATGTACCTCCTAGAAGAGCTGACAAGGAGTTGAGTGTCACCTGTCATTTGTATTTAACATGTTGTATGTTGAGGGCAGTATGTGGGGAGAGGAACATAAGAGACTAGGAATGAAGTATGTGAGAAAATATTTCCATACTTGATTAGAAGTATACTGTACTTGACTTTTGCTGTTAATTACAGAATATTTAAAGGAAAATTATATGCTAATTATGAAGGGGTCAACATTTTCCAAAGGTTGGGAAACTGCAACTGTATTCTATGTTAAAACTCAAAGAAAGGATTTTTTCTTATGGTAGTATTTAAGAACACATATCATTTTAAATGAGATTCTAATCACTTGAGATAAATATATAATAGCCTACTGATATGGTAGAGACTACCATAAAATACACAATGCAAAAACTATAGGAGACATATTCTTTTCTTAATGACAAAAAAATCTGAAAAAGAGCTCTCAGCTTTGAAATGTCATGTTCAGTACAAAGCACCCACTCTTGCTGAAGTAAGGGTGTTTTGAAAGAAGATTGTTAACCCTCCAAGTTAAATATCTCATGGGCGTTGTGTTTCATTCAGTACATCTAAAATAAATTCAACAATGTCTCCCCCTTGTATCCTCTATCTTTGTTTCCCATGGTAGAGTGTCATCAGCTACCATGTCGGATGCCTGAGCCCTGTGCCCACATGCCATCTCTGGTCACTCATTCCCCTCTCACTGCACACATTCAATCAACTTCTTACTACACAATATTGCTGAAAGAAATTAACGAAGACCTAATTAAGTGAAAAGACTTCCCACATTCATGGATTAGAAGGCTTAATATTGTTAAGATGGCAATATTCCCCCAAACCATCTTCAGGTTAAATACAATCCTTATCAAAATCCCAGTGGAGTTTTGTTTGGTTTTGTTTTTGTAGAAATGGAAAAGCCAATCTTAAAATTTATATGGAATTGCAAGGGATCCAGAATAGCCTAAACAGTCTTGAAACAGAAGAACAAAGTTGGAGGATCCACATTTCCCAATTTCAAAAGTTACTACAAAGCTGCAATAATCAAAATAGTGTAGTATTGGCATAAGGACAGACATATGGATGAATGGAATAGAACTGAAAGTCCAAAAATAAACCCATCATCTATGGTCAATTGATTTTTGACAAAGGTGCCAAGACCATTCAATGGAGAAAGAATAGTCTCTTCAACAGTGATGCTGGAACACCTGGATAACCACACGCAAAAGAGTGTAGCTTGACCCTTACACACCACATACAAAAATCAACTCAAAATGGATCATAACTTAAATTTAAGTGCTAAACTATAAAACTCTTTGAGGAAAACATAGAGACAAATCTTCATAGCCTTGAATGACAAGCAACAACATGAATAGATAAATTGGACTTCAGAATTAAAATCTTTGTGCACCAAAAGGCACTATCAAGAAAATGAAAGATAAATAATTGGACAAAATTTTTGCAAATCATGTATCTTATAAGGCTGTTAATATCCAGAAAAATAATTTTTACAATCTGACAACAAAAACCAACCCAATTTAAAAATGGGCAAAGGACTCGAATAGGCAGTTCTCTAAAGAAGGTATACCAATAGTCAATAAGTATATGCAAAGATACTCATTCTCATTAGTTATTAGGGAAATGGAAATCAAAACTACAATAACATATCACTTCATGTGCACTAGGATGTCTATCATAGGAAAGATAGACAATAACAAATACTGATGAGGATGTGGAGAAATTGGAACCCATTGCTGGTGGAAATATAAAATGGTGCAGCCACTGTGAGAAACAGTTGGGTGGTTCCTTAATAAATTAAACATAGAACTACCATATGACCCAGCAATTTGACTCCTAAGTATATATCCAAAAGAATTGAAAAAGTATTCAAACAAATATTTGTACATGAATTTTCAAAGCAGCTCTAATTCAAAATAAGCAAAAGGTAGAAACAACTCAAATGTCCAACAACTGATGAATGAATAAACAGAATGTGATACATCCCTACAGTGGAATATTAGTCATAAATATGAATGAATTACTGATACATGGATAACCCTTGAAAACTAAGTAAAGGAATCCAGACATAAAACCACATATTTTAAGATTCCATTCATATGCAGTATCCACAATAGGCAAATCCATAGAGACAGAATGCAGATTAGTGGCTGCCATAGGGCAATGGGGAGGGTCTGCTTAGTGGGGACACGGTTTCTATTTAGGGTGATAGACAACTTTTAGAACAAGATAATGGTAATGGTTATACAACATTACAAGTGCACTTAATGCCACTGAATTGTACAATTTTAAATGGTTAAAGTGGTAAATATTATGTATATTTACCACAATAAAAAAGTCATTTTCTCAAGTTTTCTCTGACTCCTGACATTGGTCTAACTGGGTCAGATTCTAAAACATCCAGTATTTCTCCTTTAGAGGACAGTTATAATTATTTGTGTAAGTATTTTTCTTGTATCTGTCTTCTGTACTGTAAGATACATCAAGGCAAGGGATGATATCTACCTTCACCATTGTATCTCCTAGAGTGTAACACAGTGCTTGACACATACTAGGTATTCTATAAATTCTTCTGGAACAAATAAAAGAATGAATTATCCCCACTTCCTGGCAAGTCTATCTCATACATATCTTTGGAATGAATCTACTTTTTTCTCACTGTAATCCAGACCATAATAACCCTTAATCTAGAATAATGCAACTGCCTTCTATTTGCTCTCTCTTCTTTCAGTCATACTTCCATTTAATCCATTCTGTACATCATAATCAAAGAAATAGTTTTATAACACAAATACAATCACATCCCTCTCCACACACATACCCTGTGAGTACCAAATCTGGCATAATACTAAAGTCCAAGCTCTTTAACATTGCCCTCACAGGCCTCTCTGATTTGGTTCTTTTTTTATCTCTTGACTTGTCATAACTCATCCCTCCTACATTACAATTATATATTATAGTTATTCTGAATTACTTTCAGCACTTGGAACAGTTTATGCTCTTTTATCTCTTGGCCTTTGCACATGCTCTTTCCTCTGCCTGGATCACTCATTTTTTCCTCTCCCATTCCCCTTCCCAGCCTGGAAAAGTCTTGTTTGGCTTAACATTGTGTCCTCAGCCCCTGTCATAGTGCCTGGCACTTAGTATGTGTTCAACAAGTATTTCCTTTAAAAAATGAAAAGAACATGTCTATGTTCTATGTATTCTTCTATTTGTTATTAATTTTACTTATCCTTTGTGCTCCATTGCATTCTTATTATGTGGTCTTGTTTGTATGACATACCTGCTAGACTGTGAGCTCCATGAAGGCAAGGAGAATAGTCTGATTTATTTATCATGGTACAGAATATGCTAGGATTATGGTGGCTTCCAGTTGGTATATATTCATTGAAAGAATATAGAATGTAGGTGGTTAAAAATCATAGGTTTTAGAGTCACATTGCTTGACTCTGAATCATGTCTCTACACTTACTAGCTGTGTACTTGATTAAGTTGAATTTTCTGAACTTTTTTCCTTATTTGTAAAAGATGTGTCTATAATAGTACCCAGCTCAAAATAGTAGCATGTGGATTAACTGAGATAATAATATATCTAGAGTGTTTAGTCTCAGTACAATATCAGACAATATAGTAGATGGTCAGTAGATGTTTTATTATTTGTTGAATTAATAAAGAAATCTATAGGTTTGAGACTTAAGAGAGAAAACTTGGCTGCAGAAAAAGATTTGGCAGTCCTCAGCAGGTATGGGATAAGAGATCAAACAAATGAAAAACAAGGTAGGGAAAACAGAAAGTAGTTCAAGAAGAGAAAGATTAACCATGGTTTACCAAATGGCTTCAGTTGTAAATAGTACATCATCATCATCATAATGTGAATGCCAAATATAAATCTAAGCAAAATTACAAAATTAATTAACGAGAAGATGAAGGAAGAGGAAAGAAGCAATGTGTGATGAAAACCTGGGAAGGAACTAAAGCTAAATTTTCTTCTTTCATAGTGGGAAGTGAATAGATAATGCCTAACTGAAAAATCAAGAAATAACAATATAGGTATGTTATTTAGAGGCAAGGATACCTAAACAATCAACTAAAGAGGTAAAAATGATTGCCTTTGGGAGAAGGGAATGCCAAGGTGAGAATGAGGCTGGCTGAAGACTGTTGTCTTTAATAACCTTGAAGAACTATTTGAATCTTTTATAATATTAATTAAAATAAAAACAAAATGCATAAATATTAACTTTTTATATTCTTTTGTTTTAAGAGAGAAGATGAGAGATAGGTCAATAGCTAGAAGGCTTTTGAAGTCTCTAATCCCATCAGCTCTAAATTATTTTACCCTTCTCTGACCTCCCATTAAAATGCTTAACCCTTTTAAGCAGGTATCACGTAATTAATTGCCTTGTATTACATCTGCTTGTCTTCATGTTTTCATTTTCTAATAGACTTTGGATATTTTGAGGTGAAAGAATATATTTTTACTCATTTATCTTTATTCCCAGCCTTTGCCTATTCAAAGCAGTGCTTCATACATGACAGGTAGTCTTTAAATGTATGTTGAATGGATGAAAGTATATTTAACTATGTCCCCACTTCATTTGTTTTTGCTTTGTTTTATCAGATATACTTGGACCCATTGTTTAAATTTTTGCATCTCTCACCATGCTGAAAATGTAAGTAGTTGTTTAATAAATGCTAGGGTGAGTAACAGGTGCAGTATCAGATCTCTAAATTTTGAACTAGATAACCAACTTTATCAACATGCCAAAACTAGTTTTCTAAAACAACCTACATCGTTCTAATGTTCTAGAGAAATAAAGTGCAACACTTTTATACCTTTTATACCTGTACAGCACTCTAAGTATCTTCATTTACTTAATAAGTGTTCTCTTATTTGTATACATCAGGGCTTATTTGTGATGTTCTCTGGTACTGAGAATATATACTTTGTTCCTGTCCCTAAAAACATTTCCTCTGAGTCAGAACTACAGTTCTTCCCTCTTGCCCTGTTCTTCCTTTTAATGACTTTATTGAGATATAATTCATATACCATATAACTCACCTATTTAAAGTATATAACTCAATGGTTTTTAGTATATTCACAGAGTTGTGCAACCATCATCACAATCTAATTTTAGAATATTTTCTTTCATCTCAAAAGAAACACCATATCCATTAACAATCACTCACTCCCTATTCCCCTACACACACTCAACCTTAGACAACAACTAAGTATCTTGCTGTTTCTTTTATTTGCCTATTCTGGACATTTCACATAAAAGGAACCATATGACATATGGTGTTTTGTGACTGCCTTCTCTCACATAGCATAATGTTTTCAAGGGCTTTCTATATTATAACAGGTATTGGTACTTCATTTTTATTGCTGAATTGTATTGCATTGTATGGATATACTGTATCTTCATTTATCCCATCAGGAGTTGATGAACATTTGGATTGTTTCCACCGTTTGGCTACTATGAATAGCCATTCATGTACGAGTCTTTGTGTGGACATATGTTTTCTTTTTTTTTTTTTTTAAGATTTTGTTTATTTATTTGACAGGGAGAGAGAGAGATCGAGAGCACAAGCAGGGGGGAGCCACAGAGGGAGAGGGAAAAGCGAGCTCTTCACTAAGCAGGTAGCCTGATGTGGGGCTTGATCCCAGGACCTTGGGATCATGATCTGAGCCGAAGGCAGACGCTTAATTGACTGAGCCACCCAGCCGCCCCAGACATATGTTTTCTAAATATATCTAGGAGTGTACTTCCTGGGTCATATAGTAATATTTTTAGGAATCTCCAATCTGTTTTTCAAGCAGTTTTACTATTTTACATCCCTATCAGCAATGTTTGGGGGTCCAATTTCTCCACATCCTCGCTAGTACTTGTTATTATCTGTCTTTTTTAAAAAAAGCCATTTTAGTGGGTGTAAAGTGGTATTGTTTTGATTTGTGTATTTCCCCAATGGCTATTGGTAATGAATATCTTGTCATGTGCTTATTTGCCATTTATATATCTTTGGAGAAATGTCTATTCAAATCCATTGCCTATTTATTAACTGGGTTATTTTTATTTCATTCTGTTGGTTGCCTTTTCACTTTCTCAGTGGTAACACATAGTTCATAGCTTTTAATTGGTAAAGTCCAATTTATGTATTGTTTTCTTTTGTTACCTATACTTTTGGTATTCTAAGAAACCATTGCCTAACTCAAAATCATGAATGCAGTTTCTTATGTTTTCCTTTTTTTTCCTTTTGGTTTTTTGTGGGATTTTTTTTGGGGGGGTATAGTCCCAATAGTTTATTTTTACTTTTGTTTTCCTTGCCTGAGGAAACATATCCATAAATATGTTGCTAAGACCAATATCCAAGTGATTACTGCCTATGTTTTCTTTTAGGAGTTTTAAAGTATCAGGTCTCACATTTTGATCTTTAAACCTTTTTGAGTTTATTTTGTGTACAGTGTAAGAAAGTGGTTCAGTTTCATTCTTTCACATATAGTTGTCCAGTGTCTCCAACACCATTTATTGATTGATTTTTAAAAATTTTTAATGATTTATTTTTGGTTTTATTTAAATTCAAGTTAGTTAACATATAGTGTATTATTAATTTCAGGGTAGAATTTAGTGATTCATCAGTTGCATATTACACCTAATGCTCATTACATCAAGTGCCTTCCTTAATGCCCATTACCCAATTACTCCATCTCCCCACTGACCTTCTCTCCAGCAACCCTCAGTTTGTTCTCTATGGTTTGTCTCCCTGTTTTTATCTTTTATTTTTCCTTCCCTTCCCATATGTTCATCAGTTTTGTTTCCTAATTCAACATATGAGTGAAATCATATGGCATTTGTCTTTTTCTGACTGACTTATTTTGCTTAGCATAATATCCTGTAGTTCCATCCATGTCGTTGCAAATGGCAAGATTTCATTCTTTTTCATGGCTGAGTAATATTCCATTATATATCACATCTTCTTTATCCATTCTTCCATCAGTGGACATCTGGGCTCTTTCAGTAGTTTGGCTGTTGTGGACATTGCTGCTATAAACACTGGGGTGCATGTGCCCCTTTGAATCACTATGTTTGTATCCTTTGGATAAATACCTAGTAGTGCAATTGCTGAGTTAGAAGGTAGCTAGCTGCACCAGTTTACATTCCCAGCAACAGTGCAAAAGAGTTCCCCTGTCTTCGCATCCTTCCCAACATTTATTGTTTCCCGAGTTGTTCATTTTAGTCATCCTGACAGGTGTGAGGTGGTATCTCATTGTGGTTTTGATTTGTATTTCCCTAATACCAAGTGATGTGGAACATTTTTTCATGTGTCTGTTAGCCATTTGTACGTCTTCTTTGGAGAAATGTCTTTTCATGTCTTCTGCCCATTTCTTGACTGGAGTTTTTGGGTTTTGGGGGTTGAGTTTGATAAGTTCTTTATAGATTTTGGATACTGGCCCTTTATCTGATATATCATTTGTGAATATCTTCTCCCATTCTGTAGGTGGCCTTTTAGTTTTGTTGACTGTTTCCTTTGCTGTGCAGAAGCTTTTTATCCTGATGAAGTCCTAAAAGTTCATTTTTGCTTTTATTTCCATTGTCTCTGGAGATGTGTCTAGCAAGAAGTTGCTGCAGCTGAGGTCAAAGAGGTTGCTGCCTGTGTTCTCCTCTAGGATTTTGATGGATTCCTGTCTCACATTTAAGTCTTTCATCCATTTTGAATTTATTTTTGTGTATGGTATAAGAAAGTGGACCAGTTTCATTCTTCTGCATGTGGCTGTCTAATTTTCCCAACACCATTTGTTGAAGAGACCGTCTTTTTTCCATTGGATATTCGTTCCTGCTTTGTCAAAGATTAGTTGACCATAGAGTTGAGGGTCCATTTCTGGGTTCTCTATTCCATTCCAATGATCTATGTGTCTGTTTTTGTGCCAGTACCATACTCTCTTGATGATTCCAGTTTTGTAATAGAGCTTGAAGTCCGGAATTGTGATGCCTTCAGCTTTGGTTTTCTTTTTCAACATTATTTTGGCTATTCAGGGTCTTTTCTGGTTCCATACAAATTTTAGAATTGTTTGTTCCAGCTCTGTGTAAAATCCTGGTGGTATTTTGGTAGGGATTGTATTGAATGCGTAGATTGCTTTGGGTAGTATAGACATTTTAACAATATTTGCTCTTCTGATACATGAGCATGGAATGTTCTTCTATTTCTTTGTCTTCCTCAGTTTCTTTCATAAGTGTTCTGTAGTTTTCAGACTACAGCTCTTTTACCTCTTTGGTTAGGTTTATTCCTAGGTATCTTATGGATTTTGGTGCAATTGTAAATGGGACCGATTCCTTGATTTCTCTTTCTGATGCTTCATTGTTGGCGTATAGAAATGAAACAGATTTCTGTGCATTGATTTTATTTACTACCACTTAGCTGAATTCCTGCATCAGTTCTAGCAATTTTTTGGTGGGGTCTTCTGGGTTTTCTACGTAGAGTATCATGTCATGTGCAAAGAGTGAAAGTTTGACTTCTTCTTTGCCGATTTAGATGCCTTTTATTTCTTTTTGTTGTCTGATTGCTGAGGCTAGGACTTCCAGTATTATAAAAACAGTGGTGAGTGGACATCCCTCTCTTGTTCCTGACCTTAGGGGAAAAGCTCTGTTTTCCCCCATAGAGGATGATATTAGCTGTGGTTCTTTCATATATGGCCTTTATGATGTGAGGTATGTTTCCTCTATCCCTACTTTGTGGAGGGATTTTATCAAGAAAGGATGCTATGTCAAATGCTTTTTCTGCATCTATTGAGAGGTTCTTTTCTTTCATTAATATGATGTATCACATTGATTGATTTGCAGATGTTGAACCACCTCTGCAGCCCAGGAATAAATCCCACTTGGTTGTGGTGAATAATCTTTTTAATGTACTGTTGGATCCAATTAGCTAGTATCTTGAGAATTTTTTGCATCCATATTAATCAGGGATATTTGTCTCCTTTTTAGTGAGGTCTTTGGTTTTGTAATCAAGGTAATTATGGCCTCATAGAATGAGTTTGGAAGTTTTCCTTCCATTTTTATTTTTTGAAACAATTTCAGAAGAATAGATACTAATTCTTCTTTAAATGCTTGGTAGAATTACCCTGGGAAGTCATTCGACCCTGGACTCTTGTTTGGAGATTCCTGATTACTGATTCAATTTCTTTGCTGGTTATGCATCTGTTCAGGTATTCAGTTTCTTCCTGTTTCACTTTTGGTAGTTTATATGTTTCTAGGAATTTATCCATTTCTTCCAGATTGCCTAATTTCTTGGCATATAATTGCTTATAATATTCTCTTATAATTTTTGGTATTTCATCAGTGCTGGTTGTGATCTCACCTCTTTCATTCATGATTTTATTTATTTGGGTCCTTTCTCTTTTCTTTTGATAAGTCTGGCTAGGGATTTATCAATCCTGTTAATTCTTTCAAAGAACCAACTCCTAGTTTTGTTGATCTGTTCTATCATTTCTTTGATTTCTATATCATTGATTTCTGCTCTAATCTTTTTTATCTCCCTTCTCCTGATGGATATAGCCTTTATTTGCTATTCTTTTTACAGCTCCTTTAGGTGTAAGGTTAGGTTGTGTATTTGAGACTTTTCTTGCTTCTTGAGGAAGGCCTGCATTGCTATGTACTTCCCTCCTAGGATGCCTTTGCTGCTTCCCAAAAGTTTCGAACTGTTGTGTTTTCATTTTCATTTCCTTCCATTTTTTTTAATTCTTCTTTAATTTCCTGGTTGACCTATTCATTCTTTAGCAGGATGTTTTTTAACCTCTATGTATTTGTAATCCTTCCAAATTTTTTCTTGTGGTTGACTTTAAGTTTTATAGCATTGCAGTCTGAAACTATGCATGATATGATCTCAGTCTTTTTGTACTGGTTGAGGCCTGATTTGTGACCCAGTATGTGGTCTGTTCTGAAGAATGTTCCATGTGCACTCAAAAAGAATGTGTATTCTGCTTTAGGATGAAATACTCTGGATCTATCTGTTAAGTCCATCTGGTCCAGTGTGTCATTCAAAGCCCTTGTTTCCTTGTTGATTTTCTGCTTAGATGATGTGTTCATTGCTGTGAGTGGGGTGTTATCAATAAGTTTCTTCAACTTTGTTATTAATTAATTTATATATTTGGCAGCTCCCAAGTTAGGGGCCTAAATATTTACAGTTGTTAGATCTTCTTATTGGATAGACCCCTTTATTATGGTATAGTGTCCTTCTTCATCTCTTATTGCAGTCTTTGGTTTAAAATCTAGTTTGTCTTCTCTAAGGATGGCTACTCCAGCTTTCTTTTGATGTTCGGTAGCATGAAAAATGGATCTCCACCCCCTCACGTTCCATCTGGACGTGTCTTTGGGTCTAAAAGGTGTCTCTTGTAGGCAACATATTGATGGGTCTTGCTTTTTTTTTATCCATTCTGATACACTGTGTCTTTTTATTGGAGCCTATAGTCCATTTACATTCAGAGTAATTATTGAAAGATATGAATTTAGTGCCATTGGATTACCTGTAAAGTCGTGTTCCTATAGATTGTCTCTGTTCCTTGTTAGTCTTTGTTACTTTTGGTCTCTCCCACTCAAAGGGTCCCCTTTAATATTTCTTGCAGGGCTGGTTTAGTGTTCACGTACTCCTATAGTTTTTGTTTATCTTGGAAACTCTCTCTCTCCTTCTAGTCTGAACTACTGCCTTGCTGGATAAAGTATTCTTGGCTGCATATTTTTCCCATTTAGCACATTGAATATATTGTGCCAGCCCTTTCTGGCCTGCCAGGTTTCTGTGGACAGGTCTGCTACCAGCCTTAAGTGTAGGTTAAGGACTTTTTCTGCCAAGCTGCTTTCAGGATTCTCTCTTTATCTTTGTATTTTGCAAGTTTCACTATAATTTGTCATGGTGTTGACCTGTTTTTGCTGATTTTGAGGGGAGTTCTCTGTGCCTCTTGTACTTGAATGCCTGTTTCCTTCCCCAGATTAGGGAAGTTCTCAGCTATAATTTGTTCAAATAAACCATCTGCCCCCTTTCCCCACTGTTCTTATTCTGAGACTCCTATGACATGAATATTGTTTCACTTTATTGAATCGCTGAGTTCCCTAAGTCTTCTTTTGTGATCTAATGGTTTTCTTTCCCTCTTCTTTTCAGCTTCATTATTTTCCATAATTTTATCTTCTATATCACCTATTCTCTCCTCTGCTTCTTCAATCCTCATAGTGATTACATCCAGTCTGTTTTGCATCTCAGTTATAGCATTTTTTAGGTCTTTTATCTCTTTAGCAAGGGTTTCTCTGCTCTCTTTTATGCTTTTTCAATTCCAGCTAGTAGTCTTATAACTGTTGATCTAAATTCTTGTTCAGATATATTGCTTATATCTGCTATGAGCAAGTCCCTGGCTATGATATCTTCCTGACCTTTCTTTTGGGGAGAATTCCTCCATCTTGTCATATTGGCTACATTTCTATCTTTTGTGTGTTATGAAAGCTTGTTGTGTTTCCTGCATCTCAGAGTAATGCTGTATTAAAAAGAGATCTGCACTACCCTGCTCTGTCCAGGGCCTGGCACTTCAGGAAGTGTTTCTGGTGTATGCTGTGTGCACTCTGCTGTTGTTTTGGCTGCTCTTTCCCACTGGACCATCCTCTACAGAATTCCTCCTTGCTTGTAGTGGGAGTGTTTAGACCTTTAACCAGGTGTGCTATGATTTGTTTGTTAGGTTAAGCCTGGGGGGCGGGGGGGCGGAAACCTGCCCAAGACGGGAGAAAAGGAAAAGGAACAAAAAAGCAAGCAAACAAACAAACAAAAATTATAAGCCTGATTCCAAAGAATAAGAAAGAAAGAAGGGGGCCCCTGGGTGGCTCAGTTGGTTAAGCGACTGCCTTTGGCTCAGGTCATGATCCCGGAGTCCCAGGATCAAGTCCCACATCGGGCTCCCTGCTCAGTGGAAGTCTGCTTCTCCCTCTTACCCTCTCTCCTCTCATGCTGTCTCTCACTCTCTCTCTCTCAAATAAACAAATAAAATCTTAAAAAAAAAAAAGAAGGAAGGAAAAAAAGAGTGAGAAAAAAATAAGCCTGATCCAAAAAATAGAAGGAGGAAACAAACAAACCAACAAACGAACAAAAAATTATAAGCCTGATACCAAAAAAAGATGAAGAAAAAAATACGTATAAAATAAAAGATTAAAAAATAAATTAAAAATTAAAAAAAAAAAAAGCCTGGTCCTATTTCCACCAGAACTGAAGCTGACGCTTTGGAGGATTCTATGATCAGTAGACTTGGTACATGCGGGGGACCTTGGGTTGGTCTTCTCTGAGAGAGGCCTGCTGGGCTAGCTCACAAGCCAACTTGCCCTTGTAAAGATGCCCCTGCCAGGTCCGGGGTGGGGGGGGGGGCCGTTGGTGTAAGGGACTCCAGCCTCCACTGGAGGCACTGTGTTTCTCTCTGAAGAACTGTGCTAGTGGGCAGGAGGGAGGGAGGGGTCATGGAGGAGGAAGATGGCATGACCCTGCCCTCTTGTCTGCAGGGAGGGCAACTCCTGGCTGCCTGCTGTTCAGGAGGCCCTCACAGAAAAGCGAACAATCTCCTGTATCCAGGGCTTTGGTCAGATCCCTATCCTTAACCTGTCGGTGCCCCCTCTGCCGCAGATCTCCTGTATTTTATCTCTGGCCAGTGGCTGGGATTCAAAACTCCAAATTTCAAAGGTCCTGGCGAGGTGTGGACCCAATCCCCGGAGTAGAGTCTGACGGCATGCCTGGCACTGTCCTGTCCCAGAAAAGTGGTTGCACAATGTTTTGTGATACACAGGGAAAAGCAGTGACCAGGTTATCTGCTGTCTGTGTGTGGCTCAGTCCCTTACTTTGTTCTGTCCCAGAAAAGCAGTTGGACAGCAACTTGAGTCTATTGTAGCAGACAGCGAAAAGCAGTGACCAGGTTATCTGCAGTCTGTGTGTGGCTCTGCACTCTGCTCAGTTCTGTCCTGGAAAAGCAGCCACTCGGCAAAGTGGCTGCAATCTATTGTGGCTCACAGCAAAAAGCTGCTACCAGGTTATCTGCCCTCTGCCTGTACCTCTGTCCCTGCTGTTGAGCTCTGCTCAATGGCTCCCAGCTGGCCGTTTGTCTTTGGAGAGGCAAAATATGCTCTTCCAAAAGTACTCCAGGAAGGGGAGAAATCTCTCCTAGTATGACCTAAGGGATCCCTTCACTGCGGCTTATTGTACCAAACCTACCTGCTGCACTCTCTCCCTCTCCCTGACTGCTCTGAGAAAAGAGTTCCCTACCCTTTGCAGTCCTGCTGCTGCTTTCCTCTCCCCCAAACCATGGCTCTAAACCTCACATTTGCCACATTCTCTCCTTCCAGTTGTGCACATTGTTTTCTTAATCCTCAGATGGTATTCCTAGTTGATCAAAATAGCTTGATGTTGATCTAGCTGTGTTCGAAGGATGAGGCAAGCTCAGGGCCCCCCTGCTACTCTACTGTCTTAACTCCTCCTAGTTCCTATGTTTTCTTAGAAAAGGTTTTTTTTTTTTTTAAGATTTATTTATTTATTTATTTGACAGAGAGAGAAAGAGAGAGCATAAGCAGGGGGAGTGGCAGGCAGAAGGAGAGGGAGAAGCAGGTTCCCTGCTGAGCAGAGAGCCCAACAGGGAGCTGGATCCCAGGACCCTGGGATCATGACCTGAGCTTAAGGCAGATGCTTAACCAACAGCCACCCAGGTGCCGCTCTTATAAAAGTTTTATAGCTTTAGCTCTTACATTTAGGTCTACGATTTAGTTCGAGTTACTTTTATGTGCAGCATAAGGAAAGGGTTCAAGTTCTTTTTCTTTTTTCTTTTCCTTCCTTCCTTCCTTCCTTCCTTCCTTCCTTCCTTCCTTCCTTTCTTTCTTTCTTTCTTTCTTTGCATGTGGATATGCTTTATCTAAGTACCATTTGTGGTAAGACCGTTATCTTCCCATCAAATTGCCTTGACATCCTTGTTGAGAATAAATTCACCATAAATGTGAGGGTTTATTTTTGGACTGAAATTCTGTCTTTTGACATACATGTCTGTCTGTATGCCAGTACCACCCTCTCTTGATTATTGTAAATTTGTAGTAAGTTTTGAAACCAGGAAGTGGGATTCCTCCAACTTTTTCTTTTTCAATATAAACAAGAAAACATTTAACTCCTCTGAGTGGGTTGCATTTCTATATGAATTTTAGGATCAGTTTGTCAACATCTGCAAAAAAGGGCAGCTAGTTTTGATCAGAAGTGCATTGAATCTAAATAGGTCAATTTGGGGAATATTGCCTTCATAACAGTATTGAGTCTTCTGACCCATGAATGTGTGATATGTGATATCTTTTTCTTTCTTTCTTTCTTTCTTTCTTTTCTTTCTTTCTTTCTTTCTTTCTTTCTTTCTTTCTTTCTTTCTTTCATTTATTTCAGTCTTCTTTGATTTCTTTTGACAATGTTTTGTAGTTTTCAGTGCACCTGTTTTTATAAATTTACCTCAAAGTGTTTTATTCTCTTAGATGTTACTGTTCAATTATTTCTTAACTTTATTTTCAGATTATTTATTGCTATTATATAGAAATACAACTGATATTTTTATAGTGATCTTAAATCTTGCAATCTTGCTGAATTTTTTATCTAATAGGTTTTTAGTGGATTCCTTAGGATTTTCTGGATACCATATCATGTCATCTGCAAATAGAGGTAGTTTTACTTCTTCCTTTTCAACATTTTTTTCTTGCCTATTTCCCTGATTAGAATCTACAATAAAATGTTGAATAGAAGTGATGAGAGAAGATATCCTTGTCTTGTTCCAGATTTAAGGGTCATAGTAAGTGTAGTTAGCTGTGGGTTTGTAATAAATGCCCTTTGTCACAATGAGGAAGTTTCCTTTTATTCCTATTTTGCTGACCTTTCTTTTTCATGAAAAAGTGCTAGATTTTGTCAAATACTTTTTTCTGCATCTAGTAAGATGTTTATATAGTTTTTGTCTTTTATCCTGTTAATATGATATATTACAAGAATTTATTTTTGGATATTAGACCAACAACCTTGCATTTCTGAAATAAATGTACTTCCACTTGGTCATGGCATATAATCCTTTTTATAATCTTTTTTATGTGTTGCTGGATTTGGTTTGCTAGTTGAATATTCTTTGAATATTGATTAAAGGGAAATTTATACTTGTAAGCACTTGTATTAAAAGAAAGATCTCAACAATAAGCTAATATTCCAGTATAAGAAACTGTTTTTCTGTTTCATATTCTGTTGAATATTTTTTGCATCTATCTTCATAAAAAATTTGGCCTGGGGACGCCTGGGTGGCTCAGTTGTTAAGCCTCTGCCTTCGGCTCAGGTCATGATCCCAGGGTCCTGGGATGGAGCCCCGCATCGGGCTCCCTGCTCAGCGGGAAGCCTGCTTCTCCCTCTCCCCCTGCTTGTGTTCCCTCTCTCTCTGTGTCTCTGTCAAATAATAAATAAATAAAATCTTTAAAAAAAAAATTTGGCCTGTAGTTTTATTTTATTATGATATCTTTGTCTGGTTTTGATATCAAGATAATACTAATCTCATAGAATTAGTTGATTAGTGTTTCAACTCTTATTTTCTGCATGGGTTTGTTAAGGATTGACATTAATTCTTTAAATGTTTGGTAGAATTAACCAGTGAGACCATATTGTCTTGGGTAGCTTTTAAATTCAATCTCTTCACTTGTCATAAATCTTATCAGATTTTCTATTTCTTCTTGAGTCAGTCTTGGAAGTTTGTGTTCTAGGAATTTGTCCATTTCATCTAAATTATCTAATTTGTTGGCATACAGTTGTTCATAGTATTCCCCTATAATCTTTTAATTTTTTGTGAGGTTGTTAGCAATGCCGCCTCTTATATTCTTGATTTTAGAAATTTGAATCTTACTACCTCTTCTCTTTTGTAAGTCCAGTTAAAGTTATGACTTTTTGCTTATATTTTGTAAGACTCAACTTTTGGTTTTGTTGATTTTCTCTGTTATATTCTCTGTTTCATTCATTACCAGTGTAATCTTTATTAGTTTCTTCTGCTTGCTTTGAGTTTGTTTCATCTTTCCTTTTTATAGTTCCTTATATTGGAATATTAGGTTATTGATTTGAATTCTTTTTTTTAAATAAAAGTGCTTACAACTATAAATTTCCCTCTAATCAATGCTTTAACTGTATCATATAAATTTTGGTATGTTGTGTTTTCTTTCTCATTTATCTCAAAACATTTTCTAATTCTGCTTGTGATTTACTCATTGATCCATTGGTTATTTAGGAATATCATATTTAATCCCCATATATTTTTGAATTTCCCAAATATCCTTTATTATTGATTTCTGATTTTTTTTTTTTGTGGTCATAGAACATACCTTAATGATTTCAAACTTCATAAGTATATTGAGGCTTATTCTATGGCCATATATATGATCTATTCTGTATATCTTCCATCTACACTTGAGAAGACTGTGTGTTGTACTGTTTTGAGGGAGAGTGTTCTACAGGTACCTATTATGTCTTATTGGTGTGTAATGTTGTTCAGATATTCTGTTTCCTTGTTGATCTTCTGCCAAATATTCTATCATTATTCAATATGGAGGATTGAAGTCTTCAATTATTATTGTTGAATTGTCTGTTTCTCACTCAGAATCTATCAGTTTTTACCTCATGTATTTTGGGACTCTGTTGTTAGGTACATATGCTTATAACTGTTTTATCTTCTTAGTGTATTAATTCATTTATAATTATAAAATCTCTCCATTTCCCTCCAGTAGTATTTTTTGTTTTAAAGTCTATTTTATCTAATATTTTTTTTTCTTTTTTTTTAATTCTTATGTTAATCCCCATACATTACATCATTAGTTTTAGATGAAGTGTTCCATGATTCATTGTTTGTGCATAACACCCAGTGCTCCATGCAGAATGTGCCCTCCTCAATACCCACC
>NC_138378.1:52159631-52206595 GCF_054177405.1 Leptonychotes weddellii
ACCAGAGCACCTACCCTCCCCAGTGTCTATCACCCAGTCACCCCATCCCTCCCACCCCACCCCCCACTCCAGCAACCCTCAGTTTGTTTCCTGCAATTATCTAATATTTTTATATAGTCATTCTACTAATGTAATTGTTCCTACTTGCAATAGTGTATATTTTCAATACTTTTACTTTCAACTCATTCTGTCTTTGAATCTAAAATGTGGATTTTGTAGACAACATATAGTTGGATTTTGTTTTTTTTCCCAGTCTATCACTGCCTTTTGATTGGATTGTTTAACATTCAGATTTAATGTTGTTATTAGTATGGTTAGGTTCTTTAAAAGATTTTATATATTTTATTTGAGAAAGAGAGAGAGACACAGAGCATGAGCAGGGGGAGGAACAGAAGGGGAGGGAGAGGGACAAGCAGACTCTGTACTGAGCATGGAGCCCAATGCAGGGCTTGATCCCAGGACCCCAAGATCATGACCTGAGCTGAAACCAAGAGTCAGACACTTAACCAACTGAGCCACCCAGGCGCCTCTAGTATGGCTAGATTTACCTCGATTGTTTAACATTTTGTTTTTTATATATGTCCTATCTTCTTTTCCCCGTGTTGCTATGTTAGTGTCTTCTTTTGCATTAAGTGAATATCTTCTATATGAAGTGAATTCATGTAATGACTTTTTAACCATATTTTTAGTTATTTCCATAGTGATTATTCTACATATTATATATCGTATTAGAAATGACTTCATATTTTGATTCACTTAATTACAGTTATATATGGAAATGTTATTCCTATATAGCTCTGTCCTCTCCCTTTTTGCCTCTGTGTGTGTGTGTATATAAAGTGTAAGATACAGATTTTAGTTCTTTATATATTATAAAGCCAATAGTACATTGTTATATTTACTTCTTATAATTTTATGTCTTTAAGGAAGCTTAGAGAAGAAAAGAGAGAAAAAATATATTTATAGAGTTAAATACATTAACCTTCTTATTTATCATTTTTTATTTCTTCCTGTGAATTTGAATTACCAACTGGTGTTATTTCCTTATGCCAATTCAGTTCTGTTACCACAAATCTCCTTTATGATGTTACTGTCAAATGTATTACATTTCTATATAGGCCCAGTAGTTATAGGCCCATTAGCACAGTGATATACACATTGTTTTATATAATTACTCATAAAAAATTATGTACTTTTAAAAATTGTGATAAAATACACATAACTTGAAATTTACCATCTTTACCATTTAAATGTATAGTTCAGATTGAAATCTTGATTGAAAAAACTAAATATGAATGTATTAAATACATTCATATTATTGTGCAACCTCACCATCTCCAGAACTCTCTTCATCTTGCAAAACTGAAACTCTATACCCATTAAACAATAATTCCTCATTTCCCCCTTCTTCCAGCCCCTGAAGACTACCATAAAACTTTTTGTCTGTCTGAATTTGACTACTCTAGATACTTCATATAAGCAGAGTTTTACAATATTTGTCCTTTTGTACCTGGCTTATTTCACTTAGCATAATGTCCTGAAGATTCATCTATGTTGTAGCATATATCAGAATTTCAGAATTTCCTTTTTTTTTTTTTTTTTTAGCTTTTACTTATTTATTAGAGAGAGAGAGAGCATAAGCAGGGGAGTAGCAGGCAGAGGCAGAGGGAGAAGCAGGCTCCCTGATGAGCAAGGAGCCCAACGCAGGACTAGATCCCAGAACCCTGGTATTATGACCTGAGCCGAAGGCAGATGCTTAACAGACTGAGCCACCCAGACATCCAAGAATTTCCTTCTTTTTAAGGCTGGATAATATTGCATTGTACATATATATCAAATTTTGTTTATACATTTATCTGTTGATGGACATTTGCATTGCTTCTGTCTTTTGGCTATTGGGAGTAATCCTGCTATGACCGTGGGTATACAAATATCTCTTTGAGACCCTGCTTTCAATTCTTTTGGGTACATACAGAAACATGGAATTGCTGGATCATATGATATTCTACTTTTAATTTATTGAGGAACTGCCGTACTGTTTTCTCTAGCAGCTGAACCATTTTACATTCCGACCATTAACAAAAGGTTCCAATTTCTCTATTTCCTTACCAACACTTGTTATATTCTGGGATTAACTGGAAAGTCTTCATTTCACTTTCATTTCTGCGAGAGAGTTTTGTTGGATATAGAAATCTTGATTGAAAAGTTATTTTTCCTAGCACTTCACATATGTCCACACTTCACCCCTTTTTATATGGCTGAATAATATTCAAGCATATGTATATACACATACACACCACATTTTCTTTATCCATTCATCTATCATTGCACACTTAGGTTGTTTCCGTATCTTGGCTATTGTAAATAATGTTATAATGAACATGGAGGTGCTTGTATCTTTTTGAATTAGTGTTTTTATTTTCTTTGGGTGAATACCCAGAAGTGGAATTGAGGGATCATATGGTAGTGCTATTTTTAATTTTTTGAGGAACCTCTATACTATTCTCCACGTGGGATATACATTCCCACCAACAGTGCATAGGGTTCCCTTTTCTACACATCCTCATCAACACTTGTTATTTCTTGTCTTTTTTTTTTTTTAAAGATTTTATTTATTTATTTGCCAGAGAGAGAGAGAGAGAGCACGAGCAGGGAGAGAGGGAGAAGCAGACTCCCCACTGAACAGGGAGCCCAATGCAGGGCTCCATCCCAGGACCCTGGGATGATGACCTGAGCCAAAGGCAGATGCTTAACCTACTGAGCTACCCAGGCACCACTCTTGTCTTTTTGTTAATAGCCATTCTAATGGGTGTGAGCTGGTATCTCATTTTGTTTTGATTTGCATTTTCCTTGATGATTAGTGATGTTGAGCATGTTTTTATATAGCTCTTGGCCATGTGTATGTCTTCTTTGGAAAAATATCTATTCAGAGCCTCTGCCCATTTTTTAATTGGATTGTTTGGGGGTTTTGACTATTAAGTTGTATGAGTTCTTTATATATATCTATATCTTTCTTTATATCTTTATATCTATATATCTTTATATATATTATATATATTAAGTTGTATGAATTCTTTATATCTTTATATATATTTATATATCTAGATACTAACCCCTCATCAGATATGATTTGCAAACATTTTCTTCCATTTTATAAGTTTCCTTTTCATTTTGTTAATGGTTTCTTTGCCATGCAGGAGTTTTTTGTGTTTTAAATTTTTGTTGCCATACTTAGAGGAAATTTTGCATCTTATACCTACACATTTAGTAAAATGAATACCATATTTCATAAAGCTTTAACAAATAAGAAAAGATAAAATTTGTACATTTTCCACTTTTGTCCCTCAGGAAATGAAGAATTAATATTTTATGTTTATTTCACTTTTTTGAGGTAATATTAATTATGTGTATGGTCACTGAGCTGGTATCTATTTAGGTATGACAAATATGGTGGCCTGTTTCAATGATTTAAGGAAAAATCCATCATCTGCTTGCTACCTAATTATATGTATTTTGTTGAGCTAGATTTAAACCAGTTTTATCTCAGTATAATACAGACTTTATAGAAATTATTAATGCATTTGCATCATCTCTTAGGCTCTAGCATCTGATATAATAGAGATGCTATTTTTCAGTATTCTGAAATAGAAATCTTCTGACTCTTCAATGTGATAGAAATGTCTTCTGCTTCGTCAGTTTTCTTAAAAGGCTGTGGAATCTCAGGAATTGTTATTAAAGGACTAGTTTCTTTAATGATGTTTCCATCAAAGGGCAATTTGATGTAAGCCTAGCTCAGGGGCAGCTAATTAACTTCATCTGTTCTTGTTTATACTTCAGGATAATGGCCTCTAGACAAATAGGCCTTTGGGTTGATTTACTTCTGATGACAGTAATAGAATCAAGACTGTGTCTCGTGGTTATCTTGTTTCTGATTATTTTCAAAGGAAAATATGTTTCTGTAGGTATAATGGATATAACATTTTATTAGTTTCAGGTATACAACATTATGATTTGATATTTGATATACAACATTATGATTTGTATATATTGCAAAGAAAATGTTATCTGTATTTAAGTATAAGCTTAATTTGGTATTTAATTTCTTATAATTCTTCCTATTTTTCTCTCATTGGACTATTGCAATATTTTTCACCAGTTTAGCCTTAAGCACCAGTGATTTTCATATAATAGATGTCCAATAAATATTTGTTGAACGAACACGTGAGTGAAACTTATTTTTCACGTTTATTGAGGCAAAGGGTTTCTCTCAGTACTTTTCTTTAACTCTAGGAACTCAATGAAATTGCACTTCAGTGCAGCCCCATGTCTCAACATTTTCCCATACATCTGCCAAATGGCTGGTAAAGTACATGCCTCTCCATTGGCAGTATAGACTTTGCACTACTGTGGGGTTCTCTTCAATTGCATTTAAGTTTTTGAAACATGGCCCACTTATCTCCACCTTCTAAACATTTCTAACTAAACAAAACATAGCTTTAATAAGTCTATGTAATGATTTGTATAATCATTTCTTCAGAAAAAAGCAGACAGCAGATCTTTGCACAAGTGAGTGAAAGTCAAATCTGAAGAAGATGGTCACAAGCAGGAAACAACTCAAGAACACTTCCTCAGTAGAACAGGGTTGTAAAATTCAATAATGAAGATAACCCATGAGGAAAAAGTTACTTTGAACATTTCAGGACTTCTGTTTGGAAGATGGCAGCTAATTCTGGGTTTTGTAGGCATTAATATAAGGCCTGATTACCTCTATTAGAGGAAAACAATATTGAATGCCTTAAAGAAAAACACCCCTTAATAACAACTATACAGATTGGGAAAACTTTTTATAATAAGTGATTGAATGTATATTTAAATATAATATATGCACAGAAATCCAGAAATTTCAATTTCCTATTGCAAAAAATTTCCATGTGTTAAAAGTTCTAAACTGTATTTGTGATCAGAATTTGACACTTGCTGCTCTAGAAAAAAAAGATTTTTTTCTTCCAATTCTGTACCTTGATTGAATTATGGCAACTGCTGTAACTGATCTACATTTGACTATTGCAGCCCCATTGTAACATCTTTCAAGTCCCTCTGCTTATCTACAAACCTTAGTTATTTGTGAGTTTGAGTTGTTCGGAGGATTTTCAGCAAGTAGATCCAAAGATATAAATGACTTTAGATTTTCAACAAGTTTCCATCTAGCAGTAGGTTAGCCTTCAAAGGTTTTGAAATAAACATCTTCACTGGTGTAAGTGGGTAATTCATACATGAAGTAATAGAACAGTATCTCCCTTTATAGCAATGAATAGCAGATTTTTATAGGGTAATTCTTGATGAGATAGAATGAATAGAAATTATCTATTGAGGAGTTTCCAGAGATCATCAAAACCAAACAGGGTAGACTATTGTCCCTCTGGGTGCTTCTTTGTACTATTCTTCTTGTGTACTATTGCTCATTGTTTTGAAGCTATCTGAGCAAAATAAACCAGACATCTTTGAATTCTTCAAGGGGAAGTAGGAGTTTTTCTTTTTCCGGCAAACAATGTTATTGTGACCAGGATCTCATAGGATCACAGACCCGATATCAGATATGTCAGATATATTGAGAAAGGCTAGAAAAAAATCACCTATAGGGATGAGGGAAGAAGTATTTGATCTCAGTTTTCTGCATTTTATTATAAGAAAAATCTAATCATGAATAAATAAAAATAATAATACTTAGCAATACTTCATAGAATGCACTTTTTGTTGTAAAGTATTATAATCATACAGAAAAGTACACAATACAAATGTTTTAGTGAACTAAATTATCACAAATCCCCAAAGAACTACTGGGTGAAGATATGGAGTACATCAAGTATCTCAGCAGTTATCTTGGCACCCATCTCAATCACTATTCCTGTCTCCCCAAATAACTGGTGTCCTGATTATTTTCTTATCTAATTTATTTTCTATTAATTTAGTTTTTCTTATAATTTGGTCTCTCATCTGGACTTATAAATGGAATCATAGTGTATATATTCTTCTTTTCTTTTTATTTTTATTGAATATTTTGTTTTTGAAGTTTACCTCTGTTGCTAAATTTACCCGTATAGCTGTGGTTTCAGTTTGTTCGTTTTTATTGTCCTGTATTACTCCATTGTACAGATATGACACAGTTATTTATTCTTCTGGTAGTGGGCATTTGGGTTGTTTCCTGATCGGCTCTTAAGAATGAGGCTGCTATAAACATTTGTGTGCATCTCTCTTGGTGCACATGATACATCTAGAAGTGGAATTACTGGTTAGAGAGTATGCATATGTTCACCTTCATAAATAATACCAAACTGTTTTCCAAAGTACTTGTGTTAATTTACACACACCCACCAGCACAATGGGAGTCTAAGGGAGTTCACAATGCCCCCCACCAGCTTGATATGGTCTGTCTTTTCATTTTTTGTCATGGTGGTAGGTGTAAAACGGTGTCTCACTGTGGCTATGATTTGCATTTCCTTAATGTCTTAATGTGGTTGAACACCTTTTCAGATACTTAGTTCCCTATTGATGTATTTGTGAAGTTCCTATTCAAGTCTTTTACCTAATTTTTTTGTTAGGCTTTCTGTCTTACTAATTTATAGTTCTTTATATGTTCTAGTTATAAGCCCAGAATCTTCTGCTGAGGATTGCTTTTTCACTCATTTAATGGTGTCTTTTAATAAACAAATTCTTAATTTTAATAATGTCCAATTTATCAGTAATTTTCTATATGAATAAACATTTTTTCTGTCCTGTTTAAGAAGTTTTTCCCTACCTTAAGGTGATAATGATGTCTCATATTCTCTTCTATATACTTTTTTGGTTTTCTTGTTAATTTCAGAACTATAGTTCCTCTGGAATAGATTTTTGTGTAGAGTTGAGGTAGGCATTGAGATTTTTTAAAATTCCATTTAAGGTTCCCAACTAACTCAGCATCATTTGTTGAAAAGACTATCTTTTCCCACTGGTATGCACTACTACTTGTCCAAATATGTGTGACTCTGTTTTGGGGCTCTATACTATTCCATTAGTCTATTTTTCTATCTGACAAATAAACCTCCTTGTTTTAATTGCTATAGCCTTACGGTGAAGTTTTGCTATCCTTCATGTTACTATTCTTCAAAAGTATTTTGGCTGTTTTTGCTTTTGCATTCCCAAATAATTTTAAAAATCATTATTGAAATTACATTTAAAACCTGTTATGACTTTTAATGTACTGAATGAAATCTATGGATACATTTAGAGAGAATTGACATCTTTCTAATACTGAGTCTTCTAGTCCATGAACATATATTCTTCTATTTTTTTACTTTTTTCAGTAATATTCATAGTTTTCTGTGTTAAGGTGTTGATCCACGTATTTTAAAATATTAAAATATTTGTTACTAGGTATTTGAATTTTTTGATGCTTTTATAAATGAGTATATATTGTCTTAAATTATTTATTTTTTTATTCTTGCTGATGTATAAAATTCATTTGAATTCTATATTTTGACCTTATACTCTACACAGCAACCTTGGTAAAAGTCACTGATTCATTCTAAGAATTTAGTGATAAATTCTTTTGGATTTCCTACATATTTAATCATATCATCCATGGAAAATCATATTTTTATTTTGTCACAATTCTTATACTTTTTATCTTTTCTTGATGTAGTGCACTAGCTAGGACCACCCACTTGAAGCTGAATAGAAGTGATAATGGACACTCTTGTCTTCTTTATCATTATAGAGGGAAAGATTTCAACATTTCACCATTAAATATGATATTTGCTATAGGCTAGTGTTCTTTTTTAAGGTACTATTTATCAGGTTAACAAAGTTAACTTTAATTTCTAATTCAAGAGATTTAATCCTAAATGGATGTTGAAATTTATCAAATCGTTTTCTGCATCTATTTTGGTCATATTACTTTCTCCTTTATTATGTTGATGTAGTTAATTTGTGTTGATTTATTTGCAAAGGTTAGTTTAACCTTGTACTCATGGAATAAAGTCAACTTAATTTTTACATGTTAGCCCCTTTTTTTTGAGAGAGAGAGAGTGTGTGTGCACGCAGAAGCAGGAGGGGACAGAGGGAGAAAGAGAATCTTAAGCAGGCTCCACACCGGATGCAGAGCCCTAAGTGGGGCTCAACCCCACAACCCTGAGGTCATGACCAGAGCCAAAAACAAGAGTCAGTCACTTAACTGATTGAGCCTCCCAGGCACCGCTGTACATTAACCTTCTTATATATTGGTAGATTTGATTTGCTAATATTGTGTTTGATAATTTTGCTCATGAATGAAATTGAGCTGTGTAAATTTTCATTCTTATAATGGTCTTATCAAGTTTTGGTATTAAGATTAAGCCAGCCCCAAGGGCGCCTGGGTGGCTCAGTTGGTTAAGCGACTGCCTTCGGCTCAGGTCATGATACCGGAGTCCTGGGATCGAGTCCCACATCCGGCTCCCGGCTCAGCGGGGAGCCTGCTTCTCCCTCTGACCCTATCCCCTCTCATGCTGTTTCTCTCTCTGTCAAATAAATAAATAAACAAAATCTTAAAAAAAAAAAAAAGATTAAGCCAGCCTCCAGAAATGAATTAGGAACTATCTATTTTCTGGGAGAGTATTATAAGAGTGGTGAAGCCACCTGGGCCTATAGTTTTCAGTGTGGGAAGGTTTTCAATTACAAATTCATTTTCCTTAATAGTAATGGGGCTATTCAAATATCCTTCTTAAATCAGTTTTAGTATTTTGAATTTTTTAAAGGAATTTGTCCATTTAACTTAAACAAAATTTTAGACATAATATTTTACATAAAATCATGCAATTATCTCTTTAATGTAGCAGGATCTGTAATGATGTCCCTTTTTTCATTCCTCATATTGACTACTTTTGCCTTCCTTCTCATTTTTTTCACAATCTCAACAGGAATATATCAATTTTATTAGTCTTTTCAAAGAATCAATTTCTGGCTTTGTTGATCCTTTTCACTGTGCTTTTTTTCCTTTTTTTTTTTTTTTTAAGATTTTATTTACCTATTTGACACAGAGAGAGAGACAGCTAGAGAGGGAACACAAGCAGGGGGTGCGGGAGAGGGAGAAGCAGGCTCCTGGCTGAGCAGGGAGCCCGATGCAGGGTTGGATCCCAGGACCCTGGCATCATGACCTGAGCCGAAGGCAGACGCTTAATGACTGAGCCACCCAGGCGCCCTGTTTTTGTTTTGTTTTTTTAAGATTTTATTTTATTTATTTGAGAGAGAGAGAGAGAGCATGAGAAGGGGGAGGATCAGAAGGAAAAGCAGGCTCCCTGCCAAGCAGGGATTCCGATGTGGGACTCGATCCCGGGACTCCGGGATCATGACCTGAGCTGAAAGCAGTCACTTAACCAACTGAGTCACCCAGGCGCCCCAATTTTTGTTTTCTATTTTACCAGTTTCTTCTCTTTTCTATTCTACATTTTAAGGATAATTTGCTGTTATTTTGTCTGAATTCTTGGGGACAGATGCTTACATCAGATTTTCAGTCTACTTTTCTAATATATGTATTTTGAACAGAATAAATTTTCCACTAAGGCTAAGTATTTAGGTGCATCTCACGATTTTGTAAGATCATATTTTCATTGATGACTGGTTAAAAATATTTTATAATCTCGGGACACCTGGTTGACTCAGTCTGTGTTTTTCACTTTTAAAAAGTTCAATACACACACCTATAATGAACAAACAGATGGGAGAAACAGAAAACAAATAACAAGATGGCAGATCAATCTCTTATCTACCAAGAAGGAATGAAAGCTAGCCTGTTAGTCTTCTGCCAGAACCATTGGATGTCTGAATGTGAAATCAAATACATTCTGAATGGTTCCATCTTTTCATTTTACTGATAGGAAAATTAAAGTTTAGGAAGTTTTAGAAACTTGCCTACAGATAGGCAACTACTTCAGGCTGAGCTAAGTCTAGGACCAGAGCTCTTTTTACTAATACTAACCCACTTACATTTATTTTACCTTTCACAATTTAGGTAGCATCTTCTTATGCTTTTTGACCTTGTTTATTGTGTTGTGCCACTCATCCTATGCAGATGGCATTTCCCCCTACTTTTCTTGGGGGAGAATCTTGGGAGATTTTTAAGTATTTGTTTCTCAGGACCCCCGTGTTTCTGCAGCTGATTCTACACCAACCTTAAGTTGAAAACAATTACAGGAAGAAAGCCATAGCATACCTCCTTGTGTTGTCCTACTACAGGCCACACATTGGTAGTCACAAGAGAAACGGTCATCTGTTTGAGAATTCCCATTCTGCCCTTGTCACTTCAATACTAAAGGGCTCAGGAATGATCTTATACTTTCAAAGGGGCCTGCAATTGTTGGTGGTTTACTCTTTAATGAGTCTCATTTTAATAAGGAATAGCAAGGTTGGGTTGCCATTCTGCATGTAAGTTTTTGCAGTGAGTCCTTCAGAGTATGAAGAGTAAACCAATTCATAGTGCTCCCAAGACTTTTTCCTTCTTTTTATCTCTCTTTTTTGTAAGGTTACTATCTTAAAGTATATATACATTTGTAGATATAATAAAAGGTAAGGGAGATTGTGTGAGGAAATCAAAATATCTAAAATAATTCATCAGATATTAGAAATTAAAATTCAAGGATGGGATGGAAAATGATATATTCTTTCACTCCAATGTAAAAACTGTTACATACAGTCCAACTGTCTGCAGAAATGGGAAGGAAAAGATAAGACATGAATTCAGTTGCAGAACAAAGCGATAGTCTTGGATTTACAGCTTTTAAAGTGTTTAAAAATAGGCTGGTCATCTAATACCTTTCCCTGAACAGACCAAGGAGGATAATTTTAATTCACTTATTAATTAATTAAACTGCTGTCTAGCCAGCAGTTCATGGAAAGACACACTGTCATGTGACTACATTCAGTTTTTTCCAGTCCAATCATAATATTTGAGCCCACTGGAGGGAGACAACCAGATTTGCTTTGGGGGGTCTGCCTGTTGATCATGTAGGTTCCTAAATCACTAGTTCAACCACTGGGTGAATATCTAGTTAAAACTCCCAAAAGAGGCATGGTCTTCAAATGTATAAAGTTTGTCTGCAAAGTCTTTAAAGAACTCTACTGAAAAGTCCAACATTTCTTCTGCCAGTCCCTCATAGGAGTCTCACCTAGAGAGATTTGATCTAAGTTTCTGTTTTCCTCAAATTCATCAAATGATCATTTGGCTTTTTTATGTTTAGCATCTGGTTGAGGCAATGCAGGTACCAACTGGACTAGCCAAGGCACAGCCCGTGGTGGCTTGTGAGCATGGAACATCCCCCGCTGACCACACCACCTCCTCACCTGCTTTCAGGTTTTATGTATTAGTTCACTAGGGCTGCTGTAACAAAGTACCACAAAAGGAGTGGTTTTAAACTACATACATCTACTATCTCACAGTTTTGGAGACTAGACATTTGAGGTCAAATGTGAAGGGAGCTGGTTCCTTCTGAGGGCTGTGGGCGAGAAATTATTCCCTGCTTCTTGCTTAGCTTATGGTGGTTTGCTGTATTCCTTGGTTGGTAGAATCATCACCCTGATTTCTGTCTTCATATTCACATGGTGTTGTGTGTGTGTGTGTGTGTGTGTGTGTGTGTGTGTGTGTGTGTTGCCTGTGTTCAAATGTCCCTTTTGTATAAGGACACCCAGTCATATTGGACTCGGGCCCACCCTACTCCAATATGATCTCATCTTAACTAGTTACATCTGCAGGGGCACCTGGGTGGCTCAGATGGTTAAGCATCTGCCTTCGGCTCAGGTCATGATCCCGGGGTCCTGGGATCGAATCCTACATCTTCTCCCTCTCCCTCTGCCTGCTGCTTCCCCTGCTTGTACACTCTCTCTTTCTCTGTCAAAAATAAATAAATCTTAAAAAAAAACCTAGTTATATCTGCAATGACCCTTTTCCAAATAAGGTCACATTCTGAGGTATGTAATGGTGAGGACCTCAACATATGAATTTTGGTGGGGACACAAGTCAACCCATAACTCTCTACTGGGATAGGTCTAGAGATAGTTAATCCAGGGAAAGTTCAGCCCCACTACTAAGGATGACCTCTGGGGTCTTCACTGAATGAACTGTATGATCCCCAAACACTCTCCCCTCTGGCTGGTGAAACCTTGCCTATCCCCTTGATCTGCGTGAGCACTGGGAATTACTCAGCTTTTAACTTGGATTGTCCCAGCCTTGTGGAGCTTCACTCTCTGCATGTACAGCTAGTACTCAGAAGAGATTAGGATTCTGGAGCTCTTCCCCGCCACCCCCCCACCCCCCACCGCCCTGGCGCTCTCCTTTCCAGAGCTCTGCTGTGCAAATTCCAGCTTCTTCAGCCCCTGTTAATTCTAATCTCCATTTCCTTTTTCAGCAAGGCTGACACCTCTGTCTGGAGTCTTTCTCTCTGCCTATGCAGTCCAGAAATCACTTTCAGGCAGGAAGCCAGGGTGGTCAAAGATCCTGTGCTACCTATATTTAAATGTCTGACCATAATTGTTTCATACTTTGTTCTAGTTTTTTAGTTATTAAGTCTGGTCCTTCTTACACCATTGTACTCAAGGGCAGAAATTCGGGGTGAGCTTTTAAAAACTTTTACTTTTAAAATTGAGCTCTAAAGTCATCTGTATTGATGTAAAATTCACAACTTTTAGATGTCTTTGGAGCATTGAATCCTGAGATGTGCTACTTGCGCATCATGGCTTAACTAAAAGGACTGCAGAGCCATCTTCTGACAAAAGCTCATTAGTGACGTTAATCACAGATCTTCTCTCAGCCATAGCCCGTTTGTGTACGAGTAAGCAGGAATGTGTTTAGCTGAATCTGTTCTCAGGCCACAGGAGGAAGACAAAGTCATGGGAGACAAGGGGGTGGCATCCCTAGGCTTCAGGCAATTCCAGAGAAGCTTGGGAGTCAGCTTCGCCATATGAAGCTCGCACAGCTGACTGGTTTTAATGTTATGCCCCATAAGCTGAAAAGAAATACATTTAAGTTTCTATCAAGCATTTGAGTTCAGAACCACCAAATTATCTTAACCCAATTATCAGAATTTCTTCAAAGTCTTTATAATGGAGAGGAGGAGAGGCAGGCCCCATACTAAGTGCTTTAGAGTCAGACCAGGTTGGGTCTGAACTCTGACTTCTCCAATCGCTAGCTATGTGAACTTCGGCAATCCCCTCTGAGTTTCCTAACTCCTGAAATGGAGATATTTATTTTATAGGTGGATTGTGAGTATTAAATAGCAACATATGTCTGACACTTATAAAGCCTGATGTATGACTGGCCCATGGAAAAGCAGATTGGTCTTGGTGGTGCGGTGGCAAGTTACCAGAGAACTCCACACCAGCATCTGCTCCCACAGTGCCCTGTCTTGTGTTTTTTACCAATAGGATGCCTTTTCTAGGACTTTTTCTTCCAGGTATTTAAACAAAAAATTACACATACCCTTATTAAATGAAGATAGAGACAGGAAAGTAGTATGTCAGTACTTGCCATTTACATCTTTGAAGGGATTGGTTTACTACCACGTTGGTTTAAGGCAGATGTAGGCCACCTGCTGAGTAAGTCTCTGAACTGCAAGAGGACTCTAAGTGCATCAAAAACAAGCTTCACCTACATCATAACTTTGCATAGGGTCGGCACCCTGTGCAATTTTGCATAGAATCAATGTACATCAGGCAATAATAAATTTTTCTATAAAAATACAGTCCAATAAAAACTTCCATATCCACATGAAATAAATCAGACTCACAGACGTTTAGAATGGGAAGAGACCTTAGAGATGGCAGTGAAATGATTAATAGCTGTTTAGAGAGTTATCATGTCAGTCAGTAGATGCCATTCTATTTCTTTTAAGGAAGTCTCCAAATCTATCTAAGGCTTCATAGGCAGTCAGTGGATACATCATTGCCACTTTCCTATTTTTCCATGGAAACAATGAAGAAATTATTCCTCATCCTACTTTCACTCCAAAACACTATTTTTAGCATTTGCTATGGAAACATTCACTTAGTTCTTCCACCTTAATGTCATATCATTTCACTGATAGAGAAAAGGGGGAGCTGCTCCAGCAGTTTCCAGAAGAGAGCATATGTTTTGGGTACCAAACAACTGCCTTAAGAGCATGTTTTCTTTCATAACTCTGTCAAAAACAAGGAATTGCCCAAATAGTGGCAACATTCTGTGATTGGCAAAAAACCCTACATTTCCTTTTTTATATTTGTTTATATTTTATTTTTTTTAAAGATTTTATTTATTTATTTGACAGACAGACAGTGAGAGAGGGAACCCAAGCAGGGGGAGTGGGAGGGGAAGAAGCAGGCTTCCTGTAGAGCAGGGAGCCCAAAGTGGGGCTCAATTCCAGGACTCCGAGATCATGACCTGAGCCCAAGGCAGATGCTTAATGACTGAGCCACCCAGGCGCACCCGTTTATATTTTATTTTTTATTTATAATCTATCAAATGAATAATTTTGCTAATTTGTTCTACTAAGATGATTAGCTTTCTGTCAAAATTTTGTTGGTGATTACCAGAGACCCAGGAAGCTACAGAATGAGTGAGAGGTGGGCAGGTGCCTAATACAGCCTCCTTTAGAGGCAGGTGTAAGTTGTAGCTCTGTCATCGATGTGGCTAGTTGCCTAATGTGATCCCCCAAACAATGAGGCTGAAGAACATGAGCTGTAAGATCCTGGACAGATCTAACCTTCCAAATTTGAATTTTAGTCACGTAGCATATCGTGCTGGGGAGGCAAGACAAGCTCCAGGAAGCTCCATCTAAATGAAAATTGTGAACTGCATTGGTTACTCAGAAACACAGCAGTGTGTTCATTGGCAGAGATTATCACTCTTATTCAGTGCCTTACATTTATACTCCCACATTTGTTCTCCTTGCTTCTAAATTAGTCAGTGTAAAGACTTTTAAAAGATTAGCTAGTTTAAAGCCACATTTGCAAAAGAAGCTATGTGGGCCAGCACAAAAATCAGATATATGCTTGTTTTATCTCTCTGCCCAAAAGTAGCAGTTTAGACTTTTTCTTCATAAGCTTAATTAAATTTCTCATGTCTCTTATTTAAAATAATCTTCCATATAAACATAAAATGGGGACTGTTATAGGCATTGTTACAAAATAATCTTTTAGATTCATACCCAGTCCAGGAAGCTGATACTTTGGACAAACAACTATTTGTTAGGTTAGAATAAAAGTTTTATGGAAAATAACATTATTAGTGTTAAAAACTAGCAAAACTATGATTCTTAGATGGCATAATGAACACACTTTGTTTTAAGAGGGAAGAACTAAAAATAAATCTTAGAAAATTTGGGCAAGTTAAAATCGAAAATGTTTTTGAGTTACCAGTATATACTGTTATGAACAATCCTGAAAGGTCTATAAATTGCTGAAAGGTATTTAAGTGGCTGCCCAAGGGTCTAGAATTTTAGACTACCAGTGTTTGGTATTAGTCTCAGCTAAGAGTCTGAATCCCATTAGAGCAGTCTGAATGATAATTTAAAATATTAAATTTAGGGGCACCTGGGTGGTGCAGTCGATTAAACATCTTGACTCTTGGTTTGGGCTCAGGTCGTGATCTCAGGGTTGTGGGATTGAGCCCTGTTGGGCTCCATGCTCAGTGCAGAGTCTGCTTCAGATTCTCTCTCCCTCTTCCTCTGCCTCTCCTGCTCATGCTCTCTCTCTCTCAAATAAATAAACAAACAAATAAATCTTAAAAAAAAAATAGAAACGGGGCGCCCAGGTGGCTCAGATGGTTAGGTGTCTGCCTTTGACTTGGGTCGTGATCCCGGGGTCCTGTGATCGAGGCCCACGTCGAGCCCCTGGCTCAGCGGGGAGTCTGCTTCTCCCTCTCCCTCTGCCTCTACTACTGCTCATGCTCTCTCTCTCTATCTCTGTGTCTCAAATGAATAAATAAAATCTTTAAAAAAAAATAAATTAAAAAAATAAATAAAATATTAAAGTTATTGAGTTGGAATTCAGCCAAGGCATGTTTAATGGGACCTCTGCTATAGACTGCCAGTGAGTAGGGATGGAGAAGTGGAGTTTCCAGCAATAAGGGTAGGGAGTTCTAAAATAAATTTTGTATTAGTTTCCTGCTGTTGAAGTAACAAATTACCATAAGTTCAGTGGCTTAAAACAACACTAATTAAAATTCTGGAGGTCAGAACTCTGATACATGTCTCATTAAGCTAAAATCCAGGTGTCGGGAGGATTGTGTATCCATTTCATTGCCTTTTTGAGCTTCTAAAGTCTGCCCACTTTCCTTGACTTGTGGCCCCACCCTACACCTTCAGAATCAGCAATATTGACTTGAGTCTTTCTCATGCTACCATCTCTCTGCTCCCTCTTCCCTTTTTAAGCACCTCTGTGATTACATTGGGCCCACCTGAATAATCCAGGAAAATCTCCCTATTTTAAGGTCAGCTGATTAACAAACTTATTTCCATGCCTGGTAACTTAAATTTTCTCTGAAGAAGGAAGCAAACCCATCTGTTCAGAAGAGTGTGATGGGGACTAAGAACACACACAGCATGAGAGCAGTTAGGGCTAGTTGCTGTAGGGAATGGAGGAAGAAGCTGCCCAGAGACAAGTTATTGTCCAGTTGTGTCCTTTGGGTCTTCTTCCTTCTGACTCAGATTCCTAGACCCATTCATAGCCACTGACTCAGGAATTCCTCCTTTGGATCTCTCCTAAGGATATAATTATAAATGCAGACAAATTATGTACGCAGATACTTGTCAAAGAATGGTTTAGAATACCTTCAAATTGAAAATAATGCAGTAGGGAAATAGTGAAATCAATCGATAGATCCCATAATGGACTATCAGCCAGTTATTAAGATTTATATTTATGGAGACTTGGTTGTCATATGGAAGATACTTGTATTATAATGTAGTTGAAAAAATCAGGACTCAAAATTATGTATTTGGCTTCATCTCAACTGTGTAGAAGACATTTGAATTTGCAGGCTAACTCCATTGCCTTTTTTATAAAAGAAAAACTGGAAGGAAAAACAATCAAATGGCAACAGTGATTCCTCTGGGGTTGGAATCTTTCCTTCTTTCTTATTTTATGTATTGTCTCACTTGTTTTTCAGAGAATGTTTAAAGGTAGTAAGGCCCAAGTAAGGCTGGAGACTGTAAATTTTTGTGGCTTTGGTCTGCATGGTTCTCTGATTTTCCTTGGCAGCATAGAAAGGCCTGGATGTAGGAAGAGAGGAGCCTGATGTAGAGGTGGGGTTTCAACCAGGAAGGCAGAGCAGGAGGACCAAGAGATGAGGGCACTGGGAGTACAGAGGAGCAGTTGGGGTGATGTCCATGAGGATCAGGACTGCGAAGGATGGGTGCTATGGAGGGATGATTCTTAGGACAAGAGAGCAAAGAGCAGAAGGCCGCTAGAATGTGAAAGAGCAAAAGTTTGGGAGAGCAAGACCAAGGTAGGGAAGAGTTGGAAAGAGGGAGTGGGTACCGTGGATTAATACATTTGAGGTAGATAGAGCAATCCGAGGTTGTGATAAGTCATGGTTGGAGTTGATGGATTAAGAGATATTTATCAAGCAACTACTGTGTAGAAGCACTCTGCTGAGTGCTGGATATGCAACAATCATGCTCAAAACAGATACAGACTCTGCCCTCTTGGAGTCATGCTCTGATGGAGGAACTCAGTATGAAACCAAAAATAACCCCCTACAAAGTGTGATATGTACTCTAAAGTAAAGGTGCAAGTGGGAAATACAGGCCAGGAAAAAAAGACCAAAGGAAGTGATGTTTAAGCTAAAACCTGAAGGATAAGAGGGAGTTAGCAAGGTGAAGTCAGGTGAGGGTAAGGCAAAGGGCAGAAACAAAGTATTCCAGGAGAGGGGGCTGCTCAGGCAAGGGCACCAGGGCAGGAAAGAAGTTGGAGTGTTTAGTAACTGGAAGAAGGCCAGTTTGGTGTGCAGTGAGTGGGTGGTGGTACTGAAAGGAAGCCCATGAAAGAGACAGGCAAGGAACAGATCAGGCTCCCTTAAGGGATTTGGATTTTCTCTGAATTAAGCATGAAAACCAACGGAAGGGTTTTGAAAAATAGAAATGACATGCTCATTCATATCACTGGAGGAGGTTGGGAGGGACAGTGGCTGGGATCTGGATACTGTTGGATAGCCAACCTATGGAAAAAGTCCCTCGGGAAGAGGGTTCATGTGGCTTCTGTGAGGCTGTTCAATCTGACCTCTGTCACCAAGGCTCACCTGGGCATAAGAAGGATGGCATCATTTTTTCCTAGATGGTTCCTGGCTGATCCTTCAATTCTCTATCTGGGTAGGGATGCCTATGCCTATGGGTCTATTTTTGGAACTCAAAGGAAGACAGGCATTTTGTTTGTCTAATGAGGACCCAAGAGCAGAATCCTGGGATAAAAACACTAGACTTAAATACTCCCATTTTCTGATATCCCAAAGGATTCCTCTTCCTGAGTGTGGGAAGGGCTGCTTCTCCTTTCTTTTCTAAGCTGAAGGGCGGTTTTGAGTTTGCGGAATTAGTTGCCACTTTTAGAAAGGCAGCCTGTTCAGTGTCGAGCGTGCAGACTGGGGGTTCTGCCACTACTTCCTGCATGACCATGCACACATCATTTGCCATTTTCATGCCTGAGTCTTTTCATCCACAACATGGAGATAATAGCACAACCTCATCTGGACAACGGGGGTAATGGCTGATCTTAGCTCCGGGTTCTTCTGGGGACTGAATTATTCAAATGAGCGATTATTGTAAATGGCTTAGGACAGTGCCCAGCATTTAATAAAAATATGTTCCCAGATGAGGTGCAATATACTCAGAAGTAGCAGAGTCTGCTTTGCTTTGCCATATCAGTGAGGTTCTCAGGGATAGCTGTGAGGTTTTCTGGAGCCACGGGGAGGGAGGGGTGGAAAAAATAAACCCTTGCTCTTAGCTTTATGGTTGTCTGTGCAGGCTTCCAGAAACTACATGGTTCTCTGTTTCCTCTGAACCTTTAGCAAAGGCTTGCTAACCTTTTAGCCTTTTCTCAACCCAGCTTCAAGGTTTGGTTCGAGAAGCATTAAGGAGGGAAAGAGCTCTCTTGAGCCACATGGCAGGGCCTTGGGGACTGGAGTACTCAGCAAGAAGGTGGAAGTGCCTGGGAGGTGGGAGGGGGACATTTTTAAAGGATGATGGTGCTTGCTCTACCAGGTGCCAGATAATTTCCCATTTTCCTAAGGTATTCACATAGTTCCCTACCACTTTCTATTTTGGGTGTTGACACCATGTTCTTTCTCAGCCTTAGCTAATCGCCAAGAACCTTGGTTTTTGTTCTCTCAAAACGGCCAGTAACTTCAAAAACCACCCACAGCACGCACAAATAAAGCCAGAGGCTTAAGATATTCTGGAACAAATAAAATTCTTAGGTGAAAAGGTGACTTAGAGAGGCAATAAATATTTAGTAGTTACAACAACAACAAAAAAATGTGATTTTGAATAGCGAGAAGCAGAGGCTCAAGGTGAGAGAAGGGTGTGTAGATTTGCTTGTAGTTCAGTTTAGTTTGAGGATTTTGAAAAAAGGAAACACACCTAACAAAGTCATTGTCTCTGAGAGTGATGAGTCACCTGTTCATTTCAAATGCAGGTTATTAACTTGGGGGGGGTGGCTGTAGACTGATTCCCAATATATATTTATTCCTTTCATGCAAGGAATTAATAAAGCTCTTCACCATCAAAGGGGGCTTTTCAGTGAATAGCTTGTGTCAAATAGATATTTAAAAATTTTAAAGGAAACTTCTCTTTATATGCTCAAGTAAATGGGATCCGTCTTTAGCCTTTTTTCCCTGCCTCAGATTCTTCTATTCGGGATTTTGATCCTGCTTAAAGCCAGAGGTGGAGAGAGCCCCTTCCAGGGTTCTACCCTGGCTCTGCTGCAGATAGTTGTGCAAATGTCGGTTTCTCCCCGTCCTCAGTTGTCTGCAGGGAGAAGTCATCAGACCCACCGTCCTAGGGTGTGGTGCAGATTCTGGGTGGTCCCCACATAACACCGCCGACGTCGCTGATAATTGGACACCGCGTAACCCTCCCTGACATTAGCTTTACCTCTTCTAGCTGGAGCGTGAAATTTTCTCGCGTGTAAGCTCTGGTGGCCTCTGTCTCTGCGGGGACACAGTTCACGTTCATCTTCCCTCCCTGCCGGAAAAGCTCCCTGCTCTTGGGGCACATAGTCCTGGGCTGTGCAATCAGCCCACCAAGGCTTCCCTGCAGGCTCTCCAGTTGATGAGCTGAGCGACCACCCGAGGCCAGGAAGTTTCTGAAGACGGTCTTCTTAAATAGACCAGCCTGTCTTTAAAAGGAAAAAAAAGGGGTGGGGGGAACCAGCGAGCCTGAGAAGTCATCAGCAGCCTTTCTTCCCACACTTGTGGTATCACAACAATGATTCACCTCAACACAGGGCGGCAGCTTCCCTAATTAGCCTGGAGACGCTCGGACCCACACGGTTATAAAAAAAAATACACACACACACAACTTTTACTTTTATTCAAATGCACACTTCCCACCCACTGCGCCCACTCCCTTCGGCCCCCAGCCGGCGGGCCGCCTGCTTTGCTAGGCGGATCCGGAGCGACCCAGGCCCCGCACCGTCGGGCCGCGAAGCCCCCTGGTGACCTGGAAGGTTGAGGCTCGAGTCGGGCTGAATCTCCTCGAAGGCGCGCAGGGGCGCCGGGGCGTGGACGCCTCGTCCTCCAGGCCCGTCGGGGTCGCTGGTGGACCCCGGCCTCGCCAAGGTAGGGGTGGGCTGCCCGGGAGCCCCGACAGCGCGTCTGAGCCGGCCGGCCGAAGCGGGGCGTTGGGAGTAGCTTCGGGGTGGGGAGTGGTCCTGGCCGGGCGCACGGGGACAGCGAAGGCCCGCCGGTGTCTTCCCGCACCAGCTGTCGGCCGCAACTCGGCCCGCGGGCCGACAGGGCGGCGGCGGCGGCGGCAGCGGCAGGAGCGGCGCGCCGCGGGGGAGGTGCGCGCGGCGGCCGCGGGCGAGCGGAGCGGAGCGGCGCGGCGTCCGCCCCCGCCGAGCCGAGAGGAGCCGAGCGGAGCCGGCGCGCCCGGAGCTGGGAGCGCGCGCCGAAGCAGGCTGAGGGCCGTCCGCGCGAGGGTCGCGCCCGCGCCCCGCTCTCCGGCCCCGGCCCCGGCCCCGGGCTGTGGCGAGGCCAGCGGCCACCTGCTGCGTCGCGCCGCGGGCCTCAGCGTTCCGGCGCGGGCGGCGGAGAGGTTTCGGGCGGGGGCCGCCGGGCGCGCGCGCCCACGGCGGAAGCCTTCCCCGCACCCTGCGGACGGTGTTCCTCCTGCGCTTCGCCGAGCGGGGGCCACGCTCCTGCGCCAGGTACCGGGGTGGTTCGAAGCGGGTTGGCCGCGCGGGGAGACCCGAGCGGGGGTGGCGCGGACCGAGTCGCGCCTCGACGTCGGGCCAGGTGTGGGACGGCCAGGGCAGCGCCCACCCGGCCAGGTGCCCCTCGGACCAGGGGTTGGGGGCGCGATCCCCGCGGCCGCCTCTTGGGGCAGCGCGGGCATGGGCGGAGGTGAGGCAGACGCGCTCACCCAAGTGCCCAAAGTTTCCCCTTGCTCACTTTGCTGGACTTAACTTTGAATTGTGAGGTGAAGCCTAGCAATTTCAAGCTTTAAGAAAACACGAGCACAGGGAAGACGGTCTTGCCGGGTTTGGATTGTTAGTGTACGAAGTATTTGTGCCTGCTGTCTCTAAAGGCCATTGCAGGAGAAATCAGTGGACAAATTCACTGTCTTTTTTATGCTTTAGTTAATGGTTTATTTGTAAATAGGTTTTAGGCTTCGATTACAAGCCACCAGTAAGCGATTTGGGGTTTGATCTAAGAAATATTCAAATTGGGGGGTGTGATTTTTTAGTTGACATGCAGTGTTGTATTAGTTTCCAATGTACAACGTAGTGATTCGACAGTTCTGTACGTTATGCAACGCTCACCACAGTGTTCTAATTGTTAATCAACAAGGTAGATCTTGAACAGATGCTTCATAATCAGGTAGGGCTTTAATGTGAGGTTAACAAGTGATCAGAGCATAGGTGGTTACCCAAATGAGCTAACATTTGGCTTATGAAATGCCAGGAAAGAGGAATGCCGCCGTTTGAATTGGACTTTGTAGGTACAGGCTGACGTTGGCATCGTGTCACTGCTGAACACTTAATTTTGAGCCAGGAAATTTATCAAGTGGGAGACAAGCAGCTGTGTGATCCTTTCAGAGCCCACCCCATACCTTCTCAAGCTGGTATTTTAAAATATCCTACTCCCTTATTCAAGCCGGCAAGCTTCCTTCATTTACATGACGCTCGCTCGGGACCATGGACTAAATCTGTTTAGACCTCTGGTGTTCAACCTGGAACTCAGCCCCCACCCCCCACCCCCACCCCTGGAATTATGGTGCATGGTGGTCACTCCTAAGAGCCCTTTGAGGTTATAAAATGGTGAGGGCAAACATCTGGAGAGGGCCCCGCAGTGGTATCTGGGATCCCTGTCTTTGGGGGCTGGTGGAGAAGGGTTGAGGTGGCTGGTTTCCTGGCTCTGCCCCAGTGCCTTGCTGGGCCATGTTGGAGCCTGAGGCAAAAGGGAAAATCACGAATATGAATCCTGTCTTTATTTAAAATTGTGATATTTAGTACAACGTGGAATTTTGTGTTCATTTTGATGTTTTAAAACATTGCATTAAATGTTCGTCTTACGGGGTTTTTCGGTATCCCCTGAAATATTGTGCCTGAGGTGCATGCCTCACTTGCCTCACTCTAGTTCTAGATTTGCCTGTGAGGCCAGTTTCTTAACTTCTGTAAGCATCAGTTTCCTCATTTACAAAATAAAAAAAGTGGACCCTCCATGGATATTGCCCAGCTAATGCACAGCATCCGGCTGTTGCATAGGGCTAGGCATGTGGGGACTGTAAGACGATGGCTGTCCTATTCGTATCGCCCCTCAGTCTGGTCATCTTGAACTAGTCACTGAATCCTGCTGAGTCTCGGTTTGCCATTCTGCAAAATGGGAGTAGTAATAGCCGGCTCACAGGGATGCTGGTGGGGTTAAAGGAGAGAATGTGTGTGAAGGCACTGGCCCTCCTGGAGGGTAAGTTTTCTGTGATGGTTTGGGGGGCCTGGATTTGCCTTGCAAGCTTGCAACCACTTGCTTTACCTCTGGAGGTTAGCGTTATGCCTTGTCATACACAGACACTCTTAAATTCTGCTTGTTTTGCATGAAGACCCTTCAGAAGCAGTTGAACCAAAGTAGAGATGTTTCCTGTTGAGGGTTTATTTTGGAGTGGCGAAGTTCACCAGCCACAAGTCATAGTATGCAAAACGTTTTATAAGTGAACTTAATTTTGCTACTCCAAACAAAATGACTTTGGTTCCCTTTTTGTATATTTAGTCCTCATTCATGATTGTGATTTTCCTGAGCCCAAGTCAAGTAGTATTATCTCAGTCACTATCCAGCTTAAAGCAGCTTGGTCCCTTGAGAGTCAGTGTCTCCGTCTCTCTGGGTTACCCTTGGGGGCCCCTTCTCCCCACAGGTAGTCTCTGGGCACCAGGAGAAGGTTGTAGTCACATCAAGGTGTGCGGGAGAGTGGCCTCTTGCTGGCCGTCTGGTCCTCTTGCTGTCCTCTGGCGAGTTTCCCCTCATCAGGACTGAGCCTCCTTTCCCTGTTTCCACTGAGTATGGTCCACCTGGGTTTCAGTGGGGTAAGCCACAGCTGGGACCTGGCTCCTGCATCTGGCCTTGAGTTCTGCACGCTCTGGGTCTCTTCTCGGTCTCTCCTGGGCACCTGAGAACCTGCCCAGGTTGGGTGGCACTATGCTAGGCTTCCATTTCCGCTGTACCAAGCGGTCCCCAGTGTTCCCAGGAGGAAGCAGGATGAAAACTTCCCATGCCTTTCTGTGTCCCCCTCAACCTACAAGGGATTTTTCTTCCCTTACCACCCCTTCTCCAGGCAAGGTACACAGGGACGAGGGACTCAGTCTCTCCAGGTTCCTCTTTTCTCAGTACCAGCAGAGTTTTTTTTTTTTTTAAGATTTTATTTTTAAGTGATCTCTGCATGCAATGTGGGGCTCAAACTACCACCCCGAGATCAAGAATTACATGCTCCACCACTGACGGAGCCAGCCAGGTGCCCCAAGAGCTTTTTTTTTTTTTTTTAACTTGTGGGGCAGGTCTTCCTTAGGTCATACCTTCTGTTCTCTGTACATTATGACTTAGAATAAAGCTTTGGGATCAACCCTTCTAGGCTCTCCTCTTGATATGCAAAGGGAATTCAAACATCTTTTTCTATGATTTCCCCCCACCCCACCCCCCGCCTCCCACCCTGGGAAAAATCAGATGCATCCTGGTAGTGTGGGAAGGAATTAGGGAGGAACAAACTGGGAAAATAGGGAAGAAGTTCCCTTCCTCTCCCCACCTCCATCTTTCTGGCAGGCTGACCTGGGTTATGTGCACTGGACTTCTTAATATGTGAAAGCTATAGGACCCGCTGGAGATGCCAATCACAGGCTGGGAGGAAATGGGGAAAGAGCAACTTTGAAGCTTTGGTGGTGGGTGGGAGAAGAGACTAGCTTTCTGCTTGCACATTACTGAGTCCAGCCCAGTAAACCAACTTCATGTGGATTAATGTCTTTCAGACTATTACCCCTGTTTATGCTGCTGTTTCTTCATCATCAGAATGATCACTGTCTACTCGGCATTTACTAAAAGCATAGGAGAAACACAGAAAAATCCTAGTCACAATTAGTTACTTCTTCAGGGTTCCTAGGAGTTATTTGGAGAATAATATTAGCCTTTAGGAAGGCTAAAGCTGTAAAGCTAAGCTCTGGGTTTTGTTCACATTCAGTGGAAGATGAAGTGGTCAGGGAAGGCTTCTTGGAGGAGCTGACTTTAAGTAACATTAAGACTTAGCCACACATGGGGTGCCTGGGTGGCTCAGTCAGTTAAGCGTCTGCCTTCAGCTCAGGTTATGATCTCGGAGTCCCCAGATCGAGCTCCACATCAGGCTCCCTGCTCCGTGGGAAGTCCACTTGTCCCTCTGCCCCTCACCCCACTCGTGCTCTCTCTCTCAAATAAATAAAATCTTAAAAAAAAAAAAAAGACTTAGCCACATGGATGTGAGATGAAAGAGAACTTCCCATGAGAAGGAGTTCTCGAGTGCCTAGAGACAGAAAGCCTTCCCAGGGGTGGCCTTTCAGGACCCACTTGTGGCTTGACCCTTCCTGGTGTCATGCTTATCCCTCTCGTTGTCCAGGTACCTGTAAACACTGGCACAGTTACTGTCATCTGTAGGTAGGACGACAAGAAAGGGCAGCATTCTAAGTTCCTTGTGCTTTCCCTACACAATGGAAATCAGGAGTTTCCATCTAACCCTGTTTTCTTAGATAGATACTTGTATCTGGAAAGTAATTTTAAACTTTTAGATCAGGTCAGTGGTCCTTGAGACCCATTTGTAATTCTGAGGAGTTACCTGAGAATTCTTTGTATTGCTTTAATGTGCTATCACCTGGAATTCTGAGCTCAGCGGGTCATGAACCAGAAGATGCCATGGGAATTTAGTGGCTAATTGACAAGACACAGAGACAGGTGCAACCAGGTAGCCAGGGGTCCCTCCTCAGACCCTGACTCCATGTAGATCCTTGCACTGTTCCTGTGCACATTCCTGGGAGGAAGCACTCTCAAATATTTTTCTTATCGTTAAGGTATATGTGAAAAGAAATTACAAAAGATCCTTTTGAAAGGTGAGGAGTGGAAAGTTATTTATTTGCTCAGGCCTCTTCCTGGCCCTCGTGGGTGTGGCTGATTTGTAAATGTATGAAGTTTGAGAACTTCCAGAATGCTTGGCCTCACCTCTGAGGCCCATACACCAGTTTCTCCATGGTTTCTGCCTCCCAGATTCTCATGTCTGTGGGAGGCAATAGAAGCATTAACTGTGGTGTGTGAGTTTCCCAAGAAATTGCTTGCAGAACAGCCGTTGTGAATGAGGAATATGAAAATGTCAGGGGGTTTTTGCTTTCTTAAAGCAGGTGGTCCAGACAAGGGGGGCAGTCAGGGCTCTGGTCTCAGCTGTGCCACGTAGAGTCCCTGCAACCTTGGGCACCCCATAGTATGGGGTGGGGGGTGATACACACACACACACACAAGCATCACTTGAGGTACTGTATCAGCAGAAGAAATGCTTCATAAATTATTTATGACTGTTATTCTTCCATTGTCTTTTTTAAGAAGGTGCAAGGGCACTTATTATAATTCCCAGTTAGGACCCCATAATAAGTACCCTGAAGCAATAAAGGGTCCTTCTGCATCTGAGATCTGATGGCATTTAAGGAAAATGAGCAGATCTGCTGCAGAGTGCTCCTGAGCAGAGCTAGTGGTGGATGGCATGTGGGAAGCACACAGTGAGGAATAAGGGGAAAGAGACAGGGAAAGTGGCACAGGTAGGAGAGGGTGCGAGTAGGTGGAAGACCCTCAGCACCCGAGTCCTGGGGTACACCATGTTCATGTGTTCCGTGTCTCTGTGCAGCCTTAGCTTTCCCTGCTAATGTGTGGTTACAAGGAGCAGAGTTCACGTACTAACAGTGGAGTCACAAATGGGAGGTGCCCTGGGCCAGTCTCTCTCCCTCTCTCTCTCTCACACACACACACTTGTTCTCGTGGTGAGACGTAGGGACAGTTCTGCCCTGCCACATCTGTGGCTCCCCGGTGAGCCTGATGAACAGCCATGAGTCAGAGGATCAGAATGGGTGTCACCAATGGGTAACCAAATTGCAACCAATATTAGGTTCCTCTTATAAATTTAGTTTCATGCATATGAATATATCATGAATATTTAGTACCTTTACAGCATTTAGTGTCTCATGAATATTTACTGCCCAGCTGCCTTGGGTATATTTAGTGTCTCATGAATATGAGGTATCTCTTGTCCTTCCACACCTTTCTGTCTATGTTTAACACACATGTGCTCTCCTTCCTGAGTTTCATCTATACTAAACATATCTTACAAGTCATCCAACCCTTTGCTGTCTTTTCTTTAGAATTGAATATTCTCAAACAGTATACGTTACACTAACTTAGTCTCTGAAAATCAGGGTCCAGGTTGACGATATCTTTGTGATGCCATTGTCCCATCGAGACGGGTGAGTCTGAGGTGCGTGGGGACGTCTGGGACCAGGTGTAGGTCTGTATAGGCTCATACAGCTTGCTCATACCCACTTCAGGTGTGCAGACTGATGCTGAACTGCATGCTCAGGACTGGTTTCTGCTCTTGGCTCCTCCGGAGAGAAGTGCCCACGGGAGGATGCCCATCAGTGATGGCACTGTACATGCTGCTCTGAGCCTTGGGCAGGTTAGCTCTTTTTGGTTGGTTGCAGCTGTGTGGCCAGGCACAACATCTGCCCCCAACAGGTGCAGGGACAGGGGCACTGAGCACGGGGCCACTCTTGTCCCAGGGCCTAGGCTCAGAGCTGGGCATCTTGACTTCTCCTTACTGGTCTGCAGCTGATGTGGGCCATGCAGTGAGCTGCTCTGAAGCTCCGTCCCCTCTCTGCGCCTGCTGTCCCTACCTGGGTTTAATACCACATGGGCGCCTGGGTGGCTCAGTTGGTTAAGCGACTGCCTTCGGCTCAGGTCATGATCCTGGAGTCCCAGAATCGAGTCCCCTATCAGGCTCCCTGCTCGGCAGGGAGTCTGCTTCTCCCTCTGACCCTCCCCCCTCTCATGTGCTCTCTCTCATTCTCTCTCTCTCAAATAAAAAAAAAAAAAAATACCACACTCCTCGTCCCGAGGTTCGTTCCGTCCTCTCGCTTTAATACCTTAATTACTCATCTTTTTCCTCCCCTCCCCCCAAGAAGTGGTAGCGAGAACTTTTTCGTGGGTCCTTTGTGCGTGGAGGATTTATGACTTGGAAGCCGCAAGTACTAACTCTGCTAATGGAAGCGAGGAGGAGGAGGATGGGGTTTGTTGGTGGGTCAGACCTGCGCACTTGACGTCTGAATCACTCGGTCAGGCCACTTCACCTGGTGATTCACTCTGTGAACTGGGATTACTTCCACAGGATTTGAAGTGGTCACATATATTTGGAGGGTTGCTGGGTGTCAGCCGCATGCTCCGTTGGAAGTCAGATCTTTGAATCACCATGTAGTAGCATTTCCAGTATGCTGCCTGGGTCAAACAGGCTCCTACAGTACAAACACAAAACATTTTGCAGCTTTGTGTCACTGTTTTCTGAGGCTTGGCCAGTGTCATCTTGTTTCCCTCATGGCCTTCGTGAGCAAAGATGGTTCTTTCAGTTGAGATGTTCAGGTAAGCGAGGCTTCCTCGGTACAATGTTTAGAACTGAAATCACTGGGTGTGTTTAGTGGGTCCTGGGGCATCCCAGCGGCATCTCTAGGTGGTGAAGGAACCACTGCAGACAGGACTCGGCCAGGCCGGCAAGCAGGGAAGGCCCAGAAGGCAGCGAACTGGGCGCGGAGCAGGTGGGCCAGCCGTCTGGAGTGCCGACCAGACTTGTGATTTGGCTCCTCACAGTCAGGCTGCTCTTTGGCTGCTCCCTCAGGTGGCACGAGGCCAGGTGCTGCCCAACGCGCTGTCTCCACCACCTAGTGAACCCGGGGGCGGAACGTGAGTGGGCGTCTTGATAGGTTTGGGCGTGTATCCCTCCAAACTTTTGTCTGTGCTATACTGAGTATACGTGTGTGTGTGTGTATGCACAAAAGTATATATTTAATACAGAGATGCAATGTCTATATTGTTTTGTGCTGCCTTTTCAGAATTAGTAGTATGTGTTGAGTCTCTTTCTCACATCATTAGATATTCTTCCTTCACATCATTTGTGTGGCTGTGAAGAATTCCCATCGTATGGGTAGGCCCAGCCTACTAGTCCAAGTCTTCTCTGTTGGATGGACGTTTACTTAGGTTATTTTCAACCTTTTGCCTCTTAGTAATAGCAGGACGGTGAACATCCTTGTCCATGCTCTTTTGCACATTTGTGTGGTTGGTTCCTTCCAAGTACTAGCTTATAAGTAGATTTCCTGTGTATGTACCTGTCTCCTCCTTTGATATGTCCTGCCTGGAATAATCTTTTTTCACACTAAAGATTTGTTTGTTTATCTGTCTATGTATCTGTCTATTTATTTATTTATTTATTTTTGGATGAGATTTCTTGCCTCTTGGTCGACATTGTCTTCAGCATCTGTATTATTCAGGATTTGCTCTAGTTAGTCTAAGCAGAAGAAGATTTAATGCAGGAAATTCAGGGCTGACAGAATTGTTGGAAGCTTGGCCCTTGGCCGGACCAGCAAGAGTGACCCCCAGAGCCACACTGCAGAGCTGGCCGGCTGGGAGCTGCTCTCTCCCATCCCAGAGCCGTTCCACGGAGGGTCCCTCCTTCTGCTCAGCGGACATCCATGAAGCTGGGGAAGAGGTTCTGGGACTTCCACCGCCCCCACCTTGGGAAAGCCTGATGCCTCCATGTTAGCAGAGATGCACAGGAAACTCCTCCGCGTGGGGAGCCTGGCAGGGAGCGAGGCTAGGAAGTATGGCCCTGGGTTTTCTAGCCTCCAGGAGGCGGTACATAAGCCGGGCCGTGTGAGTGGCATCTCAGCCTTTATTTATTTTTCTAATATTGCACTTTTATTTTATTTATTTATTTATTTATTTATTTATTTATTTATTTATTTGCAAGAGAGAGAATGAGAGACAGAGAGCATGAGAGGGAGGAGGGTCAGAGGGAGAAGCAGACTCCCTGCCGAGCAGGGAGCCCGATGCAGGACTCGATCCCGGGACTCCAGGATCATGACCTGAGCCGAAGGCAGCCGCCCAACCAACTGAGCCACCCAGGCGCCCCTCTAATATTGCACTTTTAATGTTGTATTTGATGCAGGCAGAGGTAAGATTCACAGAATGTAGCCACAGGTACGGTGGACCTGGTCCCTGTCTCACAGAATCAGTCATTCTGCCCTCCGAGAAGGCCCAGAACCTTTCACGGACAAGGTTTTCGTTTCAGTCCCCGTGGACATGAGCCCCAGCCCCCTTCCTGCTCTCTCACAGAAACCAGATTAGAAGCTTCCCCAGCCTGAGCTTTGTTCAAAATAGGTGGCAAAACAGCGTGAAGCCACATACAAATAGTTCCTGCACACTTGCCTCGTTTATAGACCACGTAGTTGAGAATTGGTTCCCCAGAGACCTGCCTCAGTAGGAAGGGTGTGGGCTCTCTGGTCGTTTTCTCTCAGCACTGGAGACCCTTTGCTCTCTCTGCTCCTTTCTTGGCGGTGTCACGTTCATGCTGAACAGCCCTCGGTTATTAGGCATGGGGAGGAAGCATGAATTAACATGCTGCTAAGTTAAGAGCTAGGTTTTTTTTGTTTTTTTTTTCATGAGCCATAATTGATTAGCAGTCAGTTGTTGAACTATATTTCTCCTTGCCTCTTCAAACAGGCTTTTTTGCATAATTACTACAAATTCCCGTGTTTGTATAGTGCCAGGGTCCCCCTCTGAGTGGATTACTGTATTTTCGGTTGTTCAAGAAAAGCATTGTTGAGGCACCGTTCCAGGAAAGAATGTGTCTTTAGCAACTCCAAGCCCATTGGTGGGCCAGGGTGTTCTGGTGACTGATGATGCACACCTTTCTGGCTCTAAATGGGCCCCCTCCCACTTAGAGTAACTGTTACCCCTTCAGAGGGGGACTGTTTAAAGCAACCTGGTGGCCCCTAACTCGAAGCTCCAAGGTGGATGCTGGGGGTGAGGAGAGAAGAGCCCACCCTCTAAGTCAAGGTGGGGTGTGACAGCCTTTGGGACTGGTCTGTGGAGGGCCCAGCAGATCATGTTTTAGAAACCCATCGAAGAAATCCTTATCTTTTAAAAAGGGGAAAGTAATAGTGATTCCATGTATCCCAAGTGATTCACCTCAGATTTCTACAGCACCTTCCTTCTAGGAATTAAAAATAGGACTTAACTTATATAAAATGCTGTTTCTCTTTCTTTAATTTCAGGGGGTGTACCCTGATTGTATATTATGAAGTAAACTGGAATAATAATTCTACCAGCAACAGATGTTTTTCTTTCAGTCCTTCCAGCCGTATAGAATAGATTCGGAGGGGGGTGTGTGTGTGTGTGTGTGTGTGTGGCATATAAACACTGGATGATCCAGGTTGCCTGTCCCTCCACTCCGCCACCGATCTTGTGCTTTAAAGTAATAAAGTGTGAGTATGGGTGCGATTAGAAGAGTCTCTTTCCCTCCCAGAGAGTCGGTGATGTCAGAGCCAGTCACTAGATCTGTTGAAGGCCGGGCGCCATCTTGGGTGCTTTGCCTTCTCTGAGGAAGCCTTACAGTCACCCTGTGCCTCTCTTTATAAATAAGGAAACTAGGGCCCCCAGAAGTGAAGTAACTTGGCCAAGGTCCCTCAGCTAGTGATTGTAAGAGCTGTGAACCCAGCTTCACTGCTCACCCCATTTCTCTCAGGAGATGATTTTCCCCTGAAGACAACCCAGGCACTTACCCCTCTGCTTGCACAACGCTGTGTGGTTGTTGGCTCTATTGCTGTGAGCTAGATCGAACACCAGTTAGCAAACACACCCAGGTGCTGTCATGGTTGCTTCACCCCTCACTTCTCTTAGCCCCATTTTACAGAGGAGCACACTGAGGCACAGAGAGGTGATGGGACTTACCTAAATCACCAGTACCCAGTGCAGCAGGGATTTGAATCCAGTGTCCTTTGTTGCCTTATTTTTAACCTGTCTTGAACTGTTAACTTGGCAACGGCTGGGAAGTGTCTTTATAACTCCCCCAGGGTTTTACTTATTGAGTGAATGCTCTTGTCAAATTATTCCCTTGGGTGTGCACAAGGCCTGGGGCATGGGAGGGGCTCCGTATTCCCTGGTCAGCTTCCCCCTGAGCCCAGCTCCCTGACTTCCCACCCACAACTGGAGTCTACCGGGAGACCCTTCTTCCCTCCTGCCTCTCCTGGCCAGCCTGCAGCAGCTTTTGCAGGAGAGGAGGGGAGGGGAAGGTCATGGCTGGGGACTGGGCTGACCACACCCTGGCAGGTCCCTGGCTGTTTGGGTCATCTTGAGGACAGCCTTGGGCTCATTTTCCTCCTGTGCACACTGGGAGATTGAGATCCATGCCTCCCAGGGTTGTTGGGAGAAGCAAAGGCGATAGTTCATGTGGAAGTGGCAGATGTGCTGTAACCAGTGGATAAGAGTGAGTTAGAAATGACATTTTATTATAATTAAGCCCTTTCTGGGCGCCTGGGTGGCTCCGTTGGTTAAGCGACTGCCTTCGGCTCAGGTCATGATCCTGGAGTCCCGGGATCGAGTCCCGCATCGGGCTCCCTGCTCGGCGGGGGGTCTGCTTCTCCCTCTGACCCTCCTCCCTCTCATGCTCTCTGTCTCTCATTCTCTCTGTCTCAAATAAATAAATAAAATCTTAAAAAAAAAAAATAATAATTAAGCCCTTTCCATTAATACATTTCTAGTTACAATAAGGCCTTGTGACTGGGGGCTCTGGGCCCAAAGCCGGACTCTCCTTTTCTCCAGCCATGTGGTCTCTCAGTGCCGCCATTCCCCATCTGGAACGTGGGGATGGGACTAGTCCCCACCTCAGAGGGTTGTTGTGTAGACTGGCTGGAGTGCTGCTGTCGTGCCTGGCCCAGGGTGTGCACGTACTTAGCCCCTTGCTCACCTCAAGGAGTAGAAGCTAAATGGCTGCCATTGATGTGGAGAACAAAGGCCAAAGAAATACAGAAAAAAAATTAAACTTCCTTGCAACTTACAGCCCATTGACAAGTCCTTGAAGCAAGCAGAGTGACCTCCTCCAGGAACTCGACTGCCTCATGTTAGTACTTTGCTAGAGGCAAAAGGCAACCTTAGCTTGACGTCGTTAGCCTGACCTTTAGGATCCTGTAAGTCTACTTGAACATATGAAAATCCCTTTGGAAAATTTCTTTTACTCGACCCCCCACCCCCACCCCCAAGACAATCATCCTCTAAGCATATGGTCCATGATACACACTGAAGGGTTTCATGACTGAGGGCGTACTGGACAGTAATAAATGACCCTTTCCTAACAACAGCTAGCTCCTCAAGGTCACTTTCAAATTCCTTAGAGACTTAACACTATCCCTAACCCCCTCCCAACTTGAAAGTATACACAACCCCAGTGCAGCTCTTTCTGCCCACAGGTCCTATTCCTGTGCTTTAATAAAACCACCGTTTTTGCACTGAAGATGTGTCAAGAATTCTTTCTCTGAACTCTCACATTTCACATCATTACCATCTGTGAGAATAAAAACTGAAGTGCTGCAGTGAGGGGGAATGGATTGGAGCCACCGTGGGCTGAGCACGTACTATATTGCAGGCACTGTTAGGCACTTAAGGAATATATTATCCCACTAATTCTGGGAATAACCTTTAAAAGTAGAAATGATTATTCCTGTTTTGAGGTGAGGAAGCTACAGCTCAGGGAGGTGAAAGTGATATGCTTGTCCCCATCTGAGGAGACATAGGGGGCTGTGTCCTGAGTCTTTCTGGCTCCGTGGGGCCATCCTAAGTGAACTGTTCACCATGTACCAGCATGATTAGCTGCAGGAGCAAATACTTCCCAAACATCATCTGTTCTTGTTTCTCCCCCGTTCCCAAATAAACACTTCTGTTGTGACATCATGTTGATATTCTACCAGTTCTCTGCTCTTCCGGTGAACATAGAGTCTTTTGTACAAAGTTACAGTTTAAGCCCCTTACTGCCAACCAAACTGGAATTCCCATCTGAACTCACATCAATGAGCAAGGTCCAGAATGGCCTGCCATGGTATTCGGTTTCGTAAAGGCTGTAGGTTCTCCCCTAAAGCCAGAGTGCCTGGTTTTTCTGAGAATGAGGGTCCCTTTGTAACACTGAACAATTTGGGAAAACTTTCAAATGACAGTAACTATGTTTTCATGAGCCGTCAATGAGGGAAATATATGTAAACAAAAATACACTATGAATTTTGAAGCTCATCTAGATAACTTTTGTTATTTTATTAATCACGTCTGCACATATTGAAAAAAATGACCTGTATATGTATGGGACATAACATTAATACCCTTTCCAGGTAGATCAGGGATTCACATGTAAAGAACTAAGGATATATGGTGGAAATTGCATATCTGTAGCCTTAAAAAAAAAAAGTGGATGTGCCGTTTTGCAGTTTGCTTTTTCCTGGTGGGTACTTTGCTTGCAATTTCAGTATGTTCCACCAGGGGGTGCCTGGGATCAGGATGCTTCTGCAGTGGATGAGGCTTCACCGCAGCCATGAGACCAAGTGTAGTTTTCTCTTCCCAAATGCCTTCCTTTTAGGATAAAAATACTTTAATTGAAAAAATAAATATAAATTAAGAGAATATGATCTAAACGAGGTAACCAAACATGAAGACAAATTTAAAAGATGTAGCAGGCTAAATAACACCAAATTTTCAATGATTAATTATTGCTTAGTTTTTTCTAATTCCGGATTTACTTTTTTCTTAGCTCACAGGCATTAAAAACAATCCCAAGCATTGGCCACTGCACTACTTCCAAAGGGTTTGAGGTATCACAGCCCAGTATAGCTTTAGTATTAGAAATATACAGATTGTCTTAGCCACTAAGGGACCATGAGGCACCCCAGACCCCTCTCTTTCACCTGGACTCCAGCAGAAGGCTCTGGGACTCTTGTGGCCATGTCTTTCCCCTAGTAACCCAGTCTTGAAGGGTGCCCTGGCCTCCTCTTCACCTGTGAGAGTTAGCTGGGTGTTGAGCTAGTTTGAATACGAAATACACAGCCACAAGAAACTCAGTCATCTGGTTGAAGTTCACGTGTTTATTCTATTCAGTGTTCCTTCAGTACACATTTATCAAGGCCCCTGTGGTGCTCACAGCCCATACAGTAGCTCCAGATAGATCCGTGTAAGTGCAGTGAATGTGACCGGTGAGGGCAGTGGATTCCACTGGGGCAGAGTATGTGGGGTCTGGGTTGTGGAGACACTGGGCAGGCTTGAGCTGGGTCTTCCAGGGAGCGTTTCTAGGGAACCCCGCTGGGCTCATGGTAGGGTGGGGCTGACTGGCCCAGTAGATGTGGGAGGCATGATGCTGAGGGTCCATACTAGCTTTAGGGGCCCACAAAAAGGTTTTAATTTCCTTTAAAATCAGACGGGAAACATGAACTTTAGGTTCAGCAAGATGTTTTAATACATAATCATCTTTTTGCTGATGCAATTATAACATATACTTTTAAATTTTTCTTTAATGGAGGAGAGGATCTATATAGGCAAAGGTACCAAGAGCCCAGAAAAGTCTTAATGAGGCCCTGGGTGGCAGAGTAACTGGCCTGGGCAGCAAGTGTGACAGAGGGACCTCCTGACCTGGGGAATTGCCTAAGGTGGGGATGACCCAGGGTAGGAAGGGACCACCCAGTGGCCTGGCTCAGCAATGCACGGGTGCAGACTGGGGCTGGAGGAAAAGCAGGGACCCTGAAAAGACCATCTCCACCTTGGCCACAACCTGTTCATCAAAAGCAAACAGCCCTTGGTTTTGCATCCAAGTGCTTGGGTACCTCAGGCTTAGGTGTCACCGAGAGATAAATGCTAGGGAATTTTAGGACCTTCAGAGTATTAGCTAAACCCGACACAGTTGGATTTCTCAAATGTGGGCTTTGTTGTTTTGTTTTGTTTTGGTTCTAGTCCCAACCTGGTCACCTGGGGGTGAGACATACGCCTTTGAACGTGTTTCCTCATCTATAAGTTGGGGCAATAACTCATATAGTTTTTGCTGAGGGAATGAGCTAATTCATGTCAAGTGCCTTCCTAGTCCAGTGCCTCGCCTCTGGGCATTGTCAAATGTTGGTTTCCTTCTCCTTGGCTTGTCTACTTTGCCTCGTTCAGGTCAGGCCAAGGAGGTGGAGGTGTGCTCCGCTGGGCCGTGCCTTGGCCTGGGACCAGCACCACTTGTGGCTGCCCCAGCCCCACCTACCAGGCTGACTCAGGAGGTCTGCGTGGGACCCTGGTTTGTGTTTAACAGGCTTTACGGGTGAATCTTCTGTGTGGCCGGGGTTGAGGCCTTTGGCCTTCACCGAAGCATGTCTGGACCATGGTTTGGCAGATTTGATTTCCAAGACGGAGGCTCCCACCTTCTTGAGGGAGGGAGGAGCCCGAGACCTTGTCTGGGGAGAGTCCAAGAGTGCAAGGCTGGGCTGGCTTGCGTCCCATCCACTCTGAAAAGGCACAGGCTCTCCTTTGTCCTCAGCCCCATGGGCCTCCCTGTCTTCCTGGAGTACTCCTTCCTTTTGGCTTAAGGAATGAGCAGGGACCAGCGGCTTCTGCACACCCACATTTCCAGTTTCCCTCATCTAGTTTGTCAACACGTTTGTTGCAGCCATGTGCACGGCACTGTGATTCGAGGCAGGAGAGCTTAGATGTGGGTCCGGCCTTGGTGGCATCACCTGATAGAACACAGACGTGTGAATAACCCTTATCATAAAGAGACTGAAATAGGGGTTCCTCCAGAAGATGCACACCCCGCAGGGATAATGGGTTCCGATTACGGAGGCAGCACCAATGGATCTGGAGGAGTGAATCCCACTGTACAGTCAGGGAAGCACAGGGGGAGGAGGGGTGTGGCGTGTGTGGGACGAGTTGTGTCTGATGGGATCTGATGGGACAGGACGTGGATGGCGTGGAGGGATGAGACAGGTAGAGGAGTTATAGAAGTAGGCTGCAGCTGAACGGGGAAGGCGGGCTCCCTGCAGGCAATGCTGGCCCCCTTCAGTGGTCACGGGCGCGGGGGTCAGGGGTGACCACTCAGTAAGGGCTTCGGGGAGTCGCAGAGACGGTGCCCCCATGCGGAAGTGTGCGCAGTTCAGTCTCTATGCCTATAAGCAGGTCAGGAGATGTGATGCGGAAGCTGTCCCACTCATGACAGAATCAAAGATGGAATACTTAGGAAGGGCACTTAGTAGGAAACGTGTAGAACCTGTATGCAGAACACGATAAGGTGGCGCTGGAGACACAAAAGGGCAATGGGGTAAATAAAAATGTTTGGTGTGCTTCTGGAAGGGAGGGGGGAATAGTTTACATATTTAAGTTGTTCCCAAATGATGGCTTTTACGCAGCTCCCAGCCGGAATCTGGGTGGGTGACCCACCAGATGTTAAAACAGTGTAAATTTGTCATAATTTAAACATTTTGATATTGAGATAGTAATAGAAAACGTATCCGTGGAACAGATTAGAAAGTCTGGAAAATAGAAGTTAACAGATTTAGTTGATACTTAACCACATGGGAAACTATCAGGTCCCTCACTCATCAAACCTCAAAATATATTAAATTTATAAAAAATTATTAAATTCACTTTAAGTATTTGAGAAATTATCAGCTGAGAAACATCTTTCTATCCATGACGCCAGAGGCAGAAGCCACAATGCCACAATTGTTTTGTTTGTTCATCAGGGGGAATAAAAACTTTAGTATGCCAAGAGAAGAAACCCAAAAACAAAATCAAAAGTCAGTTGATAAACTAAGAAAAAACTCCTGCAATGTGTATGACACATACTCTCTTATGGAAACAGATCTAATAATTGATAATGAAGAAGTATTATGAATGAACTTGCCAATAGGAAAGTGGGTGAAGGATATGAATTGGTTGGGTTTATTTATTTATTTTTAAAGATTTTATTTGTTTATTTGACAGAGAGAGACACAGCGAGGGAGGGAACACAAGCAGGGGGAGTGGGAGAGGGAGAAGCAGGCTTCCCGCGGAGCAGGGAGCCCGATGCGGGGCTCGATCCCAGGACCCTGGGATCGTGACCTGAGCCGAAGGCAGACGCTTAACGACTGAGCCACCCAGGCGCCTATTTGAGAGAGGTGCGCACGTGCACAAAGGATCGAGGGGGAGGGGCAGGGGAAGAGGGAGAGAAGCCGACTCCCCGCTGAGCAGGGCTCCATCTCAGGACCCTGAGAACATAACCTGAGCCTAAGTCAAGAGTCGGACGCTCAACCAACTGTGCCACCCACGTGCCGCAGTGGCAGTAAATGTGAGAAAGGTCAGTCTTACAGTAATCAAATAGGTGCATAATTAAAATTAGATACTAATTTTTGCTATCAAATTAGCAAGTTTTTGGTGTGAATTGTTTTGGTTTGTGTGAATGGTGGTGCTCAGCACAAGTGGACGTGTGTGGCAAGGACTCCCCTGTGCCTTAAGGTACAAGCTCTCTGCCAAGCAGCTTTGGCAGAATGTCCCAAAACCCTTAAAAGAATTCATCCCTTTATCCTGGTGATTCTGCTTTTAGGAATTTTTCCCAAGGAAACAATGAAATCTGCAGTCAAAAAGTTGCTAAACAAGGATGTTCCTCACAATGTTATTTATAAAGATGAAAATTTGGAAGCAACTTAAACATCCAATAACGGGGAATGAGTCATTCTCATGCTGGAGCGTGGTCGAGCCCTTGAGAGCGTTTCTCAGGATGCTTAGTGAAGGGAACGTCATGGTCTAAGGCTAAATGAAGAAGGCAGGAAGGATGGCGGCCAGAGCTGGAAGGGAGATGAAGGGAGAGCAGGACCGGAGGGAAGGAGCCGGGAGCTAGAGTGAGGATGGCAGAGGTGTTGGGTGAATAGGCTGGTCAACACATTTTTTTAGATTCCCTTGGACAATTTTGATGGAACGGGTACTGGGTACATGGCACTGTCATTTCGGCTCAATCTAGAGCACAAGGGGGTTTGGGTGGACTGACCCCAAGTAAGGGGTGCAGACACTCCCAGAGGCTCAGGGAGGCTGTCACTGAGGGTCAGCGACCCATGCTGTGCTGCGTGTCCCGTGTCTGCCCGGCCTCTCTGGACAGGCTCGCTGCGGGAGCTCCACCCCTCTCCTCACCGCTCTCCCCTCCCCGGAGCTGCTGGCCCCCACCTCCTCTTCTCAGAGTGCTGAGAGACTGGCATCTAAAACCAAACAAAAAACATTCAGAAAGTACCATTTTAAAATTAAAAAAAAATAATTCAGAACATAAAACTTTCTAAAAAAGAGATTGCCTTCTACATAAAAACAAATTCGTATATTATTTATGTTTGTGTATAGAGAAAATACTGGAAGGAAAACATTATCACGATGTTGTTTCTGGTCAGCTCTGATAGAATTGTGGGAGATTTGATATTTTTCTCTATTTTTTCTTCTAATCAGTATGGATGACTTTTTTAAAAACAGCTTTATTGAGATATAACTGACACATCTGCACACGTTTAAGTACACATCTGATAAGTGTTGACACATGTACACATCCATGGAACCGACACCCACCTCAAGTTAATGAACATACCCATCACGCCCTTCCTAATCCCCTCCCTCCATCCCTACAAGGCGACTCCGATCCACTCTCTGTCACTGTTATTCAATATGCTTTCCCTAGAATTTTATGTCAGTGGCATCTTGCAATATGTACTCTCTTTGTCTGACTTCTTTGAGCCTCTTATTATTTTGTAGTTCATCCATGTAGTTATGGGTATTAGTGATTTTGTCCTTTTTATTGCTAAGTAGTGTTCCATTGTGTGGATACTGCAGGTTTTTTACAGCCCTGTGAATTACTTTCATAATTAGGAAACTCCCCATTTTTCTAAGTGTACACTGAGATTGGACAGTGTCATGGAGTTGGGGTTCCTACTGTCCATCCCTCTCTAGAAGTTTGGGGCAGTTTTCCAAGCCTGACACAGTGACTTTAAGGGCAGCAGTCTGGTAAGCCCAGAGGGACCACATGCTGTCATTTGCCAAACAAAGGCTTGGCCAAGCCTTTGAACACTTGTGCTGTATATGGTCGGAGTTTGGTTTTGGTTCTAAGGAGACGAAGTGCTGGTTAGCAGACATTTGGAAGACCTGCCTTTGTGCTTCACCTCAGTCCCTGAGTCAGAGAAAGCTTTGCTGAAGGAGCTTGACCTCTTGGCACAAATTGGCATCGAGTGTGTAACTTTCACCTATCACATGGACCCTGGCTGTGCTGCCCAAGGATGACCGGCCTGCCTGCCCGGCCCCCTTCAGCTGACACCGCTCTCCCCCTGCCCCAGAAGCCCCCTCTTCATCTGCCCAGTGCAGTCCCCGCCCCAGCTCCCTGCAGCTCCTGCCCTTCCCTTGGACAAAGCTGAGGCCCTCCTTCCCCTGCTCTCAGGTGATTTTCACGAGGTCTCCCCATCTCCTGGTTTAGCACAGACCTACACAGCTCCTGCAGGACTCCAGACTCCCGAGGTCTCAGGAGAGTCATATTCTCAGGCATTGCTGATCCCTGTGGGCATGGGGACAGGTGTTGACACGTTCTTGCCCCCATTTTTGTTGCCCTCATCACTGGGGGGTCCAAGAAGGTGCCTCCAGTGTGTGCTCAGAAGCCAGTCCACTGTGACATTCTGCTCTGGCCTTCTCTAGATACTCCTAGGCCGAAAGGAAGGACTTAGCTACCCCTGTTTCCTTGCAGAAAGGGGCAGCCCCTCTCCCACACTCGGTATACCTCCTTGCCCTGGGCCCCAAATCTCCTAAGGTCTGTCACGTGATGTCCTTTTCTTTCTTTATCATTCTGAGTAGGGGTTAGACCCAGTCGCTGGGTGGATGGACACTCCCATCCTTCTACCCTCCCTCCCTCCATTATATCTCTACCATGAGGGCCCCATGCCAACTCCTTCACCAAAACCACCCATGCTGGAAGAGACCCATGACTGACCAGGGAGCTGATGCCCAGGTGCCTGGGTCTCCTGCTCTGGACTGTACCCCTTTGCCCACTGCACACCTGCTGACTGCCAGACATTGTCTCAAGGGGCTGGGGCCGTGCTCTGGGAACAGCATGGGGGCTGGCTGAGAGTCACGTCATCCTTCCCTTCCTTCTCTCTCAGGGGTCTTAGATTCCAGGGATGAGACTGTCAAAAACAGAAGCAGGAGAACAGGTGGCTGGCTCTCCCTGGAGGGGTGCTGGCTAATGGACGCCTGCACCCAAGGCCACCCCTGCCTCCTCGCATGGGGCCCACCTGTTTGGAGACAACAGGGGCCTGTTGGTGGTGAGGGCCCAGGTCCCCTGCCAGCGAACAGTTACCTTTGTAAGCTAGGCCCTGCTTCCCAGAAGGTGGAGGAGGGGGTGGGGCTAGGGCTCCTCTCTCCCCCCAGCCAGGACTCCTATTTTTTTTTTTTTTTAAGTCTCCTTCAAAGAGGATGAAAACAAACAGTAGGTTTGCCTGGACAATGTCCAGCTCGTGTAATCTTAGAGCCACTGTGGGTGGCGGTGACAGGAGCCAGCCTCTGTAACCCAAGCCTGGAACAGCGTAGAGGCAGTTTTTCAGGGAAGCTCCGGCGGGCTCCCGTGGATATGCATGTCACTGTAGCCTGCACCGAGTGGGGCTGCCGCCTGCCCACCTGCACGCGCAGGAGCTCTGTGGGGCAGGACCTTCAGGGAGCCTGTGCGTGAGCTCGCAAGCCCGGCGGGGTGGGGGCCACCCGGAGCATCAGGGTGGGTAGGAGCCTGCGAGGTTTCTCAGGGGGCCCTCCCTTGTGTCTGAAGCTGCTCGGGTGTGCCTTTTCTGCATGTTTATAGCAGTGGGGTCGCGCCCTGCGTGGAGAGGGGGACCTTCCCCCTGGAAACCCGGCTCCGTGGTGCTTCCCACCTAGGGTGGAGGTTCAGAGGCCACCTTGAATCAATTTCCATGCTGCTTTGAACTGGCTGGGTTGCCGTGTGGTGCCGGAGGAGGCAGGAGGAGGTGACCGACTTCTGAAGTGGAAGGTCCCGTAGAGGAATTCCAGGAACACAGTTACCCCGGCTCTTTAGCTCATGCGTGCTCCCTCCGGCCTGGGCTTGACTTTGAGTCCTGGCTCCTGACCACGAGTGGGGCATGTGTGCCAGCCTGCCTGCCCCACACTGGCCAGTGGGTCATGGGGAACAACAGAATGATAATAAAAGCCTGCAATACAGAGGTCATTTCTAAGCCTGGTAACAGGGTGCATATTATTCCCATTCTTATTGATGAGGCTGGGGCTCGGAGGTATGACGTAATCTTCCCCAGGTTGTACCAGTTCTTAATGGAGCTGGGGTTTGCCAGCCTATCTGGCTCTAAACTGTGTACTCTCTCCATCATGTCTTATTGGGTCCCTGCAGGATCACTGGCCACAGGCCAGAAGCTTTGCCAGGGGCTTCTCCATAGCTTATTCAATCCTCAGAACAGCCCTGCAAGGTAGGTTTTGTTCTGATTGTTTATTCTGATAATTGTGAGGCTCAGAGCATGTGAATTACTTGCCCCGCTGCATGCATTGGGAGGGTCTTTCTGCTCCCGAAGTCTACATTTTCCCTGACACCTTGGATGCCTAGACCTGCCTTTTGCTGGGAGGGACAGTCTTTACAAAGGAGCTTGGCGTCTGGCCGTGTAACCACTTCTGATACCTGCCCCTCCCCTCACTGCCCGAAACTTGCAACCTTTATACTCCCCGTCCTCCAGATGTCAGACCTGTGTCCTTGCTGCCCACCAGCTGCCCACTCAGTCCACCCAGTGGCCTGGCTACAGGTCACTCTTTCTCCTCCCTCACTTCCTGGGCAGAAGTGACTGTCCCCTGTTGCTTCCCCTCTGTCACTCTATACGTACCTCCGTTATAAGGAGTCTATAGAAACGACTGTCTGCTTCCCCCACAGACTGAGATTTCTTGAGGGTGGACACTGTGCCTTAGGTTCTGGAAACATACGGGAGAATAACACATAATAAGCGTTGAGTAAATGGTTTTTGAAGTAGGTAGACTTGAGCTGCTAGATGTAAGTACTCTCTTTTCTGATCTCATGCTTTTTATGTTTGAGCCCTTTAATAGGGTGAGAATTTTCCATATGCCAACATGGGTTCTGGTGGTTAAGAGTAGCACAGGTTTAATTTTTAACTCCAGATTTTAGCTCCATGCTATGTGTACTATGAGCCTATGGCTGCGAGTATATGAAGCTCAAGACATTCATGGAGTTTAAAATTTGGCCTTGTCTCCTACCAGTGTGACGTGGTTGAGGTGGTCAGAGGTCCCAGATCCGCCTCTGGGTTCCACTGCCAGGCCCTGAAGACGCTGGCCCTGGACTGACGGGGTGCCCGGTGGGTACCTTGCAGCCTTTCTCCTGGCCCCTGCTTCTGGGAGCCTCAGAAATGAGTCAGAACATGTGCAGCGTGGGCTTGTGCAAGTGGCAGGGAGCCCAGAATTAGCTCAGCTGTGCTGCAGCAGGGAGGAGGTGGCTGTGCCGGGCGGGGGGCCCAGAGGCAGCACGGGGGTGGGCTCTCAGGAGCCAGCCCCGGCGCCAGGGCGTTGGGGGGAAGCCTGCTCTGTGCCCGGCACGCACGCCAGTATCGACGAGCAGGGGGTCCGAGCCGCGGGCCTGTGCAGCTGCAGCTGGTGTGGCCCCAGCACCGCTGAGACAGATGTGGGTGCTGGGAGGGCGCTGGTGTGCTGCCCAGGACGCCGTGTTGTCGCGGGCGGCTACCTGCCGCTCGGGCGGGGAGAGGCCTGGCACTTGCGTTGCCCCCAAATGAGTCAGCTAGGTGGGACGGTGAAATGTTTAATTGCGTGTGTGTCAGCGTTGTTCTAGAGAAAACAGTTTCAAAGATTCCGGCATGCACTCTGGGTACCTGATGTTACTGCCGCGGTTTCCCCGTTGCCATGTGAAACGCGTGCAAGCTGAGTGATTGGTGTGCTTGGGGTTGCTGTGGGTTTAGTCGTGTGAGTAGAACAACTTGGGGAAGAAAACAACGCATCGGAAGGTTTTCAGGGTGGCCCAGCTTTGAAGCTCAGCAGGTGATTTCTGCCTTAGAGCCCAGGCCTGCCCTCGATCACCTGCGTGTGTGGTCAGGAGGCCACAGCGGGCTGGCTCGGCGCATAGTGAGCCTGCCACCCGTGCCCTGTCCTGCAGAGGATCCGCGCTCCCATTCCTGCAGGTGCCTTCCCTTCTTGCCCTGGCAAGGGGTGATCCGGCCATCCTTGTCAGCGCTGGATATAGGATCTCAGAAGGGGTGTGTTGGGCCACACCTAGACCTAGCACAGGAAGGGAGAAATCCCCCTCTGTGACAGTCTGAGAGCAGGGACCATGCTTCCGTCAGCTTTGTCCCTTCAGCGCCTGATCTAGTGCTCTCCACACACAGGTCCAGGACCCTCACGATGTGCCTGTGGGCTCCCTCTGCTGGTACGTGGGGCCAGTCCCTGGGGACATTTGTGCAAAGGGTCCCACAAGTCTGAAGAAACTTTCCTGTTATTAGAACCATCTGGTTTTTTCAAGGCACACCGTGTACCCAACAGTCTTGTTTGGGCCCCACGTCAACTGTGAGGTGGGCAGGGCCAGAAATAATGTGCCCCTTTGAAGGACAAGGTACCTGAGGTCCAGACGGTAGAAAGGACGTGCCTGCGCTGGGGGCAGAATGACAGGCATAGGGGCCCTCTGGCCTCTCACTTCATCACCTTGCCCAGGGGCCTGCCGCTGGCCTGCTGCCTGGCGCTCTCCCACCAGGCTGTCCCGCCAGGCCGCACCCAGTACCCTGGGTGTCATGACCCCATTGGTGAGCTTCAAACTGGGGAATCTTAGAGCAAGAGTAGATCCATAGATTGGACAACTTCTGTATTTTCCAAGTATGAACACTGAAACCAAGAAGAGTCAAGTAATTTGCAGTAGGCTGAATGTTGGAAAGAATTCCTTGGGGAAGAATTAAAAAAGAAAATCCCAGTCAGGGTTTATATTCTTGGCCAGCAATATCGGCATGATACTTGTGTAACAACTACTCTCAACATTGAGATGCCTCAGGCCTGGAAGCTTCGCTGGATACTCCACTTCTTGACAGCCACCTGGATTTGAGGGCAACTTCTCAACCTTTCTTAAAAAATAGGTTTCTTAGATTGTTCTGATTCTCTGTGCCAAGCTCGTTGGAACCTGAGTCCTGAACTGCCCCTTTCACTAAGAGGTAGTTGTGTACAAACTTGAGCTAACCAGTTGATCTGTATCACCCTATTGAATCCCCCTGTTAACCCCCATGAGTTAGGTGCAGTTACTAGCCCCACTTTGCAGAAAAGGAAACATGCCCTTGCTGGGCTCACCCACGTCAACAGACCCAGGCCTGGTGGGCTCTGAAGCCCACACCCTAGCACGGGGTGGATGTAGGACACACTCAGCTTTGAGGCTCCTTGTTGGAGGGGAACGGTTTTCATCGTGAGCCAGAGCTGATTCCAGTTCTGAGGGGGTCCTCAGAGCAACAGTTTGGGAAATAAGGAACTTCTCAGAGTACGTTTTCAGAGAAGATGTGCTGACCGCTTTTCTCGAAAGGCATGTGGGGTTTCCTGCCTGAGCTTGGGTCTGGCCCCCAGCCCCCTTGGTGAGAGGTCTCTGAAATCTGCCGCCTGCAGGTAGGAGCAGTCGGAGGAGGGGATGGAGCCGAGGTGGGAGGCCATGCCAGGCAGGGGGCAGGGGATAGAATTCCCCCAAGTGGGGTGTCGGGGAGAAAGGACGCGATGAGGATGACTGCTCGATGTTTTGCGAAGCTGGAGGGTTGAGGTCTGTACAACACGCAGCAGTCTCCCCTTCAGGATGAAATCACCCTGTTATGAAAGCTGCCGGGGCCCTGCTACTCTATTCCTTTTGTTGTGGTCTCCCCGCAGCCCTTTTGCTGGCCCTTTGCCAGGCCCGCTGGTGGGCTTCGGACCTGGGGACAGGCTCCTTGAGATCACAGGTGACACAGAAGCAGGATTCTTTCGGCCGAAAGGGAATGAGGGAAAAGGAGCAGCTGGTCAGGTGGCTTGGGATGTGCGACCAGATGGAGGGTTCCGTGCCAGGGCCCTGCTCCCCTGGGAGGCCGGTGAGCCTCAGCCCGGGCATCAGATTTCACTGGGCCTGAGCAGGTCCGCAGCAGGAATGTGTGGGAGGGAGGAAATGCCATTTTGCATGGCCACTGTTTGCTCCTGTTGCGCAGCCTGACAGCTCGTTTCGTTTGCATTTGCAGTTTTCATGAACTTGAGTTTGACGACAGTTGCTTGGGTCCAGATTACATGGAAACATTCTGAACGTCCTCTGGCTTCCTTTATCCAATAATCATGGCTGTTTTTCGCAGACATTTCATAGGGACTTTTCCAGACCTGTCTACCTCTTCTTATAAGTTGCAGCAATTACATGGCACAGCTGTTACATGTGAATCAGAAGAAAATTGAACCAAATAAAATAATTTTATGAACAAATAAGTATCCCTTGAGAAGCACAGGGAATCTAATGCAAATATCATCAGGGAAATTTAAGAATTTGCTACTGCTGTCTAGGGCTCTGGAAAATATGAATTTTTTTAAAGATTTTATTTATTTGACAGACACAGCGAGAGAGGGAACACAATCAGGGAGAGTGGGAGAGGGAGCAGCAGGCTCCCCGCTGAGCAGGGAGCCCGATGCGGGGCTCGATCCCAGGACCCTGGGATCATGACCTGAGCCGAAGGCAGACACTTAACGACTGAGCCCCCCAGGCGCCCCGAGGCAGAACTCTTTAAGAGGAAACACTGTAAGGGACGTCTGAGTGGCTCAGTTGATTAAGCGTCTGCCTTCGGCTCAGGTCATGATCTCAGGGTCCTGGGATTGAGTCCAGCATCCAGCTCGCTGCTCAGCGGGGAGTCTGCTTCTCCCTCGGCCTCTCCCTCCCCCCTGCTCATGCTCTCTCAGAAAAATAAAAAGAAATAAAGAAACATTGTATACAGTGGGGGAAAAGCCTTATATTCCATATTCCAGTGCTTCTACTTACCAGCTGTGCACCTTGGGGGGCGCTAGTTAATACTCTCAGCTTCAGTTTCAATTTTCTAACCTGTAAATGGAGAAGCAGCTACCTGATGAAGGAGACAAGGTCCTGTGTCAACTTCTGTCAAATCAGATCCCCAAATCTGAGGGGCAGAGCCGCCTCCCTTGC
>NC_138378.1:52207095-52237743 GCF_054177405.1 Leptonychotes weddellii
ATTAGGCAGAAGAATATTCCCAGAATGCAGGACAAAGGGAGATGGGGAAAAGAAAGGAAAGTTCAATGACATGCAGATAAGATCTAAAAATTCTAGCATTCATCAAAAAAAAATTTTAGAAGATGATAATAGAGAGAATAGACAAGAAACAATTTTTTTAAGTTTTTTTATTGTATTTTTTTTTTTTAAAGATTTTACTTATTTATTTGACAGACAGCGAGAGAGGGAACAAAGCAGGGAGAGTGGGAGAGGGAGAAGCAGGCTCCCCGCCGAGCAGGGAGCCCGATGCGGGGCTCGATCCCAGGACCCTGGGGCCATGACCTGAGCCGAAGGCAGACGCTTAACGACTGAGCCACCCATGTGCCTGAGGAAAATATGAATTTCATGGTATGCTCAGAAGCCTTCCACAGAAACTGCCTGACAGGTCTCTGCCAGTCTCTCCTTAATCTTCACTGGAGAGTCCTCCCAGGCCTCTGTGAGGGACCAGGGTTTTGCAAATGCTGATTCGCTGTTTGAGGCTGAAAATCAGAACACATTTATACAGTCTCTACATAAGCCTTTAAACGTAGGGTCAGGGAAGGCAAGTTTCGGGTCGTGGGCTTTTACTATGTTGACCTCTGAACCTTTAAGACTATTCTGGCTAAAGTTGTACAAAAGAGAATAGGGACTCAGACCCTGCTGAGAGAAAATAGGCAAGGTGTAAATGAATTTCTGTATGAAGGGGCATTTAGTGGAAATGGTGAGGCGTGGTCGACTTCTCAAGACAGACCTTGGCCTTTTGTAGATTGCCAATGCTTCAGAATTCTGTTCCTTCTCTGTTGGACGCAGTGCCTCAGCGGGGGGAGGTCACTGGATCGTAAGTAAGCCACCTTGGAAACCCGAGCCTTGGTCTATTGTCCAGGGCAAGTGGCAGCTTGTACCAGGGAAGGGAAGGGGCAGCTCTTTCAGCTATTTACCTGCCTGATATCCACAGTGATAGGGCGAGTTTGAGTTTGAGTTTTTATTTGGGCTGACAAAATCTTTCTGTTCATGTTTAAACTGTTTGGTTGACAAGCCATCCACAGGCTTTGGACGGGAGAAGCAGTGGAATCCTCTAGCCGGGTGGTCAGGAAGGACTGCTGGCCTCTGCCCTACCCGTGCCCCTATTTGCAGGGCCATGGCCATGCATTTACTAGGAAGATAACTTTTGTTGGAGGATTAACTTGGTCCTGCACCTGTAAGAGAGAGGGAGCATGTGACCCATTCCCGCTACGTAGCTGAGGATTTGGAATTTTCTAGAAGAGACCAGATAGTTGAGGGTGACGTCAGAGCTCTCCAGGCCATACGTTTGGGTTCCTCCGCCCTTGTGGCTGGTCTTCCAGCTGAGATGGCCAGTCTAGTGGACCTCGGCCAGTCAGCTCTGAACTGGGAAGGAGCTTAGGGGACCACTAGCTCCTGCGACAGTTGTGGCAGGGCTTGCCCAGAGAAACTGTGAGGGAGGGTCCTGTTACTCCAGCCTTCAAAACTGCAGGTCCGTATCTGGTGTCAGAGGTGAGACCTGGCCTCCTGTTCCCATGGGTCTATCTGCAGGTACGCCTTGGACTCCTGAGGCCTTGCCGGATTTGCACAGGTGTTTAGTCAGGGTCAAAGCATTTGCATTTTTTGCTGCAAGAAAAACTTCGTCATCAGCCCGTTTTATGTGGTCTCTCATGGTACGTAATGTGTTTTACAGCCTCTTCCACACAGCAGCCAGAGTTACCTTTTGGAATATAATCAGACTTTGATTCCAGCCATGACGGAGTAATCAATATTGGATTTATGCTCCTTTCCTAAACAATTATGACACTGGACAAAAGGGAGGGTGGACGTCAGCACAGAGCTCATCAGAGGGAACAGGAACCAGAATTTTGGGGTGCTGAGGCAGCTGGAGTTTGGGGAGTAGGGTGTTGGAGAGGAGAGTTCTGAGCAGCGCAAGGACTTCAGAAATCTTCGGAGTGGTCCCCTAGGCTCTTACCTAATACTAATCTGTGTTTACACAGGACAAGACTCTTTGAGGCTCAGCAGAGAACAGCTCCTGGGGGCTGGGTAGTGAGCTGAGCAGAGATTCTGGAGGTCACACGGTGCTGGGAGGAGTAGCGTTATAACCTCTCAGAGTGGGGAGACCTTATGAACATCTTGATCTTTTACCTGAGGCCACAAAAAGGCCACACCTTAGGAGTAGGGCTACTCTAGCCTGGACTTAAGCACCACACTACTTAAACCTGCTATAGCAAAACCTAGAAGGAAGCCCTGTTAGGATCAGATGATATGCTAGTCAACTGTCTGGCAGAATAAAACTCAACACTATTTGAACAAAGTATTATCTGCAATATCCAGTGTAATAAAAAAATCACTAGACATGCAGGGCAGTGTGAATGATAACAAAGAGAAAAAGGTCAATAGATATAAACCCATCCAAGCATAATGAGCAAACAGATAGGAATTTCAGTAGAGAAATGGAAATTCAAGAAACAACCAAATAGAAATTCCAGAACTGAAAAATGCAGTATCTGAAATGAAAAATTGGATTGGATGGATCTAACAGCAGTTTGGGCACTATAGAAGAAAACATCCATGAACTTGAAAACAGATCAATACAAACAATTCAAACTGAAGCACGGAGTGAAAAAAACATTGAAAAAAATGAACAGAGCCTCAGTGACATGTGAGAGATAATATCAAGTAGTCTAACATATGTATAGTTGGAATTCTATAAGAAGAGAGGTTGGGGCAGAGAAATATTTGAGGAAATTTCCTCAAATTTGATAGGAAAAAAATTTCAATCTACAGATTCCCAGATTTCAAGGAATCCCAAGCAGGGTAGACTCAGAGAAAACCACACCTAGGCACACCAGAATTAAATTGCTGAAAACAAAAGAGAAAAATAAAAGTTTAAAGCAGCCAGAGGAAAGAAGATATATTACATATAAAGGAACAGAAGTAAGGATATAGCTGACTTCTTATCAAGACAGTGCAAAGCAGAAGACAATACGACATTGTCTTTAGTGTTCTGAAAAAAAATATCTTTCAAATATAAATGTGAAACAAAAACATTTTCAGATTGACAGAAGTTGAGAGAAGCTGTTCTCTACAGACTCGCAGAATTAAGGACCATTAAAGGAAAGTCTTCAGCCTGAAGGGAAATGCCACTAGATAGAATATGGATCCATATGTAGGAATAAAAAGTGCTAGAAAAGGAAAATGTGTTGTAAATATAAAAGAACTCATTTTCGGGGCGCCTGGGTGGCTCAGTCGTTAAACGTCTTCCTTCGGCTCAGGTCAGGATTCCAGGGTCCTGGGATCAAGCCCCACATCGGGCTCTCTGCTCAGCGGGAAGCCTGCTTCTCCCTCTCCCACTCCCCCTGCTTATGTTTCCTCTCGCTGTGTCTCTCTCTGTCAAATAAATAAATAAAAATCTTTAAAAAAAAACCCTCATTCTCTCATTTTAAAAGTTCTTTAAAAGACAATTGATGGTTTAAAGCAAAATAGTAGCAATTTATTTAGGAGTTTATAATATATGTTAATAGTAAGATGTGTGACGAAGGATGAGAGGAGGGTAAATGAAAAAACACAGACATGTGATAGGGAATAATCAATAAAAACAGAAGTTGGCTTCTGTTTAAAAGGTGAATAAAAGGTGAATAAAATTGATAACCCCCCAAGAAGACTAATGAAGGAAAAAGGAGAGGAAACCAAATTGCCAATATTAGCGAGGAAACATTTTCCAAATAATTAGAGAAAAACATTTTCCAAATAATTTCATGAGGCCAGCATAACCACGGATTAAAAAACGAAAAAGAAGTTACAACCAATATTTCTCCCAAATATAACAAAACAGTAGCATATTGAATACAGCAATAATGATAACCTCATGACCAAGTGGGGTTCTCCAGGAATGCAAGGTTGGTTTAACGTGTGAAAATTCGATGAATGTAATACACCACATTAATTGAATAAAAAAGGAAAATTATATGACCTGTGCAGTAGATGCAGAAAAAAGCACGTGACAAAACTCACAGCCTATTAATGATCAGAAATTCTCGGCAAACTCAGAATAAAAGGGAAATTCCACCACGTGTTAGAGGACAGCTTTCAAAAACCCACAGCTGAAATCATTCTAAACTGTGAAACATTGAACGCTCTTCCCCCTCGATTGGGAGGCTGCGCCACTCTGTACAGCACAGGACTGGGAGTCCCAGTCCGTGTAATCAGGCAACAGAAAGAAATGAAAGCCATAAGGGTTGGAAAGGAAGGGGAAATTATTTTTGTTTGCAGAAGGCAGAATTCTAGATCATCTTAACTTAGTGAATTTAGTTTGATTTATTTCACTTAGCATAATACCCTCCAGTTCCATCCATGTTGGCTAATTGAACTTAATAAAAAAAAATAAGTGAATTTAGCGAAGTCATAGGATATACGGGCAACATGCAAAAATTGATGGTGTTCCTGTACACTAGCAAGAGTGATTGGAAAATGAAACTGCCCCATGTCACAGTGCTGTCAGCACTCCACTTGCAACCTTCTGATGGCATCTGACTTCACCCAGAATGAAATCCAGCGTCTTGCCCGTGAGCTGCAGGGCCTGCTTGCCGGGTAGGCTCCTCTCCCCGGGCACCCACCGTGTCTCTGATCTGTCCCTGCTGTCCCTCTGGCTCCCTCTGCTGTGTCCAGAGGGACTTGGCTCTCCCCTGTGCCTGCACACCCGGCCCCACATATGGCCCGTGGCTCACCGCCTCACTCCAGTCAAGTCTCTGCTCAACTGTCCCCTTCTCAGAGAAGGCCTGCCTGATCACCTTATTTAAAATAGCACCTCCCGGGGCGCCTGGATGGCTCAGTCGGTTAAGCATCTGCCTTTTGCTCAGGTCATGATCTTAGGGTCCTGGGATCAAGCCCCAAGTCGGGCTCCCTGCACAGTAGGGAGCCTGCATCTTTCTCCCTCTCCTTCTGCAGCTCCCCCTGCTTGTGCTCTTTCTCTCTCTGAAATAAATAAAATCTTAAAATAAAATAGCACCTACCAACCTCGCTTTGTTTTTTAAAACACTTAAAGGTGAGTCTTTCCCTCGTCACCACCTGGCATATTGGATATGTTTGTTCCTTGTCTCATCCCCTTGGAACATGAGGATAAAGATTCTGTCTTTTGTGGTGGTTTGTTGCCCAATCTGTAGTGCCCAGCATGGTGCCTGGACCTTAACAGTAGTCAATAAATATTTGTTTCATGGGTGATTGAGAACAAAATGTTGTGCTGGTAAGGGTGGGGCTTGGGAGTAAACCCTGACAGGAAAGTCCTTGGTGTGGTAGGCCCTTGAATCTGCCTTTTTCTTTTTTGAAAAATCTGTGTATTTTAGTGTCAAAGCAAATTTTCAGTTAAAAATTGTGATGTCAAGTCCTGAAGCAGGACAGGGCGCATCTGCAGGGCACCTGTTGTTTGCATGGCATGCCATCATTTGCAAAGTGTTTTCCTGGACATTGCCACACTGGGTCCACACAGCGCCCAGTGATGCACTGGGTTGGATGGTGAGTCAGAGAGATTCGGTTACCTGCTCAGGGCTGTACAGAGCTGCTAAAGCCAGGAGTCCTGGATTTCCATCCCATGTTCCTTTCCACGGCATCCTGTGCTGGGAAACAGTCCCTGGAACCAAGTTCTTGCATGGTCATCTGTGGGTAGGGCAGCCCCCAGGTCCGATCTTCATGAGGTTAAATGTTCTGGTATCTCTGTTTTGTGCACCTGTGCTGAAGGTGAGGCACCAGGTGGGAGGAAGAGAATGTTGCTGATTTTTGAGGTCTGTTTTGAAGATGGGATCTGTGGGAATGGAGGCTGGGGTCAGCTCAGCAGATGTTTTTATTGTGTAAAGAGGCACAGGAAGGGCCCTGCTAGCCCTGGGGTTGAGTGAGGGCCCCCTAGATCCAAGTCCTAAGAGCTCCGGAATGTGGGCTGTCTTCACCTACAAGGAGGAGAGCCCCGGGAGGCTCTGGGAGGGTCTGTTGGGGTGAGCAATTCCGTTAGGGCCTGGCTTTTGTAATATATACTCCCTTGAGCTCTGTGGGAACCCATGGGGAGAAATAAAAGTGGCCTTTTTCTTCTCTGATTGACATTCGTGTCAATAAACACTCGTGGGTCCATTGCCAAATGAAAGGGGATTGGGCATTTGTGTGCATGGTATCTCATTGGATCCTCAGTATAGACAAGAAAAATGCCTTCTCTGTCTCAGATGAAGAATAGGGAGCAATCATATGGATTTCCCAAGAGTATTTCCATATTAGGTAGCACATTTGGGACAAGGACCAGGTCTTAGAACTCCAAGGCAAGTGCTCCCTAGGAGGGCTCCACCCGAGATGCCCCATGCATCGGACAGATCACCAAGAGTGACAGGGACAAAGAGTATCGTATCATGACTATAAAACCATGATAACCACTGTGCACAGGGAGGCTTCACAAAGATTGTTCTGGAGGAAAGGATGAGAGAGTGTGCACCCAAAGTAAGGAAAGGGATTAAAATGAACTCTTGTGAGGTGTGTGTAAGGAGGTGGGTACCTTGATGCCTACTTATATATTCGGTGTCAGCTTTTCTCAGTAGCCTCTCACTTTTTATAACTGTCGGGATCATTTTACCTTGTCCTCACCGGTTTGAGGTTCTGGTCTGCACGGAGCTGACGGGAGCTCGGAGTATTGCTGACAGCCCTGATGAGCATGGCTGGGGCTCTCTTACATGCGCTGTGCTTTGCAGATGTCACTCTGGGGGCGAGGCTGGGCCGGAGAGTGCCACCCCGACGGAGGGCCACAAAAGCAGCACTTCTAACTGCAGCAGCATTTCTTTTCTTTTCTTTCTTTTTTTTTTTTTTTAAGATTTTATTTATTTGACAGAGACAGAGAGTGTGCGCACAAGCAGGGGGAGTGGGAGAGGGAGAAGTAGGCTTCCCGCTGAGCAGGGAGCCCGATGTGGGGCTCGATCCCAGGACCCTGGGACCATGACCTGAGCCCAAGGCAGACGCTTAACGACTGGGGCACCTGCACACATGTGTGTGTGTGTGTGTGTGTGTGTAATGCTGGAAAGAATAGTTTCTCATTCATAACGTGGTGACACATCAGAAATACAAATTACTTCTAGGATAAACTTGCTGAACAATTGTCAAGTGAGGCATGTTAAGAATGATTAGCTCACAGAGTTTGGGTATAAGCAAAGCACAAATGTGCTTTTATCATTGCTATATCATTGCTAAATTGTTGCTTTAGGAAGAAAAAGAAATCTATTCCTTGACTTAAATGTTTGTAGTAGTTTAAAACTCCTCCTGCCTCCTGGTGCCCACTGAGCCGTGGCTGCTTCCCACAGGTGGGATTATATGACACAGTGAAGTGTGACGTCCTCTCTTATCCTTCACTGAGAAATCCTAAGAGGACTCCATGATTTTTTTCTTAGGTGAGATTTTTGGTCAGTAGGGGAAAATAAAGTGTGTTTTCAAATCAGGGAATTCTGGAAAGTAATGTGTCCCAGAGGCGGGCGCGTGGCGGGTTGAGGAAAGCCGGTCCCTCCACCTGGTGGTTGCCAGGCTCTCGCCTGCATGCTTGTCATTGTGTTGATGTGCACAGTTCAGGGACACGGGTGGGAGTGAGCTGCTCCTGCTTCAGGCTGTTTGAATTCAGGGTGCCGGCTCTGCTGGCTGGCAGGAAGCCTCAGGGAGCTCTTGCTGCCTCTGTGCTGTCCTGGAGAGTAGGTTTGCAAAGGGAGGGAGGCTGAGCCCACCGCGCAGCCGATGGGAGCGAGCGCCTGGTCTGTGAGTACGGTCCCCCCTCCCCGACGTGCGTGAGGCAGGTGAGCGTGCCAGTGGGCCCCCGAAGGGAAGGGTTTTGTCATCTCAGGATGCGAGCTCCCCAGAGGAGACAGTGGTAAAGCTGGTTGTGGACACTGGGACAGTTAGTACATTTTCCTTAATAGGTCTGGTAAACTTGGGGCTTCTTGGCTTGTCCTAGAGAGATGACCTGTAGACCAGGATGTGTCCTCTGAATGAAGAGGTGACAGTTGACCCAGGAACACTGAATCCATAGGTCAGGCGGGAACTCAGGGTTGCAGAGTTTAGGGAGGCAGGCCATGCTGAGTCCTTTAGAGTTGGTGCTTCTGCCCAGCGGGGAGACCCCTATCTAGTGCAGGACCCTAGGTCCTCCCGAACTTTCCCTCCAACTTGAGGGGCGATCAGGCCCTGTCAGTAACCAGGAATCTCTCCCCCGACCAAGTTCATTCAGAACTGCTTTAAAAGCCGACAGCCTGGTGTGCAGGTTTAGTATGGCAGAGACGTCTGCTCCGAAAACCAACACACCTAGGTGCTCCTGCTGTCCTTATTAGACACCTTCCTGGCCCCTACACGCTCGCGGAGCGCACTTGCTACTCAGGAGATAAGCTGTGCATGGAGTTCTCCAGCGAGAGCTCTTCACGGTCTTTAGGGAAGGAAGGTTTTTTTTCTTTTTTCTGGCTGTGAGACAGGGGGCCTCCTTTGCCTCCTCCCTGGGCCTGACCCTGGGCCTTGCAGGCCAGAGAGTGTGTGAAGGCTTCCAGGGACGCCCTCAGCATAGGTCTGGCGACACTCTGAGAGAGGCGAGCCTGCTCCCATGTCTGTGACTACATCTGTCCTGACTCCTTTCAGTGGTTCCGGGGGGGCTGACATCTAAATCTCATTTGCATGTGTTTCCAAGTCACGTTTTAGGATTGGTGAGCCTCCACATAGCCAACTCCATCATTCCGTTTGCAGACCTTCGTAACATTCTCTGTTGCTGTCCAGTAATGAAACGTTTTGCTGGGATTTGTTCCTTGGCCTCTCTACTGTTCGTGTCTTACTACTTCAGCTCGTTCTTGGGTTCCTTGCGAGGAGAGGCTGTATTTGATTCTGCCTTGTGCTGCCAGGCACAGCGTGTTCTCAGCCAACTGTCGTTCCCACTTGCTGCCGCTGGATTACACTCGCTGATGATGCACACCCAGACGAGGTTCACCAGTTTTGCCCATCCTGGACTCTAGTGAAGATCTAGCCCCTAAGTCTAGATCAGAATCTCTAGACTCTGTCACTCTTGTGGTTCAGGACTTTAGAAAAGACGGAAGGATTCCTTGTGCAGTGTGGGCTCTATGGTCTGATGTGACGGCTTTATGTGTGGTTGCATCATACATAGGGAAGCATCTGGGATCAGATGCTCAGTGGATGTGACATCCGCCTGCGGCCCCCTGACTGAGGCGCTGCTGCTGTGTCAGCACCCCCAGGCCACCTGGGATGTCCAGTCCGTCCTCCAGGGCCCTGAGCTCTGAAGAAAGGGAGCCCTGGGATGATGCTTTTGTAGATGCCCCAGTGTACCAGGGACGGGCAGACCCTTGGTGGGGAGACTGCTTTCTCTGCCACATGGGAACCAAAGCCAGAAAACCACTTGTGCGATGCTGGCAACTTTCCCGCTGCTACAGAGGCTCCAAGGCCTCCTGATGGTCGAAATGGTCACTGTTTATTGAGCGCTTTCTTTGACCAGGCCCTATGCCAATGCATCGTCATTGAATTCGCAGCAACCCTGCCAGGAGGCATGGTCCTGTTTCACAGATGAGAAAGCAAAGAGAGGCCACCTTGCTCTAAGTGGCAGAGCCAAGATTGAAACTCAGGGCCTGCAAAACCCTGTGTTTTGAAAGCCCTAACCCCAGCACCCCCCCACCCCCCAACCCCTTTCTTTGTTGAACCACTTCCTTCCCTAAGAAGTGAGGAGAGGGGCGTGGGTCTTCTTCCTGGGGTTCTTCTTCTTCCTTCACCCAGCCACTGCTCCAGTCACAGAAGGTGGAGCTGGATGCCAGGCTCCTTCTGAGACAGGGCTCCATCCTGGCAGCCACCACCAGAGGGGAACTGAAACCATCTCTGATTGTTTTCTGGGGCTGATGAGTGATGCCCAGCAAGGCTTTGGGAGGAGGTGCGGATTCTCCTTGGTTGGGTTGGGGCCCTTGCGTCATTTTTGGGGGGCTCAGGATGGGCCAAGTGTGCGTGGTTCTCCCGGGAGGCCTGCCCTCCTCTGCCCCTCTGCCCCTCCCCACAGGGGCACAGTTGACAGGCCCTGAGTCCCACCTCTGCTCTTTTTCGGCCCTGGCTCCCTGCAACCCCTGGAAGAGTTGTTGCTGCGTGGGTTTTGCAGCCTGGCTCTGGCAGCAGGGGAGAGCAGGGCACGCCGCAGTCCACACACTGAGCCACCAGCCCAGCCCTTGCCTTCCTGCTGGGCCAAGATTTCCCAAACACACAGTGGGGGTCCCAGCCTCAGGCACTCCATCATTGGGCCCTCACCGGCTTTCCAGCCTCTTTTCTTTCATGTCCTCCCGAGCCGCACTTTTTTCTCCCGTCTGATGGGGCCGGTCTCTCTGGCCACCGCATCTTGCCCTTGGGTCTCAGGCGCTTCCCCTGGGGCTGCACTGCCACCCCCAGGCTGTTTCTTCACCTGGGCCTACCCTTACCTGTCCTTCGGAGCGTGGCTGCAGTCCACGTCGGAGCGCCCTCCCCGGTGTTCCAGACCTAGAGCCGTCTCAGCCACTGGCCCGTCCATTTGGCACCTGCACACATGCTGCCTTCAGGACGTTTTTTCTTTCTCCCGGAGACTCATTTCACTTTTTATGTCTGTCCTCTCCACAGAACTACAAGGTTGTACGTGGACCCGTGTTTTGTAATTTTTGTGCTCCTTGGGCGCGAACTAAATAGTTTTCACTTTGAGAGAAAGGATTAACGTCTCGAGGTTAAGAGACCTTGTCTTACCCCTTGGCGTTGCCGAGCGGTCTGTGCCGTGCCGGGCCCAAGGCCATTTCTTGTCAGTGGGCAGACGGGCTGTGTGAGGAAGAGCGGCTACGTGGAGTTTTGCTGGGATTGGAGCCTGGGCTGAAGGGCCAGGCTCCCGTGGCAGCAGGTGCGTTTAACGTCCTCTGCCACCACTCTGCCCGGAGCGCCGGTGACCCCTTCTGTACTCCCAGCCCCTCTGAGGTTCCGTGAGGCAGAGGGTGTGTTTGTGGTGTCCTGGCTGTGCGGGGACCGGTGGCCACAAGCTGGCCCTGGGTTTGTCCAGTTACCACACAGGCCTGGATTGTGACTCCTCTCTGGATTTCAGCCTCCGTCTTCCTCCTTTTGGGAAAAAAGCCCCCTTTCTGGCAGAAATTAGTGCATTCAAGGAAAAAAAAGGTGTGTGAAATAGACTTCTGCTGTCCTATGTAGGAAAACAGTCTGCCCTCATGCTGTTTGAGCACAGCGGGGGCATTTCTGTAGCCTTTGGCCTTTACGGTTTGCCGTGATGGGATATAGGGCCTCCCTTCTGCACATCCGTGGAGGCTCCATGCTGTGCTGCTGGGGTGGAGGAGGCAGCAGGAGGGTGTTTGGGGTCTGGAGGACCCTGCTGAGCTCTGGACAGTGGTAGCCACAGGCGGGTGCTGTGTCTGTCTGGGCAGACAAGGCCTGGCCCCAGGAAGTCAGGCTCTCAGCTGCCGCAAGCCCCTTTGAGCCAGGTGCATGTGCTCTGGGCCCAGAGCATGCTCAGGGTGGCTAGGTAAGAGGACTCCAGCTGTGCCCCACCTGACCGAGATCCTGGAACAGCTGATACTGGCCCTCCCTTTTGTAAACTTCAGGCCATTTATCATCTGAGCCTCGCATTGGCACTCATCACGGGATGCCGTGCTTTGATGCTTTTCTTGTGGGCACATCTTCTTTCCCCCATAATCTTAGGGAAGTAAGGACTCAATTCTCAAATCTCTTCAAGACCCCCATATTGCCTACCAAGTTGACTTACACATGGCTCTTTTAATGAGTATTGATTGTTGACTGTTTTTTTTGTGTGTGAAAAAACACAGTAAACATCCGACAGCTAGCAATAAAACTCTACGTTCCAGACAAGTGACAGTGGAGAATTTTCTTTCAGCTGATCCCATAATCTTTGTATCTTGCTCTTTAGAGTAGTTAAACCCTAATACAATCAATTTTTCATTGTTATGTGTGAATTCACCATTTGGGGATTATATATGACAAACTCTAAATCCCATATTAGCTTCCCCCGTTGCTCAGCAAGCTTTGGGGCTCTGTGACCCATGTCATCGGTAGTGAAAGCATTGATAGTGAAAGCTTGAGGAGCACTGTGATTTATTTATTTATTTTAAAGATTTTATTTATTTGTCAGAGAGCGAGACAGCGCATGCACACAAGTAGGGAGAGCAGCAGACGGGCAGAGGGAGAAGCAGGATTCCCACTGTGCAAGGAGCCGGATGCAGGACTCAATCCCAGGACGCTGGGATCATGACCTGAGCCAAAGGCAGACGCTTAACCGACTGAGCCACCCAGGCGTCCCAGCACTGTGATTTAAATTGAACTAAGCAAGCTACAGTGAGGAAAGTCCACTGGCTGCAGGAAACCTCACAGTGGGCTCTAGGGTTTGGGGACTATCTGGAACCCTGTCCCTTGAGGGCAGAAGGATGCACCACGTCTCTGTTCCCAGCACTGTGCTGTGCATACGCAGGCACTCAGTAATGTCTGCGGAAGAAACTGTCAAACGAGTGAGCATGCCATCCAGAGTTGCCTTGTAGCTCAGACTTCTGTCAGTCGCTGAATACATGAGTGCTCTGTGCTCCTTCTCCTATTTTGTAAGAATGGTAAGGAAAACCAGTAACTAAGGCTTAATTGTATCTCCCAAGTTAGGTTTGTAAAGAATTAAAATAAAGGTTAATTTTTCTTTCTTTCATTGGGTTACATGGAGCATCCCTAAATTTAGGAGTTAAAAATGATCAGAAAAGGGGCGCCTGGGTGGCTCAGTTGGTTAAGCGACTGCCTTCAGCTCAGGTCATGATCCCCAGGGTCCTGGGATCGAGTCCCACATCGGGCTCCCGGCTCAGCGGGGAGCCTGCTTCTCCCTCTGACCCTCTCCCCTCTCATGCTGTTTCTCTCCTGCTCACTCTCTAATAAATAAATAAATAATCTTTAAAAAAAAAAATGATCAAAAAAGTTATACCAGATAGAGCCTTCGGGGCTTTAGTGTTTTACTAATCTCTTGCAGCTGAAGTTGCTGATTTTCCGTGTACTCGTTAGTAGGGATCTGGTTTGCAGCTATCGGGGCTCCTGTGGCAGAGAGACGATTTCTTTGGCAGCCATGAAGGAGACAATGTAGGTGATAAAAGGAGCAAAACAAATATACATTTGCAGTGCTTTTGCGTTTAATTCCAGAAGGGTAAAAGGAACAGCTATTGATTTCTGCATTGGCTTGGACGAATCTCAAAAGCATCATGCTTAGTGAAAGAAACCAGTCTCAAAACGTTACACACTGTACGATTCCATTTTTGTTACATTCTCAAAAAGGCAGGACTGCAGTGATGGAGAACAGATCAGTGCTTGCCAGGGATCAGGGGAGGGAGAGTGTGTGAATGTAAAGGAGCAACCTGGGGGAGTTTTTTGGGGGGTGATGGAACTGTTTTGTGTCCCGGTGTGGTGGTGGCTACGTGAATCTCTACATGTATCAGTACTCACGGAACTGTGCACCACAAACAGGTTGGGTGGACTCTATGATCATTTACAAATAATACCCGAAGAGCAAGCAGTGCCTGAATTGTATGGTCACTGACAACAGGCTCGGGCCCTCACGACTCTCCCAGAAGTAACCACCTCTGTGCTGAGAGGTTTAGAAAGGTCTCCAACCCTGGGCTCAGGTCCAGGTCGTGAGTGTCATTTGGCAGACGGTTGTCGGGATGCACCTGCGGTTGTGATCTGGTTTTCTCTGCTGTGTGAAAGATTGTGCATTGGCACGTCTGCTGCTCCAGACTTGCCCCTCCCAGATGGTTGTGGGGTGCGGGTTTGAGTTAATTTTTTGGCCGCTCCCAGGGTGTCCTTTTGTAAGTGTTCCTATGAATGTTTACAGGAATGTGTTCATATGAAATTGATAGATTTAGAACAATTACTCCTTTTCGGCCATTAATTTCTCTCTTCTCTGAACACATGCATGTGTGCAGATCTCCAGGCATCTTCATTTCCCTCTGGCCAGCACTGCTGAGGCCCCTGTCTCAGGGAGGGATCCACCATCCACTCACGTGCCCGATTTTGAAACCCAGAGTCGATCCTTGTTATTTTTTTTTTTTTTTGATCCTTGTTATTCTTTTTTTTTTTTTTGACCCTTGTTATTCTTTTTTTTTTTTGACCCTTGTTATTCTTTTTTTTTTTTTTTTGACCCTTGTTATTCTTGACCAGCCCTACTTTACACACCATGTTTTGTGTATTCTGTCTTCCAAACAGTCCTCAGATCGGCCCATTCCTCTCCATCCCACGCTACCACCCTTGTCCCCCCACGCTCCTGACTCAACCCTTCAGCCAAGGGGATCTTTCTGACACTCAGATATCATTCTCCTGCTGAAAATCTTGTCAAAATAGAGCCCAAACCCCTTAACAAGGCTTAATATTCTAGAATCATCTAGCTTTCCCCCGCTTATTTCTCTAGCTCAGTGTCTTTACCTTCCCCCAGTCCAGTGCTCACACTTCTTCTAGTGGCTCGAACAGGTTTTGTTCACTTAGTATTTGTCCACCAAATTTTCTATTCATTTACCCATCCTCAGCCTAGGTCCAACTTTCTTCCATGCTGAGCAGCCCTCCTTCCTGGCCTCAGAGTTGCCTGTTCTTCTGTCCCGGCATCTGCCACGCTGTATCATAATTGCTCCCAGATCTTTGGGTCCTCCCTGTGTTGTCACTTTTGTGTCCCGGGTGCCTAGCCCAGTGCCTAGAGCTAGAAGGTACTGAGGAAAAATTTTACAGTGATGGGCAGAGTCCTCTGTAAAATCCCAGAACCAGTGGACCAGCAGGAATCTAATGACCTCGAGGAGCCGGTGCCTGCCTTCTGAATTGCTTATGGTGGGGTCAGGGAAAGAGTAACTGTTAATCCACGTGACATGGACTCCAGGTGTCCCTGCGGGAGAGCCTGGGGGCTGAAGTGGCCTTTGGAGTTGAGCTGCTGGGAACCTTCCCAGAGCTCCTTTCCCCGCATTTCTCTGCCTGTTGTGTCTGTCTCTCACCATGGACTGATCTCCCCTTCTCACACCAGCGCTGAGCCAAGCAGGCCTGCACCTCGCTCCCTGTGGGTGGCTTCAGGGGGCTTCCTGTCACATGGCAGGGGGAATCAGTTATGTGGCCACTGTACCCAGCATCTCTCTCTCTCCTTCGCACTGTGTTTACATGGTGTGCTGGTGTGGTTGCTTCTCTGCTCTAGTCAGCCTGGAAACACTCCCCAAATTGGCCTCTGGTGCGCTCTCCCCCTCCTGCAGAGTGGTCCTCAGCCAAATGTCTGTAGATGTGTGGGGGTGGGGCTTTCTCTCCCTTCTTCCCTCTTCCTGCTTCTCTGGACTCCTCCTACACCTAAAAAGATGGCTTTCCGCTTTCAATCAAAGTTTGAGCACATGTATTGCTGATTGGAAACCATGAGGGGTTCCAAAAGCAGTCTCTATCTTGTGGTCTATCCGGGAGCTGTTCCTGGGAGTGCCTGTGTCCAGCTCTGTTTTTCGGGGATTTCTAGATGCTCTGGGGTTGAGTCTCTGGCTCATGTGCTCGGGCCCACAACCAAGGTGATTGCAGATGCTAGGCTGGGTGAACAACCTGCTCAAACAGTCCCCACTGCTGGACCCCTGGGCAAGGAGGGGAGTGTGCTTTGTGCAGAGGCCTGGCTCAGCCATCTCTGAAGCTGGGTCCAGTGCTAAGGTGAGCCAGCCTGCCTTCCTGGTCTTAGCATTCCTTTGGGAGAGTTTTGCTTTGCATCTCCCAGCCATCAAGATTGCCAGAGAGAGCTAAGAAGCGCTGCGGGCTTCACTGCTCTGCCAGGGCCAGGGGCATATAGCTGTCCTTGTTTGAGGCCTTGTCTGATTTCCTGATTAGAAACACACCTGCAGGAACTGGGAGGTCTCATGGTCTTGGCTTCCAAGCACTGCCTGTGTGGCAGGACCCTTGATTTGTCCTGGCTGCCCACTGACCAGCTGATGGGGCACATGGGTAAGTCACTGGCCTTTCTGGGTCTCTGTTTCCTTGCCTCTCCAATGAGGGATTCAGATGAGGTGTGGTCAGTGTGATTCTCTTCAGAAGTTTGATTTAATAAAGCTATTGTTCTGGGAGTTATGAGTTTGGGATAGTAGACTAGGCACATCCACTTTCTTCCCTCCCTGGTCCCCATGAAAGGGTAAATGAGAGGCAAAAAGAAGTGAAGTCCTAATACCCTCAGCAAACTGGGAATGCAGAGGAATCTCTAGAAGGTAAAACCAGATTGGATTGGCAAGGAAACCAGAGCAGAAGACAGTACAACCCAACACCCTAGACATAAGTCTTTCATGGGAGCCCTGGAGATGCTCCAAGCACCATGCAGGTAAACAGAATTAGAAGAGTCCTCCACCGGAGCACCTGGGTGGCTCAGTCAGTTAAGCGTCTGCCTTCGGCTTAGGTCATGATCCCGGGGTCCTGGGATCAGCCCCGCATCCGGCTCCCTGCTCAGTGGGGAGCCTATTTTTCCCTCTCCCTCTGCCCCCCACTTGTGCTTGCTCTCTCTCTGTAGTGCGTTCTGTCTCTCAAATAAATAAAACCTTTAAAAAAAAAAAAAAAAGAGTCCAGCTTGCCCCCAGGACAGAACCCTGAGAGCATTCTCTTCAGGATGGTGAAGAGACTAGGCATGTCCTGGTGGTGGTGTGGGGTCTGAGAAAAAATTATTGCACAGTCTGAGGTGACTTCAGACCTTCAGGAGCATAAAAAAGGGAAAGATGATGCTACCCAGGAGTAAAAGGCATCACGTACTTTCCACCCAGAATGAAGCTGTCTTCTTTTTGGCAGTTGTGAGAGAGTCCCACCAACCCAGCCAGAGCCCCAGCCAGCCTCCCATTCAAAGGAGAGCCCTGAGGGAAATACATTCCAGCAAAACTTCAAGATTGTAAGGATGAAGAAATACTGTTAAAACTTCTGGAGAGAAAAAGCAGGTTGCCAACAAGAACAGACTCAAACCAGCAGCACACTTCTTGTCAGCACCATTGGAAGCCACGGTGGTGTGACATCTGCCAAGGTCTGGGGGAGATGGTCTCCAGCCTAGCACACTCGTCCCTACTAACCTGTTAATCAGGTGCAAGGACCGGAAAAGACATTTTTGTGCCTGGAGGAGCTCAAAAATTCACCTTTACATCCCATTTTGTGTGTGTGTGTGGGGGGGGGAATCAGTCAAAAAGACCCTCCAGACAAGGAAAAAAGCAAAACAAAACAAAAACACCAAAAAAACAAATACAAAGATTGCATGATGTACATGAAACAGTGGCAGCTGATGATCCAGAGTAAGTAAAGAAAGCTGGAGAAAAATGGAAATGCTTTAACAGATCCTGACTCTTGAAGGTTCTGAGGTCCAGTTGAAAGGGTCTCTTTTCCAGTGGACTGGCCACACCATTTGGTGGAGAGTGAGTGACACTGGGGCATAATGTCAGCCCTCCCACGCCTGGCTGTGGGCTCCCATGGCTTGATCTCCTCACCAAATGCCGCTTCTACTTCTGGAGTGTCTCTCCAGCTCCACTGTGTTAGGAGGAGGTGGTGCTGACCCAGGAAGGGGAGCGGGAGGTGGGTACAGGGATGGCTGTGAGTGGTTTGGGCCCTGTTGAAAGGAGCAAGCCCATTGCTTCTTAACCCTGGCTGCACATTAGAGTCCCCTGGGGAGTTTCTAACCCATCCTAATGCCCAAACCCCTTCCCCACCAATTACATCAGAATCTCTGGGGATGGTGCCCAAGTGACTCTCTGAGAGCTCAGGTGGATCTGGGTGGACATGAGGATTCAGAGCCTTGGCCCGGCTCCTGCTGATGGCATGTCGTCAGCAAAAGACAGTCTGCCTAGGCTGAGAAGGTCAGAAAATAGACTCAGGAAACATTTTTTTTTTGGGGGGGGGTCTTTAATTATCTTAATTACATGAGTAATTAAAAAGAAAATGAAACACTACAGAAGCACATAGAGTAAAAAGCTTATAATCCCTTTTCCAGAGATAAGCCACTGTGTATCTTTTCAGATTTTTTCTGTACTTTGACACAACAGAATGTGAAGCAGCATTTCCTTCTGCATTCTTGACTGAGGACAGTCGTGTGGTACTGCACAGCCCTTATTATTTATACAGTGTGGTGAAGTTAGGGGGCACATTGGCCCCAACTATCGCCAGCCTGCCAAAGACCTAGAACCTCAGGTGGAGAGAATTTCTTTGGAGACATTATCAGTGAGCCCATTTCCTTCCCTGAACCTTCCCACTGGAAGGGGGAAGGGGCGATCCTGGCACTTTGTGCCCAGAGGTTGTGGAAAGTACTTGGGAAAGTCTCTGGACTGATGGCAGTCCTGCCAGAGGTGTGACCAGGGTGAGGGCTCCCCAAGAGGGACTTGGCCAAAGGGATTCCTGGAGAGTTTGGGAGCCAGCAGAGGGGAGGTAGGCCCAGGTCATGGTCAATACTCCTGGAGGAAGGTGGAAGTAGGGGTGGAGAGGGGGGGTTTCAGTCCACCTGGAGGGCCCTGGCCCTGGACTGGGCCTGTCCTTGGGGACCCTTTGTCCAAGTCTAAGCCAGGTGGTGGGCCAGGCAGGTAGGTGCCCACACTTTCCCCCATGAGCCTCTGGGCCTCCATTAGCCAGGGAGTAAAGATACTTTCTTGTGGAAAGGACTCTACTTTCCAGTCGACTGGAACTGGAAGTGCTTGATGCCAAAAATAGATGGTCTATTCATCTATTTCAGAAAGCCTGGAAAAGCTCTGGCTGAGATGTGTGGAGGTGGCAGGAAGAGGTCCACAGAGTGAGTTTAGTAAGAGTGTGAGGAAGGATGCCGTAGGTTTCTGCTTTTACTCTGAGGAGTCCAGCTTGGTCTATAACTGGTTATATTTACACAGACACACATACATGTTGGGGTGCACATTTTTTGCAAAAATGAAATACTATGTTTGCATACTTTCCTGCAGATCCTTAAACTTCATAACCTCTTTTATAAATACTTCCATGTCAGTAAATAGATCTACTTCATTTCTTTTAACCACTCCTTAGTATTCTAAATAATTCAGTTAACCATTCCCATACCAAGGAATATTTATGGTATGTCTAAATTTTAATACAAATCTGGCTGTGGGGAACATATTTGCTCATTTATCTATGTGTGCTTCTGAATATTTCTATAGAATAAATTTCCAGAAGTGGAATTGCTATGCTACATTTAATATTTTGATAAAAACTGCCAAATGGCTGTCCAAAAAATGTATATCATTTTTTAACTCCTATCAGGAGCATATGGGAGTACCATTTCTCACAGTCTACCAATGGTGAATAGTATCTACCTTTTAAAATTTCTAATAGTCTTGTTACATTTGGTTAGTGGAGTTGGCCATTTTTTATACACTTACTGGCTATTCCCTATCATGTGAATACTTTTACATATTCTTTGCCCACTTTTCAATGGAATTGTTTGCATTTTCCGTATTGCTTTATAAGAGCTCTTTATAAATCAGAAATATATATTCCCTTTCTCATAGATATTGTATATATTTCCTCCTCACCTGACTCATGTCATTCAACTTTATCAAAAGCTTTCACAGTGTAGAAAAGGTTTGGAGGAGATGAAATAGAAAATCACCTGCTTTTAAGATTAAAAAAAAAGATGGGGTTGTGTGATTCACATACACCCAAACAAATAATGTTCAACTTTATCAAATAAGAAAAAAAAAGATCCAGGAATTATATTGTTACAACTGTACTAGATTGCTTTTGTTTCCCCCCTCTCTAAGTAATTGAAATATAATTCACATATCCCACCAGAGTCCAGGACATTTTCATCATCTCCCAGAAGAAAGTACATTAGTAGTCTTCTTTAAACATTTGGTGGAATTCACCAGTAAAGCCTGAGCCTGGGATTTTCCTTGTGGAAGGTTTCAAAATTCCCAATTGTCTCTTTAGTTGTAATAGGTCAAGTCTGAATTTCTTCTTGAGTCAGTTTTGGTAGTTTGTGTCTTTCTCAGATTGTGTCCATCTGGGTTATCTAGTTTGTTAGCATACAGTTGTTCATAGTACTTCCTTATAGTCATTTTTATTTCTGTAAGGTCAGTAGTGATGGTCCCTTTTTCATTCTTGATTTTAGTAAGTTGAGTCTTTTTTCCTTTTTTCTTGGTCAGTCTAGCTAAAGGTTTGTCCATTTTGTTGATCTTTTCAAAGAACCAACTTTTGCTTTTGTTGATTTTCTGTATTGTTTTTCTCTTCTCAATTTCATTGATTTCTTCTCTCATCTTTATTATATTTTTTCCTCTTGCTTTCAGTTTAGTTTGCTCCTTTTAAATTTCTTAAGGTGGGTTATTAGGCTATTGATTGAGATCTTTCTTCTTTTTAAATATAGGCATTTACAGCTGTAAATTTCCTTTTAAGCACTGCTTTAGCTGTATTCCATAAGTTTTTGTTTTTATTAATCTCAAAGTATTTTCTAATGTCTCATGATTTTTTTCTTTAACCTATTGTTGCTTAGGAGTATGTTATTTAATTTATTCTAGACATTGTGAATTTCCCAAATTTCCTTCAGTTATTAATTTTTAATTCTGTTGTGGTTGGAGAACCACATACTTTGTATGATTTTAATCTTTTAAAATATATTGAGACTTGTTTTATGGCCTAAAAAATGTCCTATCTTGGAGAGTGTTGCATGTGCCCGTGAGAAGAATGTGCTTGCTATCGTTACTGAGTGAGTGTTCTGATCTGTTAGATCTAGTTGGTTTATCATGTATTCAAGTCTTCTGTTTCCTTGTTGATACTATGTCTAGTTGTTCCATAATTATCGAAATGGGACATTGAAGACTCCAACTATCACTGCCTAATCGTCTATTTCTTCCTTCAATTCTGTCAGTTTTGTGTATTTTGGAGCTCTGTTATTAGGTGCATATATGTATATAATTGTTAAATCTTGATTAATTGACCCTATTATTGTAGGGTCAAATTTCCCACATTGTCTCTAGTAATTTTGTCTTGGAGTCTGTTTTGTCTGATATTAGTATAGCTACCCCATCTCTGTTTTAGTTATTGTTTGCATTGTATATCTTTTTCCATCCTTTCACTTTCAGCTTATTTGTGTCTTTGAACTTATTTATTTTTAAATATTTTATTTATTTGACAGAGAGAGAGATAGTGTGAGCAGGAACACAAGCAGGGGGAGTGGGAGAGGGAGAAGCAGGCTCCCCGCTGAGCAGGGAGCCCGACGCGGGGCTCGACCCCAGGACCCTGGGATCATGACCTGAGTCAAAGGCAGGCGCTTAACGACTGAGCCACCCAGGTGCCCCTGTGTCTTTGAATTTAAAGTGTGTCTCTTACAGACAGCATATAAATAGATCATTTAAAAATCCATCCTGTCAGTCTCTTTTATTTGAAGTATTTAACCCATTTTCATTTAATGTAAACATTTGCCTTTAATTGTTTTTAACAAATACCTCAGTGGAGGGAAAAGGGCTTTTCATACTGAGGGAGCTCTGACTCAGGTCAGATTAGGGTTTTCCAGGGAACCACCAGAGAGGGAGAATGATAGTTCTCTGGGAATGGAGCTTTGAAGAAGTTCCAGCTTGGTTCTTCACCCTCTAGTGGCTGCCAGACTGCTGATTTACAGAGTAATTGTGAAGCTGTTGGCTTTCAAGGCTACCAGGGAGTTAAGAGAGCAGGGGGTTGGAAGCAAGTTAGTTTGTAGCAAGTTAAAATGCTACAAAGCTCACTTTGTACCAAGATACAGCCATGTCTCTTGATTAATGCTCCATGGAGTGCTGCAAGCCTTTGGTTACTTTCTAGAATTGTGACAAAGTTGATTCTAATATTTTCCCCAGTTTTCTCCTTGCTTTTCTGGAGAGATTTTTTTGGAGGTCCTTATTCCACCATTTTTAATTAATATCACCTGCTTACGGTTTTATTATTAAAAGTATTTTGAGGGGTGCCTGGGTGGTTCAGTTGGTTAAGTGTCTGCCTTCGGTTCAGGTCATAATCCCCAGGGCCTTGGGATCAAGTGAGCCTTGTATCCCTCTGCCACTCCCCCTGCTTGTGCTCGCTCTCTTTCTCAAATAAATAAATAAATAAAATCTTTAAAAAATATATATAGGGGCTCCTGGGTGGCTTAGTCGGTTAAGCATCTGCCTTCAGCTCGGGTCATGATCCCAGGGTCCTGGGATCGAGCCACACATCGGGCTCCCTGCTCCGCGGGAAGCCTGTCTCCCTCTCCCACTCCCCCTGCTTGTGTTCCCTCTCTCGCTGTGTCTCTCTCTCTCTGTCAAATAAATAAATAAATAAATAAATAAATCTTAAAAAAAGATTAAAAATTTAAAAATAAATGTATTTTGAATCACATTGAATCATCATATTTGATTAGCTGAGAGGACTGTTTTGTCACTAATTCACTGTGTCCCAGAGCAAGTTACAGTGTAGAACCTCTCAGCTTCAGTTCCATTGCTTGAAAAATGGTTAGTTGTCAAGTGAAGACTGCAGTGTTTACCACCTCTGAAATTCTAAGCTTCTAAAGGCCATATCTTCATCTGCATTTTCAGTTCTTCCTGATTCAGCTTTACTGAATTAACTTTTTTTTACCTCTTATCACACTCTGTCAATCATATTTTTGTAATAATTATTTTATTCTGAACTGTAAATATTCTTCCAGTAGCATCACTATGGCTTTTGGCTTTTATTCTTGCTGAGAAATTAAAAATGCAGCTGCTGTATGTTTTAGCATAATAAAAAAATGCAGTTTTTCTTCCCACCAACATCGTAGGTTAGCAGCTCCTTCCTGTGAAGGTGAAGGAGAGGCCTTTAACTCAGCCCTGGTGTGCAGGGGTGATGTCCTAGTCTGGAAGTAAGACGCCATGTTCCCTGAGCCCTTTCTTGCAGTTGCTAGAGAACTCAGTCACTGAATTCACTGTCCAGCCGCGGATTTCAGTCACCGTCTTGACAGAATTGTCTCCATGAAGTGCAGCCCCTGTTCTTGGGCTTCAGCTTCCTTCCCATGGTCCTGCGGTACAGATGCCTAATGGACATGGACCCCATCCCCACACTCTCTGCCTGTCTGTGCCAGGCGCCCTCTCACTCCCCTTCTTGTGAGGTGAAGCCAACCCTTTGTTCTCTTGTTTCTGGGATTTGAGGTCAGGGCACCACTCTCTGGAAAGCCTAGGTTCACCTTCCCATTTTTCAGGTGCCTACAGGTGAGGGGGCTCAGAGCATCATCCCTGTTTTTCTCTCTCCACTGAGTGGGGCTGGCTGGCAGGGATGAGGCAGAGGGATGTCCTGGTGGTGTGGCCAGGCGAGCTGGCTGTCAGTCATTGTGGGAGAGGGTGGCCTTCCAGTCAACCCTCCCCACCCCATCTTACACCCCTTTTCACCTGCTTCCAGCCCCTGCACATTTCTTTGCTTAGGGCCAGCACATGAGGTTGTGATGGGTCCGTGGCTTCACGTGGCCACCGCCATGTCCTGTCCAGTCTCCACTCGTAGCTCTGTGAGCTCTGCGGGCCCCTGAGTCATCTGGCCCGTGCAGGGAATTTGCTGCTGATCCCTGCTCGCCCTCCTCAGTGCCGCTCATTCCCTGGCAGGCAGCGGCAGGCAGGGCTTTGCTGCCTGGCACCAGCTTCTAACCCACGGGGCCCCTCACGCCCTCTGCTGGCCAGGGTCTCCAGGTGGATCCTGCCCCCACGTGGTCCGCCACCCGTCCCTCCCTCCCCGCGCAGGCCGCTCCCCAGCCACAGAGCATCTCCTGTGGGCGGCACGAGTTAGGGACGGGACAGCCAGAGCAGGCCTTGTGTGGAGGTGGTGTGGGTGGGCGCCCATGTGCTGCATTCTGAGAGATGCCAAAAATAAGTGAGCAATGATCCCTCCCATTAGCTCCATCCTTCCTTTATGCATTACATCACCTCATTCTGTCCTCCACAGCAGCCTGTGTGACAGGTTTGGTGAGAAGTGGGAAACTGAGGCCAGGCTGGAAAGTGACAGCCAGGACTCCAGTGCAGACCCAGCTTTTCCCCTCTATTTCTTTGTGGGTTTTTTAAGTTTTTATGTAAATTCCAGTTAGTTAGCACGCAGTGTAACATTAGTTTCAGGTGTACAATATAGTGATTCGCCACTTCCATTCATCACCCGGTGCTCATCACGACAAGTGCTCCCCTCTGTTTCAATGGAGAATTTTATCACTTCTGGTTCTTTGTGCAAGTTGCACTTTGCGTTAGCCTTGTACAAATGCATTCTCCCCAAGGTCGTATGGGGCCACTGGGAGAAAGGTGTGATCGCTTCTGCCCCAGGCGGGGCCCCCAAGGTGCAGGTCTCAGGTCACCAGGGTAGGCGCCTGAGAAACAGCTTGGTTTTCCTACAATCAGTTTCTTTTGTGCTTTGAGTTCCCAGAGGTGCATGGCCACCAATCTTAATCTCAACCAGTGTGGTGTTTCTTCTAGCCCTCAGTGCCCAGTGAGTAGCACCTGTGTTCTGGGAGGTGGCCTGTGGTGCTTGGTATCTGGATGGGAGAAATGCTGCTGGTGCTTGGTGCCCTGACCATCAAGACCTCTGTCCTCCCTCTTCTGTGCCAGTCACTGCGGGTTGGCATTGAGGCCTCCCTCGTCATAGTCCCTTTGAGTTCGGTGACCTGCCTTACCCTAGGCCACCCCTGAGGCATGGGAGTTCTTCTCCTGCCCTGCTCCTCCAGGGGCTCAGGACGCCCCTGGACACAGGAAGCCTCGCTTTCCTAGACACCCCTCGTGGCTCTTTCCACCCAAGAATCTTGTTGCCACTGCCTGTGTCCACCTGAGTTTGTGTCACTGTAAGGCCCTTGCCCTTCATCCTTTGCCAGGCTGTTTTCCACCAGAGGGAAGAGGTGAGGCCCTCACGACACCATGGGCACAGGTGGGGAATGGCACAGAGCTTAGAGTTCGCTTATTCTGCTGGCCACTGGGCTGTTCGGTGGTGACTCTTGACACAGAGGGATCACGCTTTTGCCCCTTTGCAAATCTACAACGAACCCAGTCTTCACTCACTGATACCTGCTTTATCCTGTGTCCCAGCCTGTCCTGGGTGCCGCTGTCCTGAAAGTATACCAAACCGCCTTGTCCTACAGATCTCAAAGTAGAGCCAAACAACGCATGTCTGTGCCTTCAGAGGGTTCAGATAGTTTGACACCACTCACCCAGCCCCTGTTTGCACAGAAAACTAGTTGGGACTCTTTCTTTTGTACATAAGGCTTGCAAAAGGCTTGTCTGGCATTTAAAAAACCAGAGAGACAGACTTTGTGGCTCATGTAAGTGGAACATCATGGATAGCTGGCTTTAGGAATAGCTGGATCCAGGACTCTAAAGAAGAGTGTCTGGGTGCATTTGTTTTTCTCTCTTCATGTCTTGGTGCTGCTTTCCTCTCTAGACTCACATCCTCCCAGACCCAACAGAAAAGAAATCTTTTTTTTTTTTTAAAGATTTTATTTATTTATTTGAGAGAGAGAGAATGAGAGAGAGCACATGAGAGGGGGGAGGGTCAGAGGGAGAAGCAGACTCCCCGCCGAGCAGGGAGCCCGATGCGGGACTTGATCCCGGGGCTCCAGGATCATGACCTGAGCCGAAGGCAGTCGCCTAACCAACTGAGCCACCCAGGCGCCCAGAAAAGAAATCTTTTCAACAGTTCCATAAACATCCTGACTCTCTTAGGCCTGAAATAAGTCGTGTGCCTGTCCCTGCAGCAGCCACTTTTGCCAGGGGCTCAGCTACATTGACCTGGGCCATCGCTGTAGCTCCTGGATGGGGCCACACCATGGACTGAGAGGCAGACCTTGGCAGGTTCTTACTAAGTCCGTGAGCGCACACGGTTTCCACCCCTGCTGCGCCCTCCCTGTTCAGTGGTGCCCAGGAATGAGGAGTTGCTGCCCCTGCCAACCATTTGAAGTAGCATGCAGCCTGAAGGGTCTTCACCTTCCCCGGCTGCACGGGTTTCTGTTCCTAAGAGGCTGCAGTCCTCACTTTTCCTTTGTTCGAACTTCAGTGACTTAAAGGAAAACCCTTTGTTAGTGGAGTCTGTAGCGTTGGACGCAGAGCCATGTGCTTCCCACTCCACCCCCAGTTTATGCTTTAGATGCATCACCCCTACTGTTCCCTGGCCCTCCCCTGGGGGCTGGAAAGCATTCTGTCCCTTCCTCTGGAAGTCCAATTTTCCAGCCCCCCCCCTTTTTTTTTTTTTTTTAAGATTTTATTTATTTATTTGACAGAGAGAGAGAGAGACAGCGAGAGCAGGAACACAAGCAGGGGGAGTGGGAGAGGGAGAAGCAGGCTTCCCGCCGAGCAGGGAGCCCGATGCGGGGCTCGATCCCAGGACCCTGGGACCATGACCTGAGCCGAAGGCAGACGCTTAACGACTGAGCCACCCAGGCGCCCCATTTTCCAGCCCTTTTGAGTGAAGCCTAGCCACAAGTAGGGCATAGATCTTTCTGGGCTACCCTAAGCCTGTATTGTAAGAGGCACCTCAGAAGGGGGCTGGATCAGTGTGAAGAGCCCTCTTCCCCCAACCAGTGATGCTGTGTGCCCCGCTCCCACCACGAGGTCACGGACCAGGATACACTGGAGGCCACAAACACTTCCTTGTCTGGATGGCCGCAGGCACCAGGCTTGCGACAGCTCCTTGTCTTTGTGGGCGAGCACCGTGTCCTCACACGTGGGTCGTGTGACTCACCTGCAGGCTCACCTAATGATGTGAGGGCCGCACTCACAGGTCTTGACGCACCTGCGGAATAGTGGCTCTCTACCCTGGCTACGTTTGAAATCACTAAGAAAATACTGACACCTGGGTCCCATGGCCAAAAATTAGGCTGGGGCATGACCTGAGTATCAGGAGTTTTAAAACCTCCCCAGGTGATTCTGACATGCAACCAGGGTCGGGAACAACTGCTCTAAAGCTGTGGTTCTCAAACTTTGGCATGCAGAGGAATCACCTGGGGGGTCTTGTTGCAGTGGGGATTCTGAGCCCATAGGTCTGGGCAGAGCCCGAGAGTCTGCACCACTCACCAGCTCCCAGGCGATGCTGAGGCTGCTGGTCCCCAGGGGCAGTCAGTAGGGACAGGTGGGTCCTCCCTTGCACGGCAGTGGGGGTGTCAGATTTGGCCACAAGATTAGCTGATACAGCTCCCAGAGAGAGCTCTGGGGAGGGGGCTCCCCAGCACCTCTGTCCTCCCTCGGAGCCCAGTGTGACTGTCAGGCATTCAGGGTTGCTTCTTGCTGCAATGCCCTAGTCCGTGGGGAGAAACTAGAAACAGCAGTCCAGTGGTCTGTGGGCTCACAGCAGGGGGGGGGGGTGCAGAGACCTCAGGACTCCGCCCCGTGCTGTGGTCCTGCTTCTTTTGCCCGCTGTCACCTGGTGACTCTTCCCTTGATTAACGACTCAGAGTTGCCTGGCATGGACGAGACACTCGTAGTACTCGATTCAGCCAACATTTAAAGAGTAAACGTATATGAAGTATTTACAGCAATTCTTGGCACATGGTGAGCTGCCATCATCATCAGGCTTTGGCTCACTAGAAGGTGGAATTTGAGAAATCCCCAAGGTTCTCACATGTTCACGAGGTCTTGCCAGGTCAGCACACCTGCCTTTCTGTGGTCACTTTCCTGTGCATCAGCCAAGTAAAGAATGCACGCCATTCTCCCTTCATGGCTCAAGTACTGTGCTTAGTCCTGTGTCTGCAAATGACCCTGGCCAATAGGAGTACATGGTTTATATGTTGCATTGTGTTCATCACTGTGCATTTATTAAGCACCTGCTGCACACTTGGCACCTTGGGATATACAGAAATAACCAGATTTATTGGCATTGTCCTCAAAGAATTCACAGTCTAATTGAGGAAGCCAGCTATGACCCATGAGACTGCAAAAGTCATTAATTGCTAAATGTTGTGGGGCATTTATGTACTATACACAAGGCCCATGGAAATATTTCAGGAAATGGGGATTTTGCTACTTTTTAAAGGTCTTCAAAATACAGAGAGGCTGGAATAATTTGGAATATTAGATATCTTCACGTAACCAGCCAAATGTAAGTTCATATTGCTCCATGTCCTTACTCTCCAAGCTTGATGTCTCTAGATTACAGCATAGGAAGATATTTATGTCAAGCCCAGCCAGCCCCCACATCTGAATCACACAGGAGCACTTTGTCAGAGAATCTTACAAAATGGCTGAAATAAAATCAACTATTTGAGAATATTTTTTTTCTTAGACATTCCAAAGGAAGTTAACAAAGTGAAAGACCTTCTTAAAAGTGTTTATGGGTTTGTTACTTAACGCATGCCGCCCTTGGATTTTAGGTGCATCAGTGGTGAGCCTCACGCATTGAGAACACATTTACGAAACACCTACTGTGTGTAGGTATGAAGGCTACAGAGGTGAAAAGAGCTTGTCTCTGCCCTTAAGAAGCACAAGGTCCAGGAGCAGAGATGTGTAAGAAAGAATGTGGTGACCGGCCAGGGGCTCCCAGGAAGGATGCAGGGTGCCCGACAAGCACAAAGATTTCCCAGGGCCTGGGGTGGTGGTGGAAATGGCTGACAAGTGTGGGAGGTGAAGAGCAGGAATTCCTTGCAGGTGTGCCGAGTCTTGGGCGTGGCTGCCTGTGGCTTCCTGGGGGAACAGGGGGGAGGTAAGGGGGATGGGCCAGACGGGAGGGCGGCATTACCACTGAACTTCCATTTCTGGATCACAAACAAGCAGTACTTTGAGAACTCGAGGTAGAAAATGTATTTTCGGGGCACCTGGGTGGCTCAGTCGGTTAAGCGTCTGCCTTCGCCTCAGGTCGTGATCTCAGGGTCCTGGGATGGAGTCCTGCATCGGGCTCCCTGCTCAACAGAGAGTCTGCTTCTCCCTCTGCCTCTCCCCCCCGCCGCTCGTGCACTCTCTCTTTCTCTGACAAATAAATAAAATCTTTTTTCTAAAAAAAGAAAGAAAAGAAAATGTATTTTCACTATGCATTGTCCTCAGCTCAAACGGGTTTTATACGTTGGCCGACGCACACATCTTCACAGAAAAAGAAATTTGTGCCAATTTTACAGACCTTTATTTTTCAGAAGTAACTTAATGGTCCCTTCGAGATCACATATGAGTCCAAACCACTGCTATCATAATGAAGACTGAGGCCCAGAGCGGGAAATGATTCCCTCCAAGTCGTTCAGCTGGTTAGTAGCTAGTTAGTGGTCGAGCCAAGACTAGAAGCATCCTAGAGATGCATCACCATTTCTGCCAGTGGTGTGGCCGCCCCAGGCAACCGGCAGTAGCTCCCCGGAGTGCTGCGTGGGGAGCCCTTCTGAGAGTGATGCTGTGTTTGATTATTGACGTGTGCCAAGAGCAAGCCATGGGAGAGCGGCCGCGGGTGTAGCCTGGGTTGCCATACCACCTGCTCTCCCCTTGTGATGATAAAAACAAAGTAGTTCGAAAAAGCAGAAGCTGTGGTTCGTGGTCACTTTAAGAATGAAGCTTCCAAGACATTGATGTAAGTCGGTAGCCACGTACTGGGCTCTGGCACAGCCCTCGGGGCTGGGGACACAAAGCCGCATCCCACGCAGCCTGGCCCTTACTAAGCTCAGTCTCAGGGCCAGCGCCGTGTTCAGTAGGAACGTCAGCAGCTTGTAACAGAATGGGAAAACTGTGAAAAGTAATTTAACAGATTTCTGCTCTGCAGTGCATTTGTACTGGTCGTCTAAATCAACTATTTTCTAAGTTAACTTAAAAACAAAGTGAATACCGTTTTAACAGCTAAGGTAGCAACGCGATTTTAGACCTATAAGGGCATTAAAATAAGATTACCTATATCCTTACACAATTCAAAAGAAACAAAGGCAAACAAGTGCAGACCCAGAATTTGTTTTCAGTAATTTTACACTCTCCTCAAATCTTCGCATCTAACCCCAAACCTCAATGTTCTCCAACTCGGAAAGCTCACTGGAGCATTCTGGCTTTTGCTCTCAAAAACAGGAAGCTAGTTTGGGGCTGAACCTGGGATCAAGCTGGCTGATGGAAGATCTGAGAGAGAACTGACCCAGAGGCAAGTGAACAGGCCAGCAGGCCACATTTGTGTGGTGACAAAAGGTGTCATGCATGCCCATGAGGGCAAATCCTTGGCAGCTGCAGCCACTGCGTGACCAGATCTCCGAAGTGCAAGCCTACCACGGGCAAATGTGTCATTTCCTTGGCTGCCTGGTTCCTGTTATCTTTATTTTTTTAATTTTTTTTATAAATGTGGATACTTGCACCTCTTTACTTACATCAGCACAGCCGAAGCCCATTCTCTTAATCTGTTACAGTGTGTCGTTTCCAGCAATTCCTGATGCCCCCCGTTGAATTGTCTATGTCTGTGTGTTATTTCTTAGGCTGCAAGGACCTGCACGAATGGGATAACAGCGCACTCTTCTGGGCTCGCTCTTTTCTTTCCTGTGCTGTCCCTCTTGGCTGGGGCCTTCCCCTCTGCCCTCTGTCAGAGATAGCAGGGACCTTCCTCAGCAGAGCGGAGGGACTTTTCTTTTTTTTTTTTTAACCTTTGACCTTAATCTTTTATTTGTATTTGTGTTACTTGTTAACATTTCAACCAAGATTTTATTGTTGTTTACCAAGACTTTTTAAACTGTATGGAGTCAGGAAAGTTATTTTATTTTATTTT
>NC_138378.1:52238243-52257201 GCF_054177405.1 Leptonychotes weddellii
TTATAGTTTTCTGAGTACAGATCCTTTGTCTCCTTGGTTAGATTTATTCCTAGGTATCTTATGGTTTTGGGTGCAATTGTAAATGGGATCGACTCCTTAATTTCTCTTTCTTCTGTCTTGTTGTTGGTGTATAGGAATGCCCGGAGGGACTTTTCTTTGCATCCCTGGGAGTTGGGAGGATGGACCGGGACATGCCGCGGGTGACCAACCGCATGTGGCCCAAGGCGGAGTGATTTCTCCCTGCAGCCTGTGCAGGATGCCTCCTGATTCTCAGCTGGGGTCCTGTCCTTGGGTGTCATTTTGCGGTTTCCACAGAGTTGTGTTCAGGTGGAAGGAATGGTGAAAAAACGTTCAGTGTGGTAGCATGATCCACAGCTACTCTTTCTGGGGCGGTGCTGGTGGTTTTTGGTTTTTGGTTTTGGTTTTGGTTAAAATCCCTGTAATTCATGATGGCTGTTGGGTTCTTTATAATGTCACTTTGGGATAGGAAGCAAGTAGCAGACACAGACGTCATACTTACCACTTTGTACTGAACAACACCTAGCAAGGGGAGATTTTAGTTACCTGACTCATTTCTGACCCTTGTAAATAGCTACTCTAAGTAATTTAAATGCTCCATGGAGCTTTGGGGCCGTTAATTGTTTGGTTTGACTGCCTTTGTGTCTGAAAAGAATTTATTGATAGTGAACCCATCTTTTCTCTTTGTGTTTTAAACAGCCCAAATGTTCAAAATAGTACTTGAGGAAAACCACACTGTGATATCTTTAAAATCCCAAGGGGGACTTTGTGCGGGCTGCTTTAGAGGCATGGGGAGGCCGAGTGGCCTCTGTCCCGGGGGGTCTTCCCCAGCCGGCTTCCTGGCAGGCCCTCAGGGCCCCCCATTCTGCATCGCTGTTCCAGGGCAGTTCAGGGGGGCCAGAGCACAGTGGGAGGGGCCTGCCAGAGGGACGGGAGACACAGCGGAACTAGAAGGGAAGCTGCGTCCTGTGACAGAAGCTCGCTGTGGGCCAGCCCGCGTGGACATGCTTGGCAGCCTTGGCCGAGAGGCTTGCCTTCCTTGCTGTGCGGGGTTCTGTAGGCTCCACAGTGGTGCTTTTCCCTCCAGCTCGGACACAGAAACAATGTGGAGACACGGGGAACAAGTGTGAAAGTACCTTGGAAATGGCAGGAACAGCCTCTCACAAACGAGTTCCTGGTTCTAGCGGATGAGATCCCGCCGTGTGCCCGGCCCTGGGCAGGAACTTGCACTCTGGAGCTGCCCCAGCTCTAGCCCCTCCTCGGGCTGCCAGGTCAGGAGACCCAGACTCAGGGAGGGAAGGCTCTGAGTCCTGGTCTCCTTACAGCCCTTGCCTTGTCTTCCAAAGAAACTATTGGAGCTTCTCCTAATTATGAACAAAATACAGGTTCAATCAGAAAAATTGCAAAACCTAGAAGAGCACAAAAGGAAAGCTTAAAATATATATGATTACATGACCCAGAAATAACTGCAGGTCACATCTCTTTGTGGTCCTGCCTGTATTTCTCTTATGCATCCAGAGGCTTTAAAAAATAATGGGTTTTACCGCACGCGCTATTTTATAACACGGTGCTCGTCCAAGGAGAGTCCGTGGACCGCATCACTGGCATCACCCAGGGACTTGGTAGAAATACAAGACTCTCAGCCCCCACCGCAGACTGACTCAAGCCACATCTGTGCTGGGAGGCCTGCAGAGGGCGGGCCTGCAGAGCCACCGGTGGAATCACGGCTCTCGGCCACTCTTAGCATAGAGAATGTGCCCATTCTCCTGTGTCAATCAATATTTTCATGTAACGCGATTTTGGAGGACTACCTAGCATTCCCTCATATGGCAGTGTCCCAACACCATAACCAGTCTCCTGCTGATGAGCTTTTGGAACGTTCCTGGAGTGCTGCTGTGCCCTGTTCCAGGGTACTTGATGATCTCCTGAGGGCAGATTCCCAGAAGTGCAGTTACTGGGTCAGAAAAGATGTTGAGGGCTGTTGATGCATGCTGCCAGATTGTCAGCCCAGAGAGGAGATAGCTTGACCATCACTCCAGCTCTTGGCCTGCACTTCTTAGGAGGCAGCTACTCTCATGGGAAAGAGCTCACACTTGGGTGAGGTACAGGCTTTGATTTAAGGGTCAGATTTTCTACTTCCTGGCTCAGTGATCTTGGACTGGTTGCTTAACTTCTCTGATCCTGTTTTCTCACCTGCAAAAAGGAGATGAGATGTGCTGTTTAATTCAGAGAAGTTTGTGAGCATTCAATGAGAGAAGGCATAAGCCATCTGGGATCTGGGACCTGATTTATTTTCTTCCCTCTGAATAAAATGAGCGCAGGGCCCTGACACAAAGCCCTTTGATGTCCTTGCATAAAAGATTTTCTGTTGGGGGTTTATAGACTCCATTATAATAGCAAAGCGCCAGGGGTGTTATTGGCCTTTTGGTTTGGTTCTCCCATGTCCCAAGGGATGTATGGCTTGGGCACTGCAATGAAGGGCAAAGAAAGCATCAAAGAAAGGAAATTCCTGAACATTTTTCTTGAAATTAAGCAGAGGTTTAAGATGTCCAAACTGTGCCATGGAGTGCACACTGGGAGGTGGTACAGAGGTGTGCCTGTGTGAGCGGCCTGGCCCGGAGTGCGTCTTCCTCTCCTGCTCCTCAGTGTGCCTCTCGGTCCCAGGGACATCCAGCACTGTGACCCCAAGATGGGGCAGACCGTAGCAGGTGGCGCTGGGGTGGGCTCAGAGCTCAGTGTGGCTGGCAGAAGCCGGCCTCGAGCAGGAGTGGGTTGCTGCTGTGGGTCTTACTGGGTTTGACCAGCTCATGCCTCTGGGGGAGTGCTGCTAGCTGGGACCTCCAAGACATCAGCCCTGAGGCCATCCCTGGCCCTTCAATAGTTCACTCTACCACATGGTCCCCTCAGCCGCCTACAGGGTACAGGGGACCCTGCCAGCCTGTTGTCCCTCTTCCACGAGAAGGCTAAACCCTTAGCAGCTGACTCCTGCCAGCATCGAGGCAGAAGGCCTTCATCCTCTAAAGCACACAAAGGCGAGTATATATAAAAACCTTCAAAGCTCTTGGTGATTGTTTCCCAAGTTCTCTAAACTCACTGCTTTCTTTTGTCACCATCACATAAATGGCTCATGCTTTATTGTTTAAATTATGAACTGTCTGACTAGAACTTTGTATAGATGCATTTTGGAATTCTTAGAACCATCTTCAGAACCATCTCCCCCACCCCCTGCTGCCTGCTTGCTCCTTGGTTTCAGTGATAATACAGAATCAACTTGTCATCTAGAGCCTTCTGCCAACCCTCCAGACGTTGCCTGGAAACTGCTGACTGTCCTGGTTACGCAGCCTTTAGACATTGGACAAACTTGAGGCAGGTGGCGTTGTGAAGCTGGGAGTCTATCACTCCTAAGTGGCTCAGCTGCAGATATCAGAGAGGACATCGCCAGGGAGGGTGGCGTTGTGCTGGCGGGAGGCCGGGGAGCCTCGCCAAGCAGGCTGCGACTGGCGCTTTCTCCAGTGGTGTGGTCTGTGCACCTGCCAGTGTGGTCTCTAGCAGGGTGTGCTGGGAATCCTGTCACTGCCACGGGGAGTGGGGTGAGCAGGTGCCCCACTAACACAAGCATTTGGAAGGTCCCAGGAAAACAGACCACAAAACCTATCATGGACCTGGGAGAACATGATGGGTCTTTAAGAACAAAGAACAAGAAAGCCAAAGCTAAGGAGCACGTGTTCGGTGGCAGAGACGAATGTGTCCCCAGCAGTGGCCCCTCGCTCTGCAGGTACACTTCAAGGAGGGCAGGCCATGCTGAGTGTTCCTGGGGCCAGAACAAGAGGGAGGCATAGGACTTGGCTGTGTTAGGCTCAGAATCCGCTTGGGATTTTTTTCAGCATTGGATCTTATTTCTTCGTGGGATCAGCCCCTACCCAGATGGAAAAGGCAGCCTTATCCCGTCATTGCCCTCTGCCCGCCTCTGTGCGGAACCCAGTGAAACAAAGTCCGGGTTTGTTATTTTTCATCCTCAGCAATTTGGCAGCGACTCCACTTAGAGGGAGGCAGGTGCCGGCTCCGGACCAACTTCCTGCAGTGTCAGGCCGCCCCCAGCCCTGGCCTTCCGACGGGGAGTGAAGGAAGCAAGTGCGTGGGTTTCACCCCTGCCCGGGGGCTCGCAGGGCCTCAGGGGCGCTGCGGTTGGCAGAGGCCCCACTTCCTCGTGGCCGGGAGGTGCGGGTGGGGCCAGGCCCAGTGAGGCTGCTTGGGGAGACAGGGAAGAAGGCTCTGGATCCGTACTCAGTGGTGTCCCAAGGGCCCTCAGCTACCGTGGGACGTGAGGGATGGGACAGGGAAGGCCCTCTCTTCTGCCTGCTGCTGGTTTCCAGCAGGATGAAAGCGCGGGAGGCTTACTGAGCATCCAGGCCAGAGCCCAGGTGGGCTTTGGAGGACGAGAGTTGGGGGTGGGGGGGTGCCAAAACTGCCACCCCCTGGGGCAAAAGACTAGACCTGCAGCATCTATTGTCATGTTTTCTAGTATGCTTATGACCTTCATTGCAGACATGAATGTATCTCCTTGGATTGGGTGAACTCTGGGGCAAAATAATGATTTTCTTTGTTTGCGTGCATATATTGGGGGTGGGGGAGCAGGGAGCAGAAGTGGAGGTGGGGGAATGAAAGGAAGGGAGAGGGGAAGAGGACCGGGAAAACAAAGCATTTTACTCTCCCTGTGCCACGCCTGAAACTGGGATCCACATGGCCCAGTCTGTACACTTGGGGGGGTGGGAAGATAGCAGAGGCCAGAGTGAAAGACCATTAGAATGATTCCCGTCCTCCAGGGCCCAGCACCGGGGGGCTTGGCCGCAGCGGACAGCCTGGGCTGTGGGGGCTGCCGTCCGCAGCCGACCGCATCCTCTGACGTTGTGTGGCTCTCAGGGCATTGCGTCCTGTCACAGAGGTACCGGGGAAGCTTTGCTCAGGATAAACAAGTCGTATGTCTTGTTCACCGGATGGAGATTGCCCAGTATGGCAGCCTTGGTCAGCCCGGGCGATTGTCCTGTCTGCACCTCACTTGGGCTGGTTGGACGGTCCTGGGATGTAGATGGTGCCCCTTCAGCAGCACCCATCTTGGCAATGTGGGGGACGCTCGGGGACTTGGGGGCAGATGGTCCACCCCGCTGAGCCTCACTCTCTTCTTTTGTTACAAAGGGTCAGTAACCAGCAATTTAGGATTCCTTGTGAACCCAGGCTTCTGTGCTGTGTAAAGCCCTGTGCGTGGACGTCCCCCTCATTATTGTTCTTGTTTCATAAAAACCTTTTTACTGATAATTATTCAGCCTCAGTGTCTGAGTCTGCCTGTTTTTGAGTGGGCCAGAATGAGGGCTGGTGTTATGTCTCCTTATTAATAGCCCTTGGAGCATGACTTCCTACCAAAAACAAAAAAAATCTCAGCTCTGCATCTGCCATGCTGCAGAAATGCCAATCACATATGTAACATCCTAGATAAATTAAGCTGTAAGAACTTTCTTCGTGTCGTTATTTTTGGTATACGTGCATTTAAAAAGGGAGTTTTATTGGGGCGCCTGGGTGGCTCAGTCAGTTAAGTGTCTGACGTTGGCTCCGGTCATGATCTCAGGGTCCTGGGATCGAGTCCCATGTTGTGCTCCATGCTCAGCAGGGAGTCTGCTTCTCCCTCTCTGCTTCCCCTTCCCCCTCGCATGAGCACATGTGCACACGCACATACGCTCCCTCTCTCTCTTGTTCTGTCTCTCTCAAGTAAATAAAATCTTTTTTAGACATGGGGACTTTATTATCTCAGTAAACTGATGACGTTGAACGTGACCCAGCCCTGAGAAAGCTTCCCTGTGCCCTGGGTTCCAGTGTCCCATTTGTCAGATGTGTGTGCTGCCATTCTGCACAAGGTGCACCTCTCCCTCCAAGATGGAAAGCTTCTAAGTTACACAGCATCTCAGCATTAGAGTGAATTTATATTCTGTTTTCCCAAGAACTGTGCAAATACAATATCTACATTAAGGTTGCAAAGCTTGAAGTTCTTATGCTTAACCTATTTTTGAAATAATAGTTTTGTAGATGTCTCTAATAGCATTTTTTTCACTTTAATAACCCAAGAATGTCTAAACTAGTGTTCTTCAAATCTCATATGCAAACGTTCACTTCTGGATGTGTCATGCAGCACAGTCTGAGACCTAAGTTTTATTGAGGAATGTTCGTAGAGGCTTAGGCTTCATGTGTGAACACAGGTTCACGTGTGCACGTCTCCATATATACACTGCACCATATGCATTCCCAGCTAAGTAGCTTATCGGTTTGCCAACTTACGAGGATTCAGAATACCATAAAATCAACTGTTACGTAAATTTCAGAAAAATGGTGTAGGTTATCTAACATAAGATACTTGTTTACGTGCTTAAAAACTGTGCTGTTTGTCTTGTGGACGACCAAGTTTGTTCGAAAAGAAAGAAACTCGTCGTTTCTTTGCAAAGAAACAGCTCAGTGAAATGTGGCCAGTGCCTCATTCTTTCAGCAATTCCTCGCTGTTCCTGCCCAGGCCATAGCCAAAGGGAAGCCTGAGGATGGGGACAAAGCATCCGGAGCAGGGACGTCCTCTGCATCCATGTTCCTTCGCTCCTGAAGGCCACTGAACTTCAGCTCTGCCTGGTTGTCCCTAAGTAATGTCTAAAGGAAGACCGTGGGCAAGCAGAGCTCAGGCTGAAGAAGTGTGACGTAGTTTAGCTAAGTGGAGTGCAAGGTGGCCTTGGGAATTGACTGGGTAGTTGATGCTGTCCATTTTTATCAGGAGGTGATTCTTTGTCTAGCAAGTGTTGTAAGTGCCTCTGGTTCATTTGTTCATTCATTCATTCATTCATTCATTCTTTCACCCATTCATCCATTCAGTAAGGTTTATTGAGCACCTGTATGGGAGTACCCTGCAGGTGCATGTTCCCTATTCTCAAGGAGTTAGTCTTCAGGTTTTGATACGGGATGACTTGCTTCTGTAGGCCAAGACTAATTTTAGTGTTTCGTAAGATAAACAATTACAGGATCCTGGAAACTTCGAAACTGACCACTGGTATGTTCCTTTACTCTCCCCTCTTGCTCCACTCGAAGCACCGTGACTCAGTATCTGAGTTCTCTGGTTTCAACCCTTTGCTCATAAGACTTCTTGGCTTTCTTTTCTCCCAAATGTCAAAGTGGATCTATCCCTTTCTCCCCCCTGTCCTTTCTGACAGGTAGACAGAAAAGGTTTTGTGCATACACATCTAGGTGTCAGAGAAATGGCTGTGGTGAGTCCAGCCTTGACACCCCTGTCACTTTGGGGTGGGTGCAGTGGTCAAGTCCTCTGCTCTGGAGGATAATAATATCTATCATGAATCACTGAACTGCCACAATTTTTGAAGAGAGATTTCTCACAGGAACTCTGCAAGCATTACACATTCCATTTGCCTCAGTAATGTGAAACTTATTTTTCTAAAAAAGGTACGGGCAGATCCTGGTGTGACTCACTAGAGAACAATAGTTAAGTCACAGTTTATTTTCGTCTTTTTCCCCAAGAAAAGGAAAAATTGATTAAATGTATAGGGAATGTAAGCAGGCTTAAATCTATAAAGCAGAACTGGATCAAAGAGTCATGCAGCAGCAGATAATGATTAAAACTGGCAAGCGCTGTGAACAGGAGGTGTGTTGTGGGAGGTCCTAGGTCATCCTGAAGGGGCACATCAGTCTTCTTGAGGAAAGAGAACTGAAGATAAGTAGGAGTGAATAAGAAAAAAGTAGGTGTGAGGGCAGGGAAGAGCATGTTCAAGCAGAGGGAACAGCATCTGCAAAGGCCCTGGGCTGGAAGGAAATGGAACGTTGTGTGAAGAGAGAGCAGGGCCAGGGCACACATGTGTGCTATCTGTGCACAGGGCCTCTGGCTGAAATCCAGACTGCCTACCCCTCTTGTCCACACTCAGGTTTACCCACGTATATATTGCTCTCCATTCCTACCCCCATCTCCAAGCTTCCATCTGAGATCATATCCTTCTTCCTTTAGTACTTGTTTTAGTGTGGAATTGCTGGAGACAAATTGTATCTTGTCTTCTGTTCCAAAAAGCTCTTTATCTCACCCTTTTTCTTTTTTCTGGTAACACTTTTTTTTAATCCAGGAGCTTTGTTGACATATAATTTATGTACCATAAACTTCACCTGTTTAAAGTGCACTGTCAACAGGTTTTAGAGTATTTATAGAGTTGTGCAACTATGAACATAATCTAACTTTAGAATGTACTCATCTCACCCCAAAGAAACCTTGTGCCCAGTAGCAGTCACTTCCCACTTCACCTCTCTTCCCCCACACCCCACTCCCCAGCCCTAGGCAAACACCAATCTACTTTCCATCTCTAGGGATTTGCCTATTCTGGATATTTCATAGAGGTTGTGGTTTTTTGTGTTGGCTTCTTTCACCCAGCATAGTGTTCAAGGTTGATCCATATTGTAGTATGAATCAGTACTTCATTCCTTTTTATGGCTGAATAATATTCCATTATAGGTATGTACCACATTTTTTATTTGTTCATCAATTGATGAACATTTGGGTTATTTCTACTTTTTGGTTATTATAAATAGCACTGCTGTGAACATTGGTGGACAAGTTTTTGTGTGCACTCTTTTTCATTTCTTTTGTTATAAAATATACACGACAGAAAATTTATCATCTTAACCATTTTTAAGCGTGCAGTTCAGTGGGATTGAGTACATTCGTATTGTCATGCAGCCATCCCCACTGTCCGTCTCCAGAATGCTTTTCCTCTTGCAAAACAGAAAGTCTGTTCCCTTTAAACAGTTACTCCCCATTACAGCACTCTCCAGCCCCTAGAAACCACCATTCCTATTTTCTGTCTGTATGATTTTGACTCTTCTGAGTAGTGGAATCATACAGCATTTGTCTTTTCATGATTGGCTTATTTCACTTAGCAAAATGTCTTCAGGGTTCATCCACGTTGTAGCTTATTTCAGAATTGCCTTCCTTTTAAGGATGACAAGGGAAAGCTTTCTTCTATCATTTTGCTATTTTTTTCTATACCTTATAGATTTTTTTATCACTAATTTCATGCATTACTGTCTTCTTTTGTGTTTAGTTGATTTTAAATGTCTCAGTTCCTTTCTCCTTTCCCTTTGTACATATTCCATAGCTATATTCTCTGTGGTTCCCATGGGAATAACACTTAACATCCTAAAGTTATAACACTTTAATTTGGATTTATACCATCTTAACTTCAGTAGCACACAAAACCCCAGTCCCCTTATATGTCTGTCTTCATTTGTTTCAGTTGTTGATGTCACGGAATAACGTCTTTTTGCATTGTGTGTCCAAAAACATAAACTAATACTTTTTAAAAATACATCACTCTGTTATATAATGTAGAAAACAAAATGAAGAATTACAAACCAAAACTACAACACTACGAGCTCTTAGACTACTAATTGCTTTTTTAAAAACACATTAGTGTGGGGCACCTGGGTGGCTCGGTCGTTAAGTGTCTGCCTTCAGCTCAGGTCATGATCCCAGGGTCCTGGGATTGAGCCCCGCATTGGGCTCCCTGCTCCACAGAGAGTTTACTTCTCCCTTTCTCTCTCCCTCTGTCTCTCCCCCTGCTTGTGCACGCTCTCTCTCTCGCTCTCTCAAATAAAAAAATAAAATCTTAAAAACAAAACAAAACAGTGAGGCACCTGGCTGACTCAGTCAGTAGAGCATGCGACTTTTGATCTCAGGGTCATGAGTTCGAGCCCCATATTGGGTGTGGAAGCCTACTTAAAAAGAATTTAAAAAAAAACAAAACAAAGAAGTAGATTAATTCTCTTCAAAAAATGAAAAAAAAATATATTAGACTGGAGTTCATTCTTTCCATCACTGTGGCTGCTGCCCTGCGTATGCTCAGGCTTTGGAAGAGGCTTCCTCCGGTGTCCTCCGTTGTGGCAAAAAGAAGGTCTGGTTGGATCTTAGTGAGACTGATGTAATTGCCAGTCCAACTCCCATCAGCAGATCCAGAAGCTGATCAAAGACGGGCTGATCATCTGGGAGCCTGTAACTATCCATTCCTGGGCTCCATGGCAGAAAAACACTTTGGCCTCGCCAGAAGGGCCAGCATATGGGCATAGGGGAATGAAAGGCTACTGCCAGCACTCAGATGGCCAAGAAAGTTCCCTGGATGAGGAGGATGAGAATTCTGTGCTGGCTGCATAGAAGATCCTGTGAATCTAGGAAGATTGATCGCCACATGTATCACAGCCTGTACCAGAAAGTGAAGGTAACATGTTGCAAAACAAGCAGATTCTCATGGAACACATCCATAAGTTGAAGTCAGACAAGGCTCACAAGAAGCTTCTGGCTGACCAGGCTGAGGCCTGTAGGTGTAAGACCCAGAAAGCATGTAAGTGCCTTGAAGAGTGGCTCCAGGCCAAGAAGGAGGAAATTATCGTGACTCTGTCCAAGGAGGAAGAGGCCAAGAACTCAGACTCCCCCTCTTTTGTCTGTACATCGTGGCCTCAGCAGTTACATAGATTAGTCATTCAATAAAACATACCTATATCTGCCCAAAAAAGGTATTAGTCTTCTAAATCATGTAGAAAACAAAAAGTGGAGTTACAAACCCATGTGCCCATGTGTTTACCTTTACTAAGATATTTCTTCATATGGCTTCAAATTACTGTCTAGTGCCCTTTTGTTCAACCTGCAGGACACCCTTGAACAAATACTTCTTTCAGGACAGGTCTAGTGGTAATGAACTCAGGTTTTGTTTATCTGGAGATATCTTAATTTATCCTTCCCTTTTGAAGGGCAGTTTTGCCACATATAAGGTTCTTGGTTGACTCTTTTTCGTTTTACCACTTTGACTATATCAGCCCATTGCCTTCTGCCCTCTCTAGACTTTCTGAGAGAAATCTGCTTTATTGAGGATCTCTTGTATGTGATGACTTGCTTCTCTCTTACTGCTTCCATGATCCTTTTTGTCTTTGGGCTTCAATAGTTTGATTATAATGTATCTCAGTGGGGTATTTTTGAGTTCATCCTGTTTGGAGTTCATTAACTTCTTGGATGTTTATATTCATGTCTTTCATCAAATTTGGGAACTTTGGCGCCGCTATTTCTTCAGGTATTCTCTCTGCTTCTTTCTCTTTCTTCTCCTCTGGGATTCCCACAATGCATAGGTTTGTCTACTTGGTGGTGTCCTTATGCTCTGTTCATTTTACTTCAATCTTTTCTCTTTCTCTTCCCTGGACTCCATAATTTCCATTGACCTGTCTTCAAGTTTTCTGATTCTTTCTTCTGCCTACTGAAATCTGCCTTTGAATCCCACTAGTGACTCTTTCATTTCAGTTATTGTACTCTCAGCTCCAGAATTTATTTTTGTTTCTTTTTAGGTTTTCTCCTTTATTGATATTTCCATTTTGTTCGTACATTGCTTTATTGACTTTCTCCACATCTTTCTTTAGTTCTTTGAACATCTTTAAGACACTTGTTTTAAAATCTTTGTCCACAGATCTGCCTTGGGTCTTTTTTTAGGGATAGATTCAAAACTGGACATTTGAATCTAATAATATGGTAACTCTGGAAATCAGATGCTCTCCCTTCCTCAGGATTTGCTGGGATTTTTTTTTTTTTTCAATTGCTGTAGGCTGTCTCTGTCTCAAGGATCAGCCATTAAATTAATTGATTTTCATATATTAAACCAACCCATATTCCTTGCATAAATCCCACTTTTATATTTGCTGGATTTGATTAGCTAGTATTGTCTCAGGAATTTTTGTGTGTATATTCATAAGTGATACCAGTCTGTAGTTTTCTTCTATTGTGATGTCTTTTTCTGGTTTGGCTTTCAGGATAATACTGGCCTCATAGAATGAGTTGGGAGTTGTTACCTTTTTTTGTTTTTTGGAGAACAGTTTGGAAAGGGAAAGTTTGCTATTAATTCTTCTGTAAATGTTTGATAGAATGCAACAGTAAAAATATCTGGGCCTGGGCTTTTCTTTGTGGGAAATTTTAAGTGACTAATTCAGTCCCTTTTCTTATTATAAGTGTAGTCAGATTTTTCTGTTTCTCATTGATTCAAATTCAGTGGTTTTGGTCTTTCTAGGAATTTGTCCATTTCATCTAAGTTATCTATTTTTTGGAATATAATTATTCATAATATCCCTTTATTACCGTTCTTATGTCTCTAAGATCTATAGTGATGCTCTTCTATTTTTGGTTTTAGTAATTTGAATCTTCTCTCCTTTTATTAAGTTTAGCTGAAGGTCTGTCAACTTCATTCATCTTTTTAAAGAATCAACTTTTGTTTCATTGATTTTCAAAATGTTTTCCTATTCTATATTTCATTAATTTTTGCTCTAATATTTATTATGTTCTTGTTTCTGTTTGCTTTCAGTTTAGTTTGTTCTTCTTTTTCTAGTTTCATATAGTGGAAAGTTATGATATTGGTTTAAGGTCTTTTTATGTAGGTGTTTATAGGTATACATTCTTTTAGGCAGTGTTTAATTGCATCTCATATGTCTTGGTGTGTTGTGTTTTTGTTTTGATTCATCTGAAAGTATGTTATAATATCTCTTGTTATTTCTTCTTTGATCTGATTGGTTATTTAGCAGTGCATTATGTAATTTCTGCATGTATGTAAATTTCCCCAAATACTTTATACTTTTGATTTCTAACTTCCATTGTGGTTGAAGAATGTGCTTTATTTGAACTAATTCATTTTAAATTTATGGAGTCTTGTTTTATGGCCTACCATATGGTATTGTTTTATGGCCTACCATATGGTATCATGGGTAATGTTCTACATGCAGGTAAGGCAACTATGTATTTTGTTGTTGAATGGAGTGATATGTATGTATATATATATGCACACACACACACTCATACATACATACATATACATACCTGCCAATCCCACAGCACCCTCCAGGCCATGTTCAGATCCCTGTGGTATTCTTTCTATTGTATAAATACAATAGAATATTGAATTGAATAGAAATCTATTCTATTTCTATTTTTAAATACAATATATATATATTGTAATTGATTTATACACTTGCTTAATTCCTATACATCATTGTTGAGTTTCTGCCTATTTGTTCTATCCATTTTTTTTTAAGATTTTATTTATTTATTTGACAGAGAGAGACACAGCGAGAGAGGGAACACAAGCAGGGGGAGTGGGAGAGGGAGAAGCAGGCTTCCTGCTGAGCAGGGAACCCGATGTGGGTCTCGAACCCAGGACCCTGAGATCATGACCTGAGCTGAAGGCAGACGCTTAATGACTGAGCCACCCAGGCGCCCCTATCCATTTTTGAAAGTGAGGTCTCCAGTTATTGAAGTTGCCACTATTATTATTTAATTGTCTCTCTCCATTTTATCAGTTTTTGCTTCATGTACATTGAGGCTTTGGTTTTAGGTACATACCTGTTTATAACTGTTCTATCATCCTGATGGGTTTACCAATTTATCATTATAGAAAGACTCTATTTATCTCTGGTAACAGTTTTCTCTTAAAAATCTGTTTTATTTCTGACATTAATACAGCCATTTCATTAGTTATTTAGGAGTATATTATTTAATTTCCACATATTTGTGACTTTCCCAAATCTCTTTCTCTTCTTTCTTTCTTTTTTTTTTTTTTTAAGATTTTATTTATTTATTTGACAGAGATAGAGAGACAGCGAGAGAGGGAACACAAGCAGGGGGAGTGGGAGAGGGAGAAGCAGGCTTCCCGCTGAGCAGGGAGCCCGATGCGGGGCTCTATCCCAGGACCCTGGGATCGTGACCTGAGCCGAAGGCAGACGCTTAACGACTGAGCCACCCAGGCGCCCCTCTCCTTCTCTTTATTTATTTCTAATTTCATTCCATGGCCATGGTTGTCAGAAAACATACTTTCTGGAGCACTGGGTGTTACACGCAAACAATGAATCATGGAACACTACATCAAAAACTAATGATGTAATGTATGGTGATTAACATAACAGAATAAAATAAAATTTTTAAAAAATTAAAAAAAAGAAAACATTTTCTGTACTTTCAAGCCTTTTAAATCTGTCTGGGCTTGTTTTAGGGCCTAGTTGTGGTCTATTCTGTAGCATCTCTCATGTGCACTTGAGAAGGCTGTTCATTCTGTTGGGTGGAGTGTTCTATAGATTTCTATTAGATCTAGTTGGTTAAAATTGTTCTTCAAATCTTTTATATCCTTATTGATACTCTGCTTGGTTGTTCTATCAATTATTGAGCGTAGGGTATTGAAATCTTCAACTATGGTTGAATTTTATATTTGTCAGTTTTTGCATCATGTAGGAAGAAGCACTAGATCTGAGTCTCTGAATTCTCTCTCAGTGTTCTCCCATTTGCAGGACACTGAAAAGCAAAAGACTCCAGTGATTAGATGATACTTTCAAGGCAGATATTTGGGAATGGTACTAGGATTTTTGGATGATTTGGCACAAGAACATTGGTATTCAGATTCATTTTGATTTGCTTCTAAACAACATAAACTGCATTTGTGGATCTGTGATCATTGGCTTTTAATTTTCTTAAAAGTTTCTTAATTGTAATTGTCATCACTCACCCTGAGGGTGTCAGACAAAGGTAGAGTCAGCCTTCTCCAGGATTGGAGCCACAGGCACTGGAAAAAGCACAGGAGAAGCACATACAGATTTGGCCTTACTGAAATACCATCACTTGGGCCAAATTTACCTCTGTTTTTAATCTTTTCAAAGTCGTGTTGCTTTGTAAAGAAAATAGAGTTTCCTTCAGTTCTCCCTCAATTTCCATTAAGGAAGGGTCATGACAAGGATTATTTATTTTTTACAAAGTCAGGTATCAGTTTCCTGGAGGATTTTCCCAGGCTTAAATCAGATTGTAAAAGAAAGATCTGTTTCTGGAACTGGATGATTTACTGCATTTCATTCTCTTGGTACCTCTGTCAGTCATCTGCAGAAGCCTCTCTCATTTTGTCAGCTGTCTCGTTCCTGTGTTGTGTTCAGTTCCTTGTCCCAGGCACTGTCCTAGGTACTGGTAGGAGAGCAATGGACGTAACTGGCACAGAGCTCGCCCTGCCAAGCTCGCTGTCTTGGAAGGGGGGGAATGTTAGGCATACATCTTATAAACAAGTCTTGTTGATGTCATTGGTGGGCATTGTGAAAGAAGGTACAAGGACTGAGAAAGAATACCACAGGGATCTGAACACGGCCTGGAGGGTGTTGTGGGATTGGCAGGTCTGTAGGGATGAACACTAAGGCTTTCATACATAATTATGTGCTCAGGTTATGCAGTCAGGGTACGGATATTTTTCTTTGCCCTGTGTAGGTAAATATAATGGATTAGAACCTTTAAAATACCATATTAAAATCTATTCTCATTCTTCATGTGAATGAAGTTTTGTAGAACTTTCCAATAAAAGCTGCAACTAATGATGAAATTCTGCCATAAGCTGGGAAGAAGCCTGTGGTTACAGTTAGGGTTCAGAGAGAAGGAGTGGGGCAGCCCCCCCCTCCCAGGTAGCCTTCATTAGAGGCAGGACTCCCCCTGCATTCTGTAGATGCCCAGATCACACTGATGAGTGCTGTGAACTACAGAGGGGGCTAGAGGCTCAGTCCCCTTTTAAGTCAGTGAGAACCCCAGAAGAGGCCCCCTCAGGTCTAGATTTGAAGAATAAGTTTTTTACCTTGGACTTGAGCTGTCAGAACAACAGGGGTTGGGTGTGGTGCTAGAGGGCAGAAAGCTGGTAGAGGGGCCATTGAGGTGGCCTGAGGTGAACTTTGAGTTCAAGCAAAAGGGGTGCTGGGTGTTATAGGGTGTTTGCCACATTGCCTTTCTCATTATGGTTTTCTTTCTTCTGGCTTGTCATTGAATTTTACTAGGAGTGGGAGAACATGTGTTTAGAAGGGCAAGTCCTTGGGCCCAGTAGAGAAGACATTCCATGGTAACAGCTGTGGAGTATTACCCTGTGGGGTGTCTGAGTGAAGAGGAAGGTCCTCCATGTGCACACTCCACAGTCTCAGAGGGCAGACATTCCTCTGTGCCTGGAGTGTGTTCTTACCAGTTATCTGGCAGTGGTTTGATTCACTTTGCTGGACAAGGTCCTTCAGGCTGCAGAGCATTGGGAAGCACAGGGATCCTCTGGGAATCCAAATGTCTTGATCTTTGACTGGTAACGCTGGCTCTAAAGTGAGCCTCTTGCACAAGGGACTGTCTTCATGAGATAGAATCAAGCTCATCTGCCCCCAGGATGTGCTGGTTGGGTGTACTCTTGTTTATGTTTATGCAGAGACATACAGTAGCATGCAGTGAAGAACAAGCTGCGGAAACTGACAGCTGTTCTCAGCAAGGGCTTTGTGTGCTGTGTTCGCAGTCCATTTAAATAAAGCATTATTGTCCCCATTTTGTATATGAGGAAACTGAGGCCCAGCACTGGTGTGTGGTGGGGTGACGCTTCAACCCCAGGACTGCCTGATGTCCCAGGCTTTGCCCTTTTCCTCTGCACCATATTGCACTCTTATTGGTATGAAGATGTTTGGAACAGAAAATATGAGCAGGTTTTAAAACCTCCCACGTAAGGTGAGCGTGATTCCCATGTGATCCCTTCATCTGTCGGGTGACTTCTGCCTCTGTGTGTGAGTCCATTAGCAGCCTTGGTATCTGGTGGTGCTCTCTGCATCTGGCCTCACCAGGATGTGCCTTACAGCAAGGTGAAGACTGGGCCATTCTCTTGGGCCTCCCCCGCACCCACCTGCTCCTGAACCTGCTGCCCTGTGTGACTGCATCACGTCCACATCATTCACGCCAGGCAGAAGCAAGTGTGAGCATCTAGATCTGCTCTGCACTCAGTGGTATGCAGTGCCCTTCTACACCCCATCCCATGGGGCTTGTGCACACACTCTCTCACAGAGACCGGAACGATCATGACTTCTCAAGAGTGATAATAGATATATAATGACAGCCTCAAGCCCCTTCCCCCTAAACTAAGATACTCTGGCAAACCCAGTGGATGGTCTCCTGGGGCCTCTGGCCTCTGGGCACAGGCATGTTTCTGCACAAGGCTGCTTGACAAACAGTCATTTCAGTGGGAGATGCATGTCCTTTGATTTCCTAGCTTCCCTGAAGCCCCTCTGAGGACAGCTCAGGACTCTCCCCTTCACTGGGTCAGCACCTGCAAGAGGCAGGGAGCATATCAGTCTTACCCATCACTGTGTCCCAGGCTGCAAAAGTGCCTGCCCTTGCTAGATATACAGTCAACATGAGAACACAGGTTGGTGTCTCTGCTTTGCTACTTTGAGCCAGTTAATATACTTATTTAGTGTATGTTCTCAGTCCCAAAATGTGAATACTAAAGATTCCTGGGGTTAAATGAGGTAATTCAGATGATACATTACATCCTTGATAGTTCATTGCAATTGTTGTGGTTCAAGCAGTAGAAAGCTCTTGCACTTGGACTTTCTAGTTCAGTGGCAGCCTTAAGGATGGTACCCAGGGAAATAGTTGGTCATTCTTAACCAATCCTTACTATTTTGACTCTCCTTGCTTCTTGTTTTCCTGCTTTTCCTTTTTTGCTCCCTCTTTATTTCCATATAAATGCCCTGGTACTCCTTCCCCCTGCCCCCACCACAGTTTCAGAGAACGTCAGGACAGTATGGGATCAGAGTGTTTGATAGGGATTGCATTGAATCTGTACACTGCTTTGGGGATATCATAACAATAAGCCTTCCAGTCCATGAACAGGAGATCTCTTTCCATTTTTTGTATCTTCTTTGATTTTTTTCAGCAACATTTTATAGTTTTCAGTGTACAAGTCTTTCATCTCCTTGGTAAAATGTTACTGAGTATTTTATTCTCTTTGATGCTATTATAAATGGAAACATTTTTCTTAATTTTCTTTTCAGATTGTTCATTGTCCATGTATAAAACAACTGATTTTCATGTGTTCATTTTGTGTCCTGCAACTTTGCTGAATTCATTTATTTGTTCTAACAGTTTTTTGTGTTGGGGGGGATCTTTATGGTTTTCTACATATAAGATCATGTCATCTGCAAACAGAGATAACTTGACTTCTTCCTTTTCAATTTGGGTGCCTTCTATTTCTTTTTCTTGCTTAATTTCTCTGACTAGGACTTCTAATACTCTGTTGAATAGAAGTGGTGAAATTAGGCACCCTTGTCTTGTTCCTGATCTTAGAGGAAAAGCTTTCAGTTTTTCACTGTTGAGGATGATGTTTGCTCTGCGTTTGTCATATGTGGGTGACCTTTATTATGTTGAGTTTCCTTCTATTCCTAATCCTATTTTTTTTAGTGTTTTTATCATGTAAGGGTATTGAATTTTGTCAGATATATTTTTCTGCATCAGTTGAGATGATCATGTGGGGTTTTTCCCCTTCGTTCTGTTGACCAGACATCTTTATGAAACCAAATTATAAGCAAATTGAGAAGCAAAGCCAGTAAAGCTTTGTTCACCTTTTCAGGAATTGGCTAATTGGAAGGTGGACATTTTGACATTAATATTAATGTCAAATTAATATTGGGTCCAAATGTTAGACCCAACTCTGGCAAAGTCCAACAAAAATATTTCCTCTGTGAAATATTTTCTTTGTATTTCTCCCATTATTTCCCATTATGTGCTGTGTACAACTGGTAAATGTTAGTTGGCTAATTGGATGTTTGAGCCCCTTGTAAAGTCTGAGGATACATAGCAACTGCCAGTAATAAATAGCTTTCCATATAAATGGTGAGTTAGTATGTATGGAGTAGAAGACACTGTGGTTTTTTTTTTAATTAATTTATTTTTTTATTATGTTATGTTAATCACCATACATTACATTATTAGTTTTTGATGTAGTGTTCCATGATTCATTGTTTGCGTATAACACCCAGTGCTCCATGCAGTACGTGCCCTCTTTAATACCCATCACCGGGCTAACCC
>NC_138378.1:52257701-52278212 GCF_054177405.1 Leptonychotes weddellii
CCAAATTAGGCTATAATTTGCTCCAATATACCTTCTGCCCCCCTCTCTCTTTCTTCTTCTGGGATCCCAATTATTCTAATAGTGTTTCGTCTTATGGTATCACTTATCTCTCGAATTCTGCCCTCATGATCCTGTAGTTGTTTATCTCTCTTTTTCTCAGCTTCTTTATTTTCCACCATTTGGTCTTCTATATCACTAATTCTCTGTTCGGCCTCATTTATCCTAGCAGTTAGAGCCTCTATTTTTGATTGCACCTCATTAATAGCCTTTTTGATTTTGACTTGGTTAGGTTTTAGTCCTTTTATTTCTCCAGAAAGGGTTTCTCTAATATCTTCCATGCTTTTTTCAAGCCCAGCTAGTATCTTTAAAATCATCATTCTGAACTCTAGTTCCGACATCTTACTAATGTCCATATTGATTAGGTCCCTGGCAGCCAGTACTGCCTCTTGTTCTTTTTTTTGAGGTGATTTTTTCCATCTTGTCATTTTTCCAGAGGAGAATAGATGAATGAGAGATCAAAATGCTATCTAGGTAACAACGACCCCAGAAAAATATACACTAAACAAATCAGAAGAGACCTGAACCCAGGGGAAAAGAAAGGGAAAGAAAGAAAAAAGAAAAGAAAGAAAAGATAAAAACAAACAAACAAAAAAACAGAATATGATCAAATATGATTAGGCTGGTGTATAGATCAGTGCCACACACTAGATTTTGGGCATATTTTGGTTTGTTAGGAGAAATTGCCTCCCAAAATTTTAAAGAAAGAAAAACTTATATATGTACAAAAATAAGGGTAAATACAATCAAGGGATGGAATATGACTGTAAAGATGGAAATTATAAAAGATTTTATAAAAGGAATTGATAAGAAGTTGGTTGAAAAAAGAAAGAAGAGGATTTAAAAAAAAGGGGGGGAAGAGAATGTGATCAGGCAGGAGACTAGAACAAAGCCATACTAGTGGTTTAGGGTATATTTTGGTCTGATAGAAGAAACTGTATCCCAAAATTTTAAAGAGAGAACAACTTATATATATATACCAAAAATACGGTTAACTACTATGAAGGGATAGAATATGACTCTAAAAATGAAAAATAAAAAAGATTTTTTAAAAAAGGGATTGATAAGATGTTGGTTGAAGAAGGGAAAAAGAAAAATTCAAAAAAAAGAAAAAAGTTAAAAAAAATTAACTTTGAAAGACTAAAGAATCATGGGAAAAAAGCCATGGATTCTATGTGCATTATTCCCCTAGCGCTGGAGTTCTGCTGTTTTCATTGATGGGTAAACTTGGTCTTGGCTGGCAGTTCTTGCTGATCTTCTAGGGGAGGGGCCTATTGCCGTGGTTCCCAAACATCTTTGCCGGAGGTGGAATTGTCCCACCCTTGCCCGGTCCGGGCTAAGTAATCTGATAGGGTTTGCTCTCAGGAGCTTTTGTTCCCTGCAAGCTTTCCGTACAGCGTTGGAGGACGAGAGTGAAAACGGTGGCCTCCCAGTCTCCCTCCCGGAGAAGCTGAGAACTCAGGGCCCTGCTCCTCAGTGAGCCCCCAGAGAAAAGCAGTCAATCACTTCCGTCTCCCTGGTCTCTGGCCTCCCTCTGTGCTCACCCAGTCCTGAGCGTTTCTATCTCTGGCACACGACCCTGGGTGGAGTCTCCAAACCCAGCAGATCCGTGCGGTGCGCTCCCGCGCCGCTCCTCGCAGGGGAGGAAGGGGAGTCTCCCCGGATCTGCCACTTGTTGGGTCCCTGCTGGAGAAGCAGTGGCCCGACTGTGCCGCGGATCATGGTCTATGGCAACCCTGAGCTGAGAGCCCGCGCCTGGGCTCCGTCTCTGCAGCCGGCTTCCCTGCTCTGATACCTGGGAGCTCTGCCGCACTCAGGCACCCGTGGTCTCTCTGTGACCCCGAGAATCCTGAGACCACACTGCCTCAGTGAAGGTTCCACCCCCCGCTTAGCCACTGGATTGACATCCCTCAGCGGAGCCGATTTCTAAAAGTTCCGATTTTGTGCTCCGCTGCTCTATCACTTGCCAGTAGCAGCTGACAGAGGCCCCCTCCCCCGCCGACTATCCTCCTGAATATTGCCTTGGATTCACTTTTCCGCACGTCCTACCTTCCAGAAAGTGGTCGCTTTTCTGTTCAGAGAGTTGTTGCTATTCTTTTCTTCTATCTCCTGTTGAGTTCGTAGGTTTTCAGAATGGTTTGATCCCTATCCAGCTGAATTCCTGGGACCAGACGACATTTAGGTCCCTATTCCTCCGCCATCTTGCTCCTCCCACCCATAAGTGTACTTTTAATACCCTTTATTTCACCCATGAGAAAAACATAATTTCTGAAAACACTTTTTTGAAAGAAAGGAAACAAATCTGTGTTGTATAAATTAGTGTAGCATTTTTGTTCCAGTTCATTGATTTCCATGAAATTGCTGTGGTCAGTGATTAGATAAACGCCTGTGTGGCCCTAATCTTGAGCAGTGGACGTGTGTTAGGCCTGTGCTGCCCTGTACTCTGCCCTGGCATCTCTCTTTGGTGGGGTGTGTGCAGGTGAAGTCATGGGCAAAAAGCAGCCAGCAAAGCCATTTCACTCAATGTTACCTTCCGTTAAGCATGTCCCTTTTAACATGAATTTCCATCTGATTTTAGTGAGCTGGACATGATTTCCACAAGGGTGATGGATATTAAGCTTCGGGAAGCTGCAGAAGGCCTTGGGGAAGACAGCACAGGTAAGGCCTTCACTTCGCCTGCATTGGGAAGAGCCTGTGTCTGCTTGCGGGACAGGGAGAGGGGCTGATGGAGCCAAGCCTTTGGGGTTGTGTGTGGAGGGTGGGTTTCAGTTCACAGTATGTTCAAATACGCCCATGCCCTTCATACTGTGATGAGAGAGCACATCCAGATGACGTAAGGCCACTCAGGGCAGTACCCCTTTGCTTCGCTGTCAAAAACAGGGGGTTTTAAAGTCATTTTACTCATTCCTAGAGGTAAATCTGTCCCCATGTTTACTTGACTTGAAAGCAATGGAGTCATTTATCACCTAAGAACATCCAGAGGATCAGTAGGAGGTTGGAAAAAGTATGAGATAGCCTGATCATGCAGAAGAAATAATATTATCAAGATAGAGCCTTTGATCTCTTTTATGGCTTTTGTTCTCCTTCAGAGACCTTCATTATACTGCTTACTGAGCTAAACTCCAGGCCCATGACTCATCATCTCATTACATGTTCTAAGAGTTACCCAATTATGTGATTGAGTTCACTGTTATCCATCGATTGCTATTTGTGTCTTGATAGAGTTGTAAAATTGGCATTAAAAAACACCAATCTCTGGACTACGTACCTTTTTCCTAGAGTAGCCATTTATACCCCCTTTATTTCAGTAACAAAGGTCTCCATCACTGTCTTGTTTAAAGTTAAAATGCCAGTAATTATTTTCTTTGATATAGTTCAGGAGGAACAACTTCCAGTAGTATTAAATCCTAGATGCTAACCCTTAGCTTCAGATACTAATTTCATTAAAGATTCTATTTCATATATTACAGATTTTCCTTATTATCCCATATTAGAATTACTTTTCCTCTGTTACATTTTGATAGATACCAAATAAGCCCAAATACAAGGTGAGATTTTAAAAATTAAACCTGAGAGAAAATGGAATTTCAAAATTTCTCATATTACAGGATATTGAATTATTACTGATTTTAAACAACAAAATACTCTTTGAGGAAGTATTTCATTAGTCTGAAACAGCTTCCAAAAACACTATTTTTGGATACTTACAGAGGTTACCATGAAGAATCAGTTTTTAAAATGAAAGAGAGAAACTAAGTATTCTTTTTTTCCGAATAGTGAACTAAGTTATTCACATCAACTACTTTCCTAAAATTTAAAATTCTAGATAAGCTTCAACAAATGGTGTTGGGAAAACTGGACAGCCACATGCAAAAGAATGAAACTGGACCACTTTCTTTTACTATATACAAAAATAAACTGAAAATGAATAAAATGTGAGACCTGAAACCATAAAAGTCCTATCAGAGGGCACAGACAGTAATCTCTCTGACATTGGCCATAGCAACATTTTTGTAGATATGTCTCCCTAGGCAAGGGAAATAAAAGCAAAAATAAACTATTGGGACTACATCAAAATAAAAAGCTTCTGCACAGCGAAGGAAACAATCAACAAAACTAAAAGACAACCTACTGAGTAGAAGATATTTGTGAATGACATATCCAGTAAGGAGTTAGTATCCAAAATATATAAAGAACTCATTACCCCAAAAACAAATAATCCAGTTAAAAATGGGCAGAAGACATGAACAGATATTTCTGATATCTGATTTTGGACTTCTGTTTAAAGAAGACATCTAGATGGCCAACAGACACATGAAAAGATGCTAAACATCACTTATCATCAGCGATATGCAAATCAAAACTATAATGAGATATCACCTTGTACCTGTCAGAATGGCTAAAATCAAAACCATAAGAAACAACAAGTGTTGGTGAAGATGTGGAGAAAAAGGAGCCCTTGTGAGCTATTAGTGGGAATGCAAACTACTGCAGCCACTGTGGAAAACAGTATGGAGGTTCCTCAAAAAATTAAAAATAGAACTATCCTATGATCCAGGAATCACACTACTGGTATTTATCCTCAAAATATAAAAACATTAACTTATCCCTTAATTCAAAGGGATACATGCACCCCTATGTTTATTGCAGCATTTTTTGCAATAGCCAAACTATGGGAGCAGCCCAAGTGTCCATCAATTGATGAATGGATAAAGAAGATGTGATACACACACACATGCACACACGCACACACACACACACAGGAATATTACTCAGCCATAAAAAAGAATGAAATCTTGCCATTTGCAACAACATGGATAGAGTTAGAAAGTATAATGGTAAGCAAAATAAATCAAAGACAAATACCATATGATCTCACTCATTTGTGGAATTTAAGAAACAAAACAAATGAACAAAGGGGGAAAAAAAGAGAGAGAGACAAACCAAGAAAGATTCTTAACTATAGAGAACAAATTGATGGGTACCAGAGGGGAGGTGGCTGGGGGGAATGGGGGAGATAGGGGATGGGGATGAAAGAGTACACTTACCATGATGAAAAAAACGGATAAAAAAAAATTCTAGAAAGGAAAAATCTTTTTAAAAGTAAGAAGTAAGAAGACCAGAATTGAAAGAGATATAGTGGGGTGCCTGGGTGGCTCAGTCATTAAGCATCTGCCTTCAGCTCAGGTCATGGTCCCAGGGTCCCGGGATTAACCCCTGCATCCAGCTCCCTGCTCAGCGGAGAGCCTCCTTCTCCCTTTCCCACTCCCTCTGCTTGTGTTCCCTCTCTCGCTGTGTCTCTCTCTGTCAAATAAATAAATAAAATCTTTTAAAAAAGAGAGAAATGGTAATCCAGAGAGATAAATTAGCATAGAAGCCACTTTTGCCCTCAGATTGTTTACCAATCTTAGAACTTTAGAAAATTCATTTTCATGTCTTCATGGAGTGGTAGAGGAGGCAATGGGTAAGATATCAAAGTACAGGTCTGTTCAAGGTGGGATGTCTAATAGAAGATCCTCCTGACAATAAGTTGGGAGCCCAAGGAGCAATAAAATCTGAGTAAGTGTGAACCAGGGGTAAGTCAACCCTTTATAGATTTGTAGCTTGAGTTTGTATCACTTGGGTAATTTAGAGAATCTCAGCCCTTGAACTTGGCTGAGATACTAGGAATAATAGTATTCCTAGACTGGATAGGACCGTAGGTACCTAATAGAATCAAACAATCTTCTCTAAAGAAAGCTGCCTTCTATCTAGACTTCAAATTATTAAAGAAAATATTTTTAGCTCCATGACAAATATATAGTCAGTGTTGACCAAGCATATAAAGCAGTAGGGCACCATGAATGAGAACCAACATGTTAGGGGTTTAATTTTGTCTCCCCAAAAGTCATATTTTGAAGTCCTAATCCCCAGTGCCTCAGAATATGACCTTATTTGGAAATTGGGTCATTGCAGATATAATTAGTTAAGAGACGGTCATACCGGAATTTGGCGAGCCCCTAATCTACTATGACTGATGCCCTTATAAAAAGGAGAAATATGGACATAGACACACACACAGGGAGAACACCTTATGAAGATGAAGTCAGATCAGGGTGATATCATCTACAAGCCAGGGAATGCCAACAATAGCCAGCAAACTACCAGAAGTTAGAGGATATGAAAGAGATTTCCCTGTCACAGCCCTTTGAAGGAAGTAACCATGCCAACAACACCTTGATCTCAGACTTCTAACCTCCAGAAATGAGAGACAATACAACTCTGTTGTTGAAGCTGCTCAGTTTTTGGTACTTGGTTACAGTAGCCCTAGCAAACTAATATAGAGCAGAAACAAGAGAAACAGACACACAAGGTATCAAATATCAAAACAATCAGGTATATGCTATAACACAATTGTGCACAGTATGTTTGAAGATAATTAAAGAAAGTTTGAAAGTATCTGGAAGGAACCAGAAACTTTTATAAAAGGTGTCCTAGCACCCAGCCAGTGCTCAAAGGCAAGAGAGAGAAATAAAAGGGATACAGATGAAAGGAAGAAATAAAACTATATTTGCAGATGTCATGATTAAACAAAATATCAAAAAAGTACTTAGATCTATCTCTTAAGTTTAGCAAGACTGCTAGATGCAAGGTCAAAACACAAATATCGATTGTATTTCTGCATAACTAGCAGTGAACAATTGAAAAATTAAATTTTTAAAAGTACCATTTACAATAGCACAAATAAAATACATTGGTATGTATCTAGCAAAATATATGCAGGATCTATATACTGAAAAATTAAAAAAAAAAGTTGCTTAGATCAACAAAGACCTAAATACATGGAGTGATATATTATGCGTTATGGACTGAATATCTGATTTCCCCCCAAAGCTCATATGTTAACGTCCTAACCCCACCATGTGATGATATTAGGAGGTGGGACCTTTGGCAGATGATTAGGTCATGAGCATGGAGCCCTCATGAATGGAATTAGTGCCCTTATCAGAAGAGACCAGAGAGCTGCTTGCTTGCTTTCTGCCATGTGAGGGAACAGCAAGAAGTTTCAGTCAACAACCTTTAAGAGGGCTCCCTGCAAAACCCCACCATGCTGGTTCCCTGATCTCAAGCTTCTCGCCTCCAGAGCAGTGAGAAATGAATTTCTGTTATTCATAAGCCACCCAGTCCGTGGTACTTTATTAGAGCAGCCTGAACAGACTAAAACCACATTTATAGATTGGCAGACTCAGTGTTGCTACAATGTCAGTTCTCCCCCAAACTGAGCTGCAGAATGGTGTGTTAATGTATGTGGGGTAGAGTATACTGCGTATACGTCTGCTGGGGAAGGCTGGATACGGTTCAGTATTCTGTAGCAAGAATAGTGACCGGTGATCATTTATTTGATTTCCATGACGAGTCAAAGATTTTTTTTATTTAGGAAGAAGCCAGATCCGTACGGATGAAGTGATAATAGTATCTGGGAGGATTTGCTTTGAAATAATCTGGCAGGGATGGGAAGGAGGAGGGGAATAAAGATGAAACAATCAAAATCCCACCAAGATATTTTTCTAGCATTGACAAGCTGATCCCAAAATTTACATGAAAAAGCAAGAGAACTAGAATAGTGAAAACAATTTTGACAAAGAACAAAATTGGAGGACTCATATTACCTGATTTCAAGACTTACTGTAAAGCTACAATAATGAAGCCAAGTGCGGTACTGATGAAGGGATGGATGTGTACAGGTAGAACAGAGGCTAAAAATAGACCCATACAGACAAATATGGTCAGTTGGTCTTTGACAAAGATGGAGCAGTGATTCAATGGAGAGAGGGTTGTCTTTTCAACAAATGGTGCTAGAACAAATCGAACATTCCTATGGAAAAAAAAAAAGAACTTTGACCTATACATCACAGATGATACAAAAATTAACTTAAAATATATCCTAGGCATAAATGTAACACTATGAAACCTTACAAAGAAAACAGAAAATGTTTATGACCTAGAATTACATAGAGTTCTGAGATGGGACACCTCAGTCCCTAATTTGGACTTCATTAAAATTTAAAAATTTTTCTCTGTGAAAGACCCTGTTAAGAAAATGAAAAAAGAAGTCACAGCCTGGGAGGCAGTATTTGTAAATCACCCATGATAAGGGACTTGTATTTAGAACTCTCAAAATTCAACAGTAGGAAAACAAACAACCCGAATAAAAAATAGGCAAAGGTTTTAAAAGATGCTTTACCTCAGAAGATATACAGATGGCAAATCAGCTCATGAAAAAGTGCTCAACATTAGTTAATGCAAGTTAAAACTACAATGATATATTACTGTACACCTGTTAGAATGGCAGAACAGAAACAACACCGCACCCGACAATAGCAGGTGCTGGGAGGATGCAGGGCAGTTGAGTCCTCATATTGCTGTTGGGAATGCATAATGGTACAGCCACTTTTGAAAATATTTCAGCAGTTTCTTGTAAAATTAAATATACCCTTAGTCCATGACCCAGCAGTCCTGCTCCTAGGTATTTACCTAAGAGAAATGAAAACTTACGTTTACACAGAAACCTTTTTTATTTTTTTTGAAGATTTTATTTATTTATTTGACAGAGAGAGATAGCGAGAGGGAACACAAGCAAGGGGAGTGGGAGAGCAAGAAGGCAGGCTTCCCGCCGAAGCAGGAAGCCCAATGTGGGGCTCGATCCCGGGACCCCGGAATCATGACCTGAGCTGAAGGCAGATGCTTAACAACTGAGCCACCCAGGCACCCCTCTACACAGAAACCTTTAACAAGGGGCACCTGGGTGGCTCAGTTGGTTAAGCCTCCTAGTCTTGATTTCGGCTCAGGTCATGATCTCAGGGTGGTGAGAACAAGCCGCAGTGTCTGGCTCGGCACTCATTGTGGAGTCTACTTGAGATTATCTCTTTCCCTCTCCCTCTCCCTTTTCTGGACCTCTCCCCATCCCCCTACTCACTCACTCTCTCTCTCTCAAAAAAAAAAGGAAACCTGTAACAACTTTATTCATAGTTGCCGAAAACTGAAACGAATCCAAATGTCCTTCGATTTGCTCCATGTTTAAATAAAGTGGTCTATCCCTACAATGGAATTGTACTCAGCAGTAATAAGGAACAAATTACTGATGGACTAACACTATGGATGAGTCTCTAATGCATTGTGCTGAGTGAAAGAACCCAGAATCAAAAGAACATACTGTATGAATCCATCTATATGACATTCTGGAAAAGGTACAACTATAGGAACAGAGAAGCTATCAGTGATTTCTAGGGATTAAAGACAAGATGGATTTGGCTACAAAAGGACAGCATGAAGGGTAGTGGTATAGTTCTGTATCTTGAGGTGATTATGTAGGTCTATCTGTACCCAAAAAAGCAAATTTTACTATGTATTTTTTTTTTTCTAGAGAGGGAAGAGGAAAGAGGGAGAGGGAGAGAAAGAATCCCCAGCAGGCTCCTCACCCAGCACATTGCCCAACATGGGGCTCAAACTCACGACCCTGACATCATGACCCAAGCCAAAATCAAGAGTGGGACGCTTAACCAACTGAGCCACCCAGGCACTCCAGTTTACTATGTAATTTCTAAAATAACTTTTTAAAAAATGATATACCATATTTGAAAACGATCAAATGGGTTTTTTAGAAATAAGTATAACTGTTACAATTAGAAATTCAGTGGATGAGTTTAACAGCAGATTCTATCGGCTCAAGATAGATCAGTTATGAGAAAGTATACAGAATGTAGCATCGAATGGTAAAATGATGGGAGGTACAGAAGAGAAGAGGCATAGAGATAAATGGAAGGGTAGAACATACGCATGAGCACAGTCTCAAGAGAGGAGAGAGTAGCAGTTACTTTTCTGGAACAGATTTAACGAAAGATGACCTGATCCACAGATATAAGAAATCAAGTGAACCCCAAGAAGGATAAATAAAAGGAAATCCATATACGCTGAAAATATAGAAAATCAAAGACAAAATGAAAATCAGTCTGAGAAAAAAAGATGATCTTCAAAGGAGCATAAGCTGACGACTGACTTCTGGACTACACAGCAGAAACCACAAAACAGTGAAATAGCTTTTTCAGTATTATTGAAAGAATAACTTAGAAAAAATAACTGCCAACCTAGAAAGTTATACCTAGGAAAAATATACTGTAGGAATGAAGGAGGTGTATAAAGGCATTTTCAGGCGAACAGAAACTGAATTTGTCATCGGCAGACCCTCCCAAAGCAGATTCTAAAGGAAAATTGCCCTAGATGGAAGGTCTGGAACACAAGAAGGAATGACAAGCAGGGAAAGTGAGAAACAAGCAGATACATCTAAATGAACACGGAAGAATATCTTTTGGGTCTTTCAAAGAATGACAACAATAGGGCATTTAAATAGGATTATAGTATTCTAAGTTCCTTGTTTTGTCCTATAATAGAATGCATAGTATAATTTCTAGGGTAATTACTGAAAAAACAGATTAAAGGCATAGTTTACAAACTCGAGGTGGGAAGAATGGAATAACTTTTAAAAGTCAGCTAATCCAAAAGACAACAAGAAAAAGAGGTTAAAGAAAAGTATATAAGATGCAGACTTTTTTATTAACGTTGCAGTAATTACAGTAAGTTTAAGTAGACTAATTACATTAATTTTTCCAGTTAGAAGTTAAAGATCATCAGATTAGATTTCTAAAGCTCTTAAGTCCTAGATAGAAGGATTCAGAAAAGTTAGAAGTGAAAGGATAGAAAAACACACATCTTGTAAACACTAGGAAAAAGGAATATCAGTAGGTATATCAAAAGCAGTCAAAATAAAATTTAAGGCAAAAAGCATCACTAAAGATAAAGAGTGCCCTTTCACAAAAGGTTCAATTCCCCAGCAAGATAATAATTGTACCTTTCTCTGCACCATTGTAATGTTAAAATTTGTAGAGGAAAAATTGACAATTAAATAAAAATAAATAAAATCTGCAGTCAGAGTGGATTATTTTTATTGTCAAGCACACTGGGGACATTTACAAATTTATGGTAAGCTGTAAAGCAAATCTCAACACATTTGAATGGTTTCAAATCACCCATATACTCTCTGACCACAGTGCACTTAAGCTGGAAATCAATAACAGAAAGATACTAAGAAAATCTCCAAGTGCTTGGAAATTAAGATCTACTTATCTAAATAACCTTTAGGTCTAAGAAGGTATTATAATGGAAATTAGAAAATATTTCAACCAAACAACAATAAAAGTGTATCAAAACATGTGGATGCAGCTAAAAGAGATTTAGGGGGAAATGTATTGCCTTAAATGTGTGTACTATAAAAACAAACAAAAAGCCTAAAAAGTAATTAGCCAAGTATTCATCTCGAGAAGTTTAAAAAGATAGCACAGTAAATCTGAAGTAGGAGGAAGGAAAGGATAACGATTAGAACAGAAATTAATACAATGAAAAAAAGATAAATCACATTCAACAAAGAGAATTTAAAAAGCCAACTTTTTTATTTTTATTTTTTTTTAAAGATTTTATTTATTTATTTGAGAGAGAGAATGAGAGAGAGAGAGCACGTGAGACGGGGGAGGGTCAGAGGGAGAAGCAGACTCCCTGCCGAGCAGGGAGCCCGATGCGGGACTCGATCCCGGGACTCCAGGATCATGACCTGAGCCGAAGGCAGTCGCTTAACCAACTGAGCCACGCAGGCGCCCAACTTTTTTTAAAGGCAAATAAAATTAATTGATCTCTGGTACAACTGATCAAGGGAAAATGAGGAGGCACAAATAATATCAGAGCTGAGGAAGGGGGCTTTATTACAGGGGGTGCGGATGCTAAAACAATACGAGGATATTCTTAATAACTGTATGCCAGTAAATTTGAAAATTTGGAAAAATAGGCAAATTCCTAGAAAAACATAACTTCATAAAACAGATTCGAGAAGGAAAAGATCCAAATAGTTCCTGTGACCATTAAATAAATTGAATTTAACAGCCTAGCAGGTGAACAGATCTAACAAGGACAGGCCCCAGTGGCTGGCTCGTTGGCTGGCTGGCTGACCAGTTGCAGTTCAGACAGGAGTGTTCAGCGGTTACCCTCGGGGTCTTCGTAGCCACTCTTGTTCATTAACCCAGAAACAGCATCTCTGACCACAGAGGGCGGTGAGGCTGCATGTGTGTTCAGACCTTCAGGGATGCAAACTTGTGTGTCAGCTAGGCAAAGGCCAGATGGTATCCTGGCAAATGCAGAAAATTCTTAAGAGTCTTTCCAAATAATAAACTCTTATTGAGAACCATCAGTTAGCAACATAAACATTTTGTGATTGTTAAGGTAAGGAAACTTCCACTAGAAGCTAAGAAAACTGAGTTATAGGACTGATTTCCCCTTATGCAGGGATCTGCCCCACCTAAGGTAATATAAGGACCCCCAGCTAGAGTAATCTAAAGTAATTCTCCACATTAAGGCAAGATCATGTAAACTTCCCAAGGGGACATTCATATAAATATAAAGATACTGTGTTTTTTTAAAAAAGGAAGTCAGCTTGGGGCACCTGGGTGGCTCAGTCGGTTAAACGTCTGCCTTCAACTCAGGTCATGATCCCAGGGTTCTGGGATCAAGCCCCGCATCGGGCTCCCTGCTCCGCGGAGAGTCTGCTTCTCCCTTTCCCTCTATCCTTCTCCCCTGCTCGTGCTCACTCGTTCGCTCTCTCTCTCTCGTTCTGCTGTCTCTCTCAGGTAACATTTTTTTTTTTTAAAAAAAGCCCACAAAATTGTTTACTTATAAAACTAATAAATTGTTTTAACAAATGTTCAGGATATGTTAGTATCCTGATGATCTCTGCTGTTACATCCTTCTGTTGTTAGTTCTCATAAATATTCAGAAGAAAAGGAACGAAGTTCTCTGAGCTGCTCATGTGACGTCACAGGATCCTGAGCATGATAGAATTTGTGGGTGAGAATAAAGGAAGCATCAGAGAAGAGATCACAAAATGTTTCAAAGTGTCATAAATTCTCAAAATCCAGGAAGCATGGCGGGGGGTGGGGGATCAGTGGTGCCACCACCATTTGACGTTTTCTTTTCCACCAAAAGTTGTTAGCTCCTCCTGGCGTCTAGCATGCCAGCGAGCACCATGAGCTTGGGTCTCCTCTGATTGTCCTTGGTGCACACATTCATGAGAAATGAAGCAGTTGAGGATTATTCGGAAAAATAATTTGAGTTACACATGGCCTTTACCTCCCCAGGACTTTCTGCTATCCGCTATGTATATTTTAGATATTAAAACTTGCTCTCGTTCGTACAATGGACTATTACTCAGCAATTAAAAAAAGAAGCATGCAGGGGCGCCTGGGGGGCTCAGTCGGTGAAGCGTCCGAGTCTTGATTTCCACTCAGGTCATGATCACGGGGTTGTGGGATCAATTTTTTCAGATGTGCCAAAACGGTCTTCTGTGTGGGAAAGGGACTTGCAGGAGCAAATAATGGATGCATGGTGCACACCTCTCACACATGCTCAGCAAGTGCTCACATGCGTTCTTTCTGCATAGGAAAGAAAAAGTCCAAGTTCAAGACATTTAAGAAGTTCTTCGGGAAAAAGAAGAGAAAGGAATCGCCGCCTGCCACAGGAAATAGCACTTGGAAACAGAGTCAGGGGAAGAGTGAAGTGATTGCCATCGAGTCGGGGCCAGTGGGCTATGACTCAGAAGATGAGCTTGAGTAAGTTGCCCCGCCCATCCTCCAGGCTCCTATGCCCCAGTAAGCAGGTGGGGGCACAGGAGGACCCAAATACTCTGTCTCATTGTCCTGGTAACTGGCTGGATTTCTGAGCCTCTTTCCCTCCTAGGGAATTCCACTGGGGATTCCTCCAAAGAAGTTGTATTTTCTGTCTTTTCATACATAGGGATGGAGAAAGTTGTGGGAAAACATTATCAGGTACCTGCTACGTGCCAAGTGCTGTGTTTATTAAAAGTCTACAATCACTGTGGGGGAGGAGGTCAGAGCTACTGTCTTATAAATGAGCAAACCAAGCTTTAGAGAAATTTTGGAGAACTTGTCCATTGCCCTGCAACTGAAAGCTGCAAGGTTAGGATACAAGCCATGATTTTATTTGACTGAGCACTCTTTTGAGGACGTAGATATTATACCAGGAAAATGCATCTCTCTAAGCCTAAACTTTGAGTTATCTAATAAGATTTTCCATTAGAAGGAGAGAGGGGTGGGGGAAGTCTTCTTGCTGTTAAATCTTGGAAAAATCATCCAAAAATCTTGTTGGCTACAACAGAACCAATAGGTATGAAAACTTGGGGAAATCTAGTGTGAAGTAATCCTTATTTCTATAACTTGTACTTCACCAAAATATAGTTACATTATGCATGCTTCAGTGATTCCAGAAGTTACATCTGTGAATAAAAGGGGAAAAAAAACCCAGATTTGTTGCCATGCAACAAACATAGTTTGTTTTAGTTTGGGAATAAAATTCCACAGAAGATATAATGACCCTTGGGACTGGGGAGTAGACCTCGCTGGGATGGGGTCACAAGCTTCAGCATCCCTGTGATGCTGTCCGGTCCCCTCCTTCCTCCCCAGGCTGCTCGCCTGTTTTTAGAGGAGTAGAAATTACATTGACCACTTGGTGGCACCAAATGACTGAAGCGGAAAGATTCAGGTTTTTTCTTTGAGGGTTTTTGTTTTTGTTTTTCTTTCCTGGTGCTGGCAGGGAGCAGGAAGGACCCACATTATACTTCATGAAGAGCTGGGAGGACAGGTGGTGCACGCGTTTTTTGAGGCAGTGTGCTCCAAATTCTGGGGGAACAAGACATTATCGTGATAATATTGCTAATTATTCAATGTCTTCACTGGACCAGCCCCAGGGAAATTATAACACTCACTCCCACCCACACCCTATCTCTGACCAGAACATACAGTGGCCCTTCCAAACAGAGAACAGGATCACAGCAGAGGGGGGAACGGGGTGTGTGTGTCTGTATGTGTGTGAGAGATGACCGGTCCACTTGTGTTTCCTCTTTGTCCCTGGAGCCCATCGACAGTGGGGACAGTTTCCTTTTTTTCTTTATGTTCTCAGCACCTGGCAGGGACCAGGTCCTCAATTACTGGTAAAAGTTTGCTGAAGGGGTGCCTGGGTGGCTCAGCCGGTTAAGTGGCTGCCTTCGGCTCAGGTCATGATCTCGAGGTCGGGCTCCCTGCTCAGCGGAGAGTCTGCTTCTCTCTCTCCCTCTGCTCCTACCCCTGCTGTGCTCGCTCGCTCTCTCAAATAAATAATAAATAAAATCTTAAAAAAAAAAATCTTTGCTGGAGCGATGCTGGGCTAAGAAACTTAAGGGTGGGGTCTGATGAGGCCCAGGAAGTGCATTGCTTTTAGAGAGCAGCACAGAGGATGAGACAAGATCTTTTCCTCCCCCAACTTTATTGGAAGAAAATTGATATATAACATTGTGGAAGTTTAAGACATATAACATGTTGATTTAATACACATATATATTAAAAATTGATTACTACCCTAGAGCTAACACCTGCATCATGTCACCTAATTACTATTTATTTTTTAAGGTGAGAATATTTAAGATCTAGTCTCTTAATTTCCAAGTATGTAATACAAGAGTATTAGCTGTAAGACTGTGCTATAAACTGTGCTGTCGATCTCCTTAACTTCTTCATCTTATGACTGGACTTTGTACCATTTCCCCCACCCTACAGCCCCTAGTAACCACCGTCTACTCTGTTCTGGGAGTTTGACTTTCTTAGATTCTGCATATAAGTGAGATCATATAGTTTTTATCTTTCTCTTTCTTGTTTGTTTCACTTAGTGTGACACCCTTGGGGCTCATCCATGTTGTCACAAACCACAGGATAATATCCTACGTACATACACACACACACACCCACACACACACACACATTCATACTACATCTTCTGTATCCATTCATCTGTTGATAGACATTTGGATTATTTCCATATTTTGGCTACTGTGAATAATGCTGCAGTGAATATAGGAAGGCAGATACCTCTTCAAGATCCTATTTTCGGGGCGCCTGGGTGGCTCAGTCGGTTGGGCGTCTGCCTTCGGCTCAGGTCATGATCCCAGGGTCCTGGGATCGAGCCCCGCATCGGGCTCCCTGCTCAGCGGGGAGCCTGCTTCTCCCTCTCTGCTGCTCCCCCTGCTTGTGCTCTATCCCTCTCTCTCTCAGATAAATAATAAAAAATCTTAAAAACAAAACAAAACAAAAAAACATTGTATCTAAAAAAAAAAAAAAATCTTATTTTCATTTCCTTTGGATAAACACCCAGAAGTAGAATTGCTGGATCCTATGATAGTTCTATTTTTAATTTTTCGAGGAGCCTCCATGCTGTTCTCTTCAGTGACTGCACCAACTTACATTCCCACCAACGGAGCAGAAAAGTTTCTCTTCTCCACATTCTCCCCAACACTTATCTCTTATCACTTTGATGATAGCCATTCTAACAGGTGTGAGATTTGCATTTCCCTGATTAGGAGTGATGTTGAGCATCTTTTCATGTGTCTGTTAGCCATTTGTATGTCTTCTTTGGAAAAATGTCTATTTAATTCCTCTGCACATTTTTGAATCAGATTGTTTTTTTTCTTGCTACTGATTTATATGAGTCCTTTATATATTTTGGATATTAACCCCTTATCAGATATATGATTTGCAAATATTTTCTCCCATTCTTTAGGTTTTCTTTTCATTTTGTTGATGGTTTCCTTTGCTGTGCAGAAGCTTTTAAATTTGATATAGTCTCACTTTTTATTTTTGCTTTTGATGCCTTTGCTTTCAAGAAATTATTGCCAAGACCAGTGTCAAGGTTTCTTACTACATATGTTTTCTTCTAGGAGTTTTATGGTTTTGGGTCTTATGTGCAAGTCTTTAGTCCATTTTCATTTTTTTTTTATAGTGTAAGATAGGGTTCAGTGTCATTCTTTTGCTCATGGCTATCCAGTTTTTCCAGCACCATTTATTGAAGAGACTGTCCTTTCCTCATTGTATATTTTTGGCTTCTTCGTTATAAATTAACTGACTATATGAGGGACAAAATCTTAGGGGCACTTTTTAGTGCCTTTGAGAGTCTGTGTGCCTTCTAGATTCTGCAGCAACTTCTCATCCATCACGATGGGCAAAAGAGTTCCATTTGCCAAGGTACATTAATGCTGGCAAACCACATGGGACCCTGGGGGTTTAAAAGGCTGACACCCATTTATTGTGTCTGTGTTGTTATGCTTTTTAAGTCTCTTAATCTATAATGATTTTCCTTCCCCCTCCCCACCCACCCCACTTTGTTTCATGTCATTGATCTGATGGAAAAAACAGGGTTATTGTCTCTGCCAAATATCCCACATTCTGGATTTGCTTTCTCTTGGTATGACTGAACTCATTTTTATAGTCTCTGAATCTCTTGTAAAGTGTTAGATGGATCTGGATATTTAATTAGATTTAGGTTCAGATGGTACTGGGTACTTACTCTCACATCACCTCATGAGGCACATGCCATCTGGTTGTCCCACTTCTCATGACACTAAGACTGAGCAGTGGGTTCAAGGGGTCTCTCTCAGTGTGATACCTCCACAGACCTTCGCCTAATGATTTCAACACCTGCTGATGATCATTGCCTAGATCCATTATTTTATTGCAAAATGGTGGTTTTTCTAATTGTATCACTCATTCTGCATGTGTTAGCTGGAATTCTTACATGAAGACCTTTCCTTCCTCAATTCCTTACTTTCTCTAATATGCGAGATGTCCAGGAAAGGCAGAATAATGCCTGGTTCTCCTTTTACCAATCAACCTTCAGAGTAACAATCTGGTACCCTAGCTGGTACCCTAACTTCCAATACTGACCAATGAGTTTTTCTTTTTCTTTTCTGGTTTTTTTTTTTTTTTTTTAGTATATATCATTGTGAATGCATGGATTTTTATATATTTGATTTGCTTTAGCCCATGACAGTCTTTATTCATTTTTATGCTCATAGCGCCTCATCTTACACTATTGGGAGTCACTTCAGATTAGCTCCCGAGTTCTTTAGACATGACCCCATTTGTCTTTGAAATCTTCCTTGCTTTCTTGTACAATGGGATTTCTATCCCAGCTTTATTTTGTACATTTCCTGTCCTAGACCTACGATCAGCCACCTCTTCACATGGGCCCAGTTCCTTTTATTTATTTTTTTTTTAAAGATTTTATTTATTTATTGAATGAGAGAGAGAAAGCACATGAGAGGGGGGAGGGTCAGAGGGAGAAGCAGGCTCCCCGCCGAGCAGGGAGCCCGATGCGGGACTCGATCCCGGGAGTCCAGGATCATGACCTGAGCCGAAGGCAGTGGCTTAACCAACTGAGCCACCCAGGCGCCCCCCGGTTCCTTTTAGTATGAAGTGGTTTTCAGAGAACACAGTCTGGCTGCTAAGGGTGATGATTGCTAGCTGGTTGTCATTGCTTCTAGACTTCTTCAGTAGATTAGGGACTAAAAAATACATTTTATTTTTTAAGAGAAAAATAACTCACTGATATTTCCAGTTCAAACTTAAGACAAAATTTTTACTTTGATTATTTGAATTCACTGTTCTCTTATGCTAGGAATCTTAATTCCTAGTGATATTAACAAAATTACTCATTTTCTTCTTCATATAATATACTTATAATCTCATTACCCTGATCTCCCACATAGAGGTTATGTTCTATAAAGATTGTTGTGTACTATTTTTAAAAATCAGTACTGCTACCAGTAAGACTACTGAGTGTAATTTCATATCTTTGATTGGTTTGTTTGTTCTTGGAGTTTATCCTATTATGAATGTAGAGCCAGAACTCATTTTGGGGGCACCTGGGTGGCTCAGTCAGTTAAACATCCAACTCTTTATATCAGCTCAGGTCATGATCTCGGGTTGTGAGATCAAGCCCCTTGTTGGGCTCCATGCTGGGTGTGGAGCTTGCTTAAGATTGTCTCCCTCTCCCCCTCTTCCCCTCTTTCCCCTCTCTCTCTCTCAAAAAAAAAAAAAAATCACTTAGATGTTGGGTTAAAATCACTTGAAATCATTCTTTTCTCTGTGCAGTTATGCCAACAACACAGTATAAAATTAGGCTCGTTTGTTTCTGTTTGTTTTCTAGTTTTAGAGATTCTCTTATTTCCCTTTTTGTTTGACTTTGTCTTTTAACTATACAAAATATTTACATAGTTTCAAAGACAAAATTGTGAATGTGTAAGTAAATGCCTTGGCGCCCTGTCTCCCAATCTCGTTTTGTCCTTCTCCCCAATGGAAACTATTTTTATTCATTTGTTGCTTATCCTTCTATTTTTATGTTTTAAACTGTAAGCAAACAACATACCTCTTCACATATGTTCACCTATATTCATACCCTCCTTCCGCACATAACGCTAATACGCCATAAGCATTGTTCTGCACTCTGCTTCATTTTCCACTCGGTGCAGTCATGTGCTCCCTTACCCACATGGTCACCTGCAGAGTCTCCATTAGATGATGTTCCGTGGTTTATGCAGGTACCTACTGAGGGCCATTTGGGTTGTTGGTGGTCTTTTCCTTCTGTAAACGTAGTGAATGTCCCTGAGCATATGACCTTCTGTGTTTTTGCCAGTGTATCTTTGCAGAGGCCTTTTCATGCTGTCTCAACTCCTACTTAACACCTAGAGTGGAGGCGTTGGGGCAGTGGTTATGGTTTTCAAAGGGAGTGGCCATGGGCTGCCCACTGTAGGAGGGAGAGACAGGTGTGCGTGTGATCTTTGTAACAGGAGCTGCCGTTGACAGTGTGGGCCTGCTGGGTTCTTTCACTTGGCTTCATGCTCTCCCAGAAGAGTGAGGACACATTCTTTTGGGAGCCTGTGGATTCCCCACTTGCAGACTCACTACTGTGAGCTAGGAGGAAGTTGCAAACATTATTAACCAACACAACGTGATCTGCAGTGGAGCGGGACCACCCGTAAGAGTTCCTAATGCCTCGCAGAGGACAGGATGCCTGGGGCGGCGTGCGGGTGGGGGAGTATAGAGCACAGATGCACAGTGCCTGTGGGAGCAGGCTTTCCTTCCTTCATCATCGGGTTTCCATCATCTCCTTCCACCTATTGTTCAGGCAGCCACTGCTGCTAGGAAAATCTGACAACTTAACTCCCACATCCTCTTAGGACATTTTGTGAATGTCCTGTGGGTTCAGTTCCTAATTGGAGTCTCGAGCTCAGGGCTGGGGCAGTGGCCGGGATGGGGATGACAGAAGGACCCACCATCTGTACTCCAGGGCCTAGGCACATAGGCTGGATTACACAGCTCATTCATAGTAGGTGATGAAAACAGGGCACGGCTTCACAGATTTGCAGTTCTCATTTCAAACCCACCCTCTGGATGCGTGTTTTGGACCACCTTGCAAGGATGCCTCCGTCAGGCAGGCCCTCAGCCTGCTATGCAGACACGACCTCTAGCCCAATGAGGAACGGCATGTTTGCCCACA
>NC_138378.1:52278712-52340320 GCF_054177405.1 Leptonychotes weddellii
AGGACACACCAAATTACTTACAACTGGATCTTGACTCGTCCTAAGTTGTAACTGCTCATTTTCAGGATGAGAGCAGGAGAGCTGGGGGCAGACAACTCTTTTCAGTTCAGTCTACTCACTGCCCCAGGCAGGGGTGTTGAAAATAGCCCCTGAATGAACCGGAGCAGGAAGATTTGTTGATAAAAAGTTGCTGATGAAAACAAGAGCAAATGTTCTTTATTATAATCTAGCTGAAAATACAGTGTAATGTGAAAATGGGGCCGCCACCGCCTCCGGGAGGCCTTCTTGCCAAGCGGGGAGATGACACTGGCATGAGTTCTGAGGACGACGGTCTGCCCAGGAGCCCCCCAGAGATGTCCCTGCTGCCTGACATCGGTCCCGGCACAACCATAAAGGCAAGTGAGGCCTGCGCCACCTCTCGGCTTGGTGCGCGCCCACTTCAGGGGGGGGCGGGGGGGCGCTCTGGTGGCCCCCGTGTGTTCCTGTAAGAGTCCCACGGTCTGTGTGGCCAGGCGGTATTCCAGACCAGGTCCGTGGAGCTCACGGTCAGTCCTTGGGCTGCATTTGTTTTCGTTCTTTGAGCAGAAATGTCCATCTTGTCAGGAGATAGGGTTTTGGTAGCCTTTCTTGTCATGGCTACAGATCTGATACAATCAACCCTCTCCCTGGTTTTTCCTGTCTGAGCAGATGACCAGACCGGGCATCCCATCTGAAAGAAGGGAAACACCTTTATGTCTGTTTTCTGTTGTCATGACGTTTGGCTGGAGGGAGAAGGGAGTGGTGAACATATGTGACTTAATCTGGACTCTCCGGTCTGAGTTTAGGGCCATGAGAACCTGTTGGTCTGGGGTAGAATGTGACTTATGCTGCTGGTAAACAGGGCAACAGGGAAAGTTTGACCAGCAAGAGGGCCATCTGTGACCTCAGCAGGGCAGGGGAGCCGATCGTGGATAACACCCTCCCCCATTAGGAAACAGGAGGAAGCACTGAGCCTCGTGGAAGTAGCCCTGCTCCTGGTGCCGCCATTTTAAGCCAATACGCTGTACTTGTACGTAAACGATCATTTTCCCTTTAGACCAGCCCTGCTGAGGGGTGGATAGAATTGGAGTTATACATGTAATGCTGACACTTGAAAAACAAAGGCCAGAGTCCATGTTTTATAGCCACTCCCCTGCCCTGTGCGTTCTTGGAGCTATGGCTCCATGCCCTAGTGGACGATTGTTCACTGAGAATCTCGGGATTCATTGTGAACCACCATCTTGCAGATTCTGAGCTGCTCTGTAATACATTCAGCAGTCACTTCAACTTGGACATCCAGAAGCCCCCCGGCAAAGGCAGGGGAAAGAATACTCACCTAACTTGGGTGCGGTTGTGGGTTCCCAGAGCATCACCGGTAAAAGCCAGAGGGAAGGCTGTGATGGAGCTGAATGTAAGTGAGCCCCAGGGTTAGGGTTTGCCCAGAGCTGGCTAGAGAATTATTCTCTCCAGAATTCTGCTCTAAGGTGAACCTGTCCCTGCTTGTTCCATGAGCAGGGTCTAAAGACAGTGAGCTACCCACACCTGCTCTCCCAGGTTGAAGAGAAGGAGGAGAAGACAGGAGGATGATTTGGCCCATTTCCTGGATTTCAAGCCAACCCTTAAAATACCAGAGGGGAAGGCTGGCGGGCTATGGCTAACTCCAGTGTCACATGACAGACCCCTCTTGTACTCTCAGACGTGGAGCTTCAGCGTCCCCAGCCTCAGGACCAGATGGGACTTTGTATGTTTCAGGGCCACATGCTGGGGAGATGACTCTCACGAGCCATAGTTGACTGGCTTGCCCTCACTCTATCCCACAGTTCTCTGGCTCTCTCTGCCTTTAGCTGGGGCAGTACAGGAGAACAGGTGGTTTCTAATTCCATTCATTAAGGCATGAGCCCACCTCTGAACCTGCAAAGCACCACAATGCACAGATTCCATAGTTAGCTGTATGGGAGCCACTCACACCTGGCGGGGCTGGCCTCTCAGCATCCTTGGTTATGTTACTGAAAAAACAAGGTTCTGAGATTTTATTAACTAGGTAATTCTATTAATTGGGTAATAGGAAACTAAAATTGGAGCCTTTAAGACTTAAAAAATATGTGTAATCTTTATTACCATGGTTTTAAAGACACAGTGATCATATTTTATGCCCTGAAAGTTTCTTGGGCACAGTGGACTGACTGGTTGAGAGGAGGAAACAATGCACCCTTTAAAATGTCTTTAGGGTGCCTGGGTGGCTCAGTCGGTTAAGCGACTGCCTTCGGCTCAGGTCATGATCCCGGGGTCCTGGGATCGAGCCCCGCATCGGGCTCCCTGCTCCGTGGGAAGCCTGCTTCTCCCTCTCCCACTCCCCCTGCTTGTGTTCCCTCTCTCGCTGTGTCTCTCTCTGTCAAATAAAAAAAAAAAAAAATCTTTAAAATGTCTTTATATAACACATGATATTTGATATAATGGTACCTTCAATCCCAAAAGGATGGGATTGTGGGCTCTTTCATTTTTTTCCTGTTGTGACTCCCGGAAGCAGGCCCACATGCTTGAGAGAGAAACTTAATGAAGATTATTGTGATAAAAGGTTTCCAGTAACAAGTATCTCATGACGCTGCCAAGGTGATATTTCCTAATGGAATGAGTTTTTTAGGAAATGCACGAAATTATTTTTAAAATCTCATTACCACGTGAGGTGACAAAGAAGCTTTATTTGGTGGTTTCTAAGGTAAAATGACATCCAGCTAGCCATCTGCTAAGTGTCCTGCCATTAAGTAGGAAGCACTGGGTAGAGGGTGGCAAGCTGGGAAGTTGTCCTGGGTGATGAGGAAAGGTAACACACGGAGAGAGACAACATGGGCTCTGGCAGAAATGGACCCACTGCCATGCAGCCAGGCGGTGGGCAGGTTCTGTCATCTGTAGAATCCGTGTCCTCGGAGGGTTTTGGAGAGGATTATGTGAAATCAGGTAGGTCGGTGCCTCCCCTTCCCTCAACAGGAAAGGCCAGCTGGAGTGCAAAGCCAGGAGACTCCTCCTTCCCAGAAAGGCCCATGTCTGCGGCCTGTTCCCATGTGCACCGGCCTCAGCCCACTCCTGGGTGGCTGAGCCCCTCTCTTTGAAGACAAACACTGTAAACCAGCTGTCACCCAGGGTCACCCCTGAAAAAGCCCGTGAACCCCAGGCCATTTTCCCATTTGAGTCCCATTCCTCCAATGAAGGGCCAGCCACCTGCTAGACTTTTTAAATCATTCATTTCCGGAGTTATCCAGAAGCATGGATTTCAGGACCAACGGGTGACTGGGAGCAAGCAGGACAAATGGGGATGCTTCCAGCCCACAGATAAAAACACAGGTCAGCTTTCCTGCCCCGTCCTACCTTACCTCACATAGTTGCTTCACTGATCAAAGACAGGATGCGTCATTCTCCTCAGTCATGAAGGTGTTGGTCTTTTTAGGCCCTAAGAGCTCTCGGAACGACCACAAAGACGGAGAAGTGAGAGTCTGGCACCCTAGCAGGAAGACCAGCCGTGACAGCCAGTGCAGGGGTTTTGCAGGGACGGAGGTCATTGTGGTCAGAGTTTCTGAGAAGTTAAGCTCCCTGCCAGCTCGCACCACCCCCCCCGGGGGCCGGGGTGGGCCTGAGCCCAGGACCGGCTGCTCAGGCAGTGCAAATGCCGGGTGGGCTGAGTGGAGGGGAGGCAGGGAAGGTTTGTCCTTTGGGTTTATAGGGAGGTGACCAAAGCCCATGTCCTCACAGAAGACATAATCATTCTCACCTGGGAGTCACTGCATTTGCGAAAGCAGCTCATCTTGCCTGTTCTCTTAAGTCCCACGCAGTCAGAAAAACAAAACCCAAAATTTTACCCAATGTATATATACATTGTTCCTCTAGACAAAGGTGAAAATGAAGGATTCTATATGATCTTTGGAATGTACCCATTCTAGTGGTGACCCTTAGGGAGGACACCTGGGAGAGGTGTCACCTGTCCAATCTTAGGTGATGTACTGAGTCATCAGCTACAACAGTGGAAGCCAAAGCCACAGGCACAGAGGAAGCCAGAAGTCCTGTCCTGTGGTTTATTTTTTAAATAATTTTTCTTGCTTTATTCCCATAAGAACCCAAGTAGCTGAAACAAGAGAACTAAAATAGATTATGTCCACTTATAACCCCTTTCCCCTCATTGTAGTAATCATCTTCTCCCAGTAGGCAGGAGTAAACTTAATACTTGCAGGAGAAAATATAAGGAACCTTTCTGTTAACAGGGAAAATACATTTCTCTGAGGAAGTTCCCTTGCAGGGGGAGTCCCTGCATCAGCTTGTCTCTCTAACAGTGACATCCTTCTGGTGCCCCCTAGTTAAGCAGAGGCTGCTGGAACCTGCTCTGTGTGGGGCTCCAGGGTTGTGGAAAAGAAACTGAGCAAGATGTACCCAGGCCCCTGGGAGTCTGCCCGCTGCCCATGGCTTGTTTGCTGCCTCCTTCCCGAGGAGACCATTTTCACAGGGGCTCACTAAGTCATTGTGAGGTGCCTAAAATTATGGTCTTAGGTTAAAATGTAAGCTTGACACCACCTCGCACCCCTCAGGACAGCTCCTATCAAAGAAATAGAAAATTACAAGTGTTGGCAAGGATGTGGAGAAATTAGAGCCCCTGTGCCCTATTGGTGGGAATGCAAAATGGTGTAGCCACTGTGGCAAACAGTATGGAGGTTCCTCAAAAAATTAAAAATAGAACCACTGTATGATTCAGCAATTCCACGTCTGGGTATATATCTGAAAGAACTGAAAGCCAGTTCTTGAAGAGGTATTTGTACACATGTTCACAGCAGCATTATTCACAATAGATAAAATGTGGAAGCAACCCAAGTGTCCATGAATGGATAAACAAAATGTGGTATCTACATACGATGGAATATAGTTCAGCCTTATAAAGGGAGGAGGGTCTGACACAGGCTACAGCATGGATGAACATTATGCTAAATGAAATAAGCCAGACAAAAAAAGGCAAATACTGTATGATTCCACTTAATGTGAGGTACCTAGAGTAGTCAGATTTATAGAGATAGAAAGTAGAATGGTGGGTGCCAGGGGCTGGGGGAGAGGCAATGGGGAGTTGTTGTTTAGTGGGTGCAGAGTTTCAGTTTTACAAGAGAAAAAGTTCTGCAGAGATTTGCTCGACAGTGGGAGTGTACTTAATGCCACTGAACTTTTATGGCTAAAAGCGGTTATGATGGTAAATTTTGTTGTGTTTATACATACAAAATTTGGAAGACAAAAAGCATTGGGAGAAAAATATAAATGTAAACTTGACACTAATACTGAGCACCATGCTAGAATAGAAGTAGGGGGCAGGGTTGTAACCAAAGCCCAGCACCTCCCAGATTCTCTCTCTGCACCCCGCTCCCCATGTGGGTACCCCCTCCACCACTTCATGCCGCTAAACGTCTTGGCGGTAGAACCCACTGAGACCTTACTCAGTGAAGGGGATGGCCAAGTTCAGTGGGCAGGCAACAGCATGTTACCGTCATCCTTCCAGGTGACTACCAAAATATCCTTCCTCCCTGGCAGCGCTTTTGCCCTTGACTGTCAGTGCCTCGCTGAGGAGGTAAAAGCTAGTAAAATGTTTGTAACGCCAGATTTCTCCAAGACGACACACGAAGATACAGAAACCTTCTAGAATGAACAAATGCAGCTGTAGAGATGGGCTGCTGGGTGGTGGGCTTGGCCCATCCTCTGCTCGCTCCAGCCTGTAAAATCACACCTCTGGACCACCCTCTCGGCTTCCAGAGGCAGGAGCAAGCCTGCCCTTGGAGAGACCAGGTGGGTCTGCTTCATCAGAGAAAGAAGCCCTTGTCTGAAGTGGCTGTACCTGCTTGGGAGGGTGAAGGCGGAGCTGTCTCCCCGAGGCTGCCTGGGACGCAGGCTCTCTGCATGGCCTTGGAAATGAGTGACAAGTTTGCAGGGGTTGGCCCAACATTTAAAACTCCTTTCTAAGGAGGTACCCTAGAGTCCTCCCTGTTGAGAGTCAGATTTTAAATCCGTCCCCCCGTGTAAAGCCCAGAGATGGCGTGGGAAGACTGAGCACGGTAAAAGAAGGGAGCTGGTATGTTGGCTGGACGCATTTCATACCGAGAAGTTAATGCTTGGTATGCTTGCTCCTTGTCCCATGAAGGTCTCTTTAGTTTCCTCATCCCGGCCACAGTCTCCGGACCAGCTCTTCTCCAGGCACACGAGCGACGCCAGCATCCCCCCCCGCACCTCGGACAGCAGCGTGGCACCCGTGGCTGATTTCGATTACCCTCCAGAATTGTCCTCCTGCCTGGACAACTCTGCAGCTAAGCACAAGCTCCTGGTTAAGCCCCGCAACCAGCGGTCCAGCAAAATGAGGCGGCTGTCTTCGGTAATTGGGCTTCTTCCTACATGCACAGGCAGGACAGGCAGGCCTGGTAGCCCCCCCCCAACTCCCTCCCACCCCGGCCTCTCTCCTCGCAGGGTCACGTGCCCCTTCTGAGAAACCCCCACGGTCAGTGGGACCATCTGCAGGAGCTGGAGTTGCTCCTCTTTTTCAATATACGTCAGATACGTCTCTTCCCTGCATAAACATGCCATCTGTTCATTGGTTCTGCAGCACCTCCCCCCGAAGCCGCTAGGCGCTGTGCATCCCCTGCCTTCCCACGGCACTCAGTGTAAGGTCCGCACTCCAGGCCTGGAACACCAGGTCCTGCCTACCTCTCAGGCCTCCTCTTATTCTCTCTCTTTCTCTCTAAACACACTTTGGCCTCCAGAACTGTCTCCGGCCTCAGGCCTGATGCCTGCTGGATCCACTGCTCGAGACACCCTTCTCCTGGCTGGCTCCTTCTCAGTCTTTGGGTCTCAGCTCAGAGGTCCTCTCCCCAGAGAGGTTTACCTCACCATCCTATGGAAAACAGCCCCACCTTCCCACCAGCACGTTCCTTTCCTTCATACAGGAGTGAGCTTTGTAAATGTGTGTGCTCACTTGTTTATTGCCAGTCTTTTTGTTTTTTGCTTTTAAAGATTTTATTTATTTGTCAGAGAGAGAGAGAGAGCACAAGCAGGGGGCGTGGCAGGCAAGGGGAGAAGCAGGCTTCCCGCAGAGCAGGGAGCCCGATGCGGGGCTCGATCCCAGGACCCTGGGATCATGACCTGAGCCGAAGGCAGACACTTAACGACTGAGCCACCCAGGTGCTCCTATTGCCAGTCTTTTTGAGATCTCGTCCCAGCCCCTGTGTCCAGCCCCTAGAGCAACGCTAGCCACATGGCTGGCATTCAGTGCACATTTGTTGAATGGATGAATGAATGAGGGAATGAACAGTGACAGATAAGCTGACACACTAGCTCAGACTCCTGCCTTGGGCGAGGACCTACTTAGTAGTGTGGGGATTGTGCCCCTCTGAGGACAGAACCCCCCCCCCCACAATCTTTGGGCATGCTGCCTGTGTAGTGGTCAGCTCATAGTTCTAAGAGCCAAGAACTCATTCATGGAGTGCTTTGGCTGCATAGTACCAGTGGGTTAGAGGTCCACATAAGATTGTTGCCTTCTCTGCTGCCCAGTGGTGCCCACAAGGTCTCAGCGCTGGAGGAGCTGAGAGAGCAGGGTGCGGGGACAGCCTGGCCACAGAGAATGACAGTGCTGAGAACGAGATGCCCACAGACTGACATTCTCTCCTTCCTTCCCTGGAGACAAGATTGTGGGGTATTGATGAAAGGCCCAGGACAAGCTAAGGTGCTCAGCTAGGGACAGGGGGTTCTCCTTTGGGCATGTGGAAGGTGCTTTGTAAACTTCTGCCAGCAGGGGTGACTTTGGAGGGGACTAACACTGCAGAAAGAAATGAGCTGTGGTTACCCTGAGGCTAATGTGTCCTTGTGCAAGCTGGGCACTGGGGTACTTGTGTAAATGCTTGCACGTCCAACACACTTACAGTTAAAAGCTTGGTGTTGTGGGACTTGGCTAGGACTGGTAACTCCAACCTGCCTGTCCTCATGATGAGGGAGCAACAGGGCAGGGACAGAGCCAGCTCCCTCTGGCCTCAAGTCTGGCCTTTATTCCCATGGGGATGTCTTTTGCTGTGGCAAGGGTACACGTAACCAGCCCCCGCCTGGCCAGGCCTTTGTGGCAGAGGGAAGCCCGGCTCATACTGCAGGTGGAAATGCGGCATCCCCTCTTGCTGTCAGCTGGACAATGCTATACCTCTCATTCTTTCAACTTGACTTAGCTCTTGAACCCCATTTTTTTTAGACTAATAGAAATTCTGATTTAGGCGTTCTGGGTCAACATTTCTTGATTTAAACTCTGTCATTTACATATCCTCCCTCCTTCTTTGCTTTCCCTTCTTGGTGGGGAGCAGGCATGGATTAAAACTCTTAAGTTTTTGACTGGGCAGAGGTGTCTGGCCAGTGGTCACCAGTGTCACTGTTGGGTCCTAAGGTGGAGGCCTCTGTCCTTCAGTGTTCACAGCACTCTTTGCCCTTTGGTCATGAGGTGCCTCCTCCCAACCGTGAAGATTTTCCTGATACTCTGGCCCCTCTTGGGGAATCAGGGTGCTTTCGTACATTCCCGTTCTGCTCTGAGGGTGATGAGGAGCCACCACATTGGCCCCTCTTGGACCCAGGGGACTTTTACAGAGGTTCAGGGTTTCTTTTGACTTCACTGAACAGTGAGGTCCAAGTTTCCCCCACTTTTCTGATCCCCCGTAACATCTGAGGTTTCTTTCTGCCTCACCCACTTTTACCCCTGCCCCTACTCGGGCATCTCTGAGTCTCCACTTTGGTCTCTTTCTGCCGCTGTCCACATTCTGTCCTCCGTTTGGGCAGAAGAGCTGTCCAGCACCCCCAGGCATCTTCCAGCTCTGTCGTGGGGGGCGAACCCTCTACCCCACACCATCCAGGCTCTGAATCTTTTGGAGCTCTAGAGAAAAAAAGGGGTGGGGGTGGGCTTTTCTTACCTTAAAAACTCCCATCTTGGCACAGTTAAAAAAACAAACAAACCTTGCCTATTAAGACTGTGATATTTATTACAAGTTGGAAAAACACTTCCAAGAGTGCATTTGGCCGCATCCTTCTGCCCCACCAGAGCAGAGGTCGGGAAAGAGAAACACACAAAAGACAAAAGCTGGCTGTTATCTCAGCATTTTATCCTGCTGCTCAGAACCGGGGCCTGCGTGTGGTTCTGACGCGCCGGAAGCAGACGCCCGTGAACGTTTGCGCCAGCGTCTCAGCACCCTGGCTGGTCCTCATCCCAACCCAGGCAGTGCCAGGAGCAGGGAATATTAACTCTCTTTTAGGAGGAGCAGCACGATTCTATGAGTAGCCCCAGGTCGTGGCGGACAGAGCTGCCAACTACAAGTCCCGGGTGTTAGACAGAGCCTGACACTACTTATCAGCAGTGTCCTCTGCCCAGAGATGACACAGATGCTGCCCCAAGACTCTTTCTTTCTGGTGAGGGGAGGCCAATGAGCAGGCAGCCAGGACGGAGCCTCCATCTTGGTACAGGCTGAGCAGTGGGTCCTCCACTCCCTCTTCCTCCAGAGGACTGTAGGGGGTGAGGCTGCCGTGAGGGCCCAGAGGAGGAGGGCAGGGGTGGCGGCGGCGGAGAGGGAGCAGGTATATGCAGCCTTCCTGCTGTACCCAGTGCATGAGCCCAGGCTGAGTCAGAAGCCACTTTGCTGCCTGCAGAGCCTCTGCTCAGTGTCCGAGTCCACACTCCATGCTGCCTTCGTCCTGCCCAGCCCTTCACTGTTACCTCCTTGTAGCTGCCAGTGGCTTAAGTGGGATGTGGCCAGCTGGGCCTGCTTCTCAGCTTTCTGCTCATTTTGCGAGGGTTGTGATAGTTTTAAAACACGACCCACATCCTAAACAGGTTTCAACATCAGTGATTTCCTGTAGTAGCAAAAGGCCAGTAACATCTTTTGAACCTGCGGCTTTTGAAAATTCTTCTGTAGATTTCTTTGAACGTCTTCATTTTTTTCAAATCCAGGGGACAAGGATTGTGCACCTTGGCAAGAGTTAGCTAAGGTATTGTCGCAAACATCCCAGTTATCTTGTGTTCTGTTAGCAAGCAGATGCCAGCTGGGAGATGTTAAAATAACACCAGCAAACAACAACCACCTAACACAAACACTCCTCTACATTTCTTAACATAAAGGAAAGGAGATCTAATGCCCTGAACTTCCCCCCCCCCACGAAGATAGAAGTGTTTTCTAATGTCCTGAACTTTTTTTAAAAGATTGACCTCAACACCCTCAAGCTTTTGGTCATTTTCTCATAGTGCTTTTGGATGATTCACATGACTGCCTTGGTCTCTTCTTCCTAAGCAAGCAGCGACTAACTTTGGGTACGGCAAGGAGGAAGTTGGACTAAATTTAAATTCCAGAGACTTTTCAGAAGGAAAGTACAAGGCAGTGTTTGCTTGTCAAGCCAGTAGGGCTTCAGGAGAGGAAGAGCACTGTAAGCTGCAGGAAGAGGCAAGACTCCCTGTAGGAGTGGAATCTGAGACTGTCCTTGGGTGGTGCGGGTGGAGCGCCCTGGAGGTGTGGGGAAAGAGGAGCTGGCCAGTCACTCAGCCCAGAGTCTGGCACATTCAGTAGTGGGGGCTCGGCTTGACCTGAGCAGAGAGTGGGAGAAATAATTTAAGACCAGAGAATATAAGACCTTTAATTTGGCTGAGAAGTTTGGACTTTATCCGTCAGCTGTGGTTTGGGATGTTATCCAACAAGCTGTGGTTTGCTCTTGACTGTGTTTGAGGTGATAGGAATCACCCTTTAGGTAAACCAGTCTCCCTTCACCATGGGGCCCATCCCTGGAGAGAGAGCACTGAGATGGGAAACTAGCTCTCAGGCAGCACAGAGAGAGCACCAGCTTTTCAGCTGAGCTAATAAGCTCAACCTTGACCAAGATGTGGCCCTCTCTGAGCTCCCAGTTCTCCAAGTGCAAAATGGAAATAATCCTTTCTTACTGGGATGAATCAAGAGTAAGTGAAATAATAGGCGTGGAGTGCAAAGCACGGCAGACACCTGGCTTATTTGATCCCCTTTGCTTCATTTTTTAGAGCAGTGTCTGCTGGTTTGGTAGCTCGGCCACTGGAGCCTTACACTATTTACTTTAAGAGCATAGCCGCAAGACTGTTGAATCACAGACCTGTACCTCTGAAACAAATAATACATTATATGTAAAAAAAAAAAAAAAGATAGCAGGAGGGGAAGAATGAAGGGGGGGAAATCGGAGGGGGAGACGAACCATGAGAGATGATGGACCCTGAGAAACAAACTGAGGGTTCTAGACGGGAGGGGGGTGGGGGGATGGGTTAGCCTGGTGATGGGTATTAAAGAGGGCACGTTCTGCATGGAGCACTGGGTGTTATACGCAAACAATGAATCATGGGACACTACATCAAAAACTAATGATGTAATGTATGGGGATTAACATAACATAATAAAAATAAATAAAAAATATGCTTTCAAAAAAAAAAAAAGAAGAACATAGCTGCCACTGTTCTGCTGAAAGCTGAACTTGTAAGGTAAGTTTCCAAATAGAGCGTTAAGGGAAGGATTAAGAAGAGACACCATGTGTGAATGTCTGCTTAGGTGCCGGCTTTAGAGAGACACTGCTTCCTTTAAGCCATATTAAGCCTTGTACAAAATGGAAAGGTCATAGGCTTCCTAATATTCGACATAATGATGCTGTCTTTTGTCCTCTTTATTCCTCCAAGCGAGCACAGTCTGAATCCCTTTGTGATCTGACGGGTACCCCAGAGGAAGAGGAATACGATGAGAAGTCATTACGCAGAGCTGGCACAGAAGAGAGCCCCAGTTCTGCACAGCAGGATGTGGTAGTGGACAGAAGCGCAGAGCCCGTGGGGCCAGCCGCCATGCTGCAAGTGGGGGCGCTGCGTGCGAGGCGGGCCCGCCTGCAGCACTGCCCAGCCCTCAGTGCCAGCGCCGAGGAGGAGGAGGACAGCTTTCTTGGGGATAACCCCTCAAGCCGCGCGGCCACCCCCGAGGTCGCTGAGCCCGTGTCAGGCTCGGCCCCCTGCTCAGAGACCCTATCTTTGCCAGAAGGTTCCCCGCACCATAATCCCAACAGCGAAAACCAGAGGGAGGAAGTGTCCCTGGAAAGCACATGTCCCCCAGACAGGGAAACCGCTGATGAGGTGCTTTGCCCTTCTGGAGACGTGGAGATTTGGTTATCTCCCTCCATCCCCGAGGAGGACACGACATCTCCTGAGACTGCCCCTGCCACCACCTTGGAGACTCCCCCTGGTCCAGAGGGGCCAGACCAGAGTGTCCAGAAGGAGGTGGAGCTGACGCTGGAAGTACCCGTGGCCGTGGCCGTGCCCGAGCCCGAGCCCCAGCCCGAGCCCGAGGGAGCAGGGAAGGGATCTCCCGAGGCCCCCGCCCCAAGCCCCCCGGCCCCCAAGAGCTGCCTGAAGCACAAGGCCCCGGCGGTGAGCGCGAGCCCCGGCGCGCCGCCCGCCTGCGAGTCGCCTGCGGAGGAGCCCACTCCCCGGCCCCTGGACGGAGAGGCCGCCCCCGCCGAGCAGCCCAGGGCCGAACCCGCGGAGCCCCCACAGGGGGGACCCGAGAGGCTGGCGTCGGAGCGGAAGGTGGAGCGGGCAGGCAGCGAGCTGCGGGCCGTGAAGTTCTCGGTGTCGTCGGGCCGTGCGTGGCCGCGATCAGGCAGCGCCCGGGTGCTGGAGCACACCGGCCCCGCGGGCGCCTCGGCCGGCCGCCTGCCGCTTCTGAAGAGCAGCCTGGTCTGGAGGAGCGAGGCGGCGCTCGACGACCTGCGGGCGCCCCCCGAGCCCCACGGCGGGAAACCCGCGACGGCCGGCGGCGGTTCTCGGGACTCGGGGGACTCGGTGGCCGGGCCGGGCCGGACCCCCCGGGATGCCCCTGGAGACCCCTGCCCGGCCGCCCGCGAGCCGCCCTCGGGGGAGGACAGAGGCCCCTTTCCCGTCAAGCTGCGCTCCACCTCTCTGTCCTTCAAGCACAGGGAGGCGTCCTCTGTCGAAGTCAGAGGGATAAAGAGATACAGCGCTGAAATCCGGTTAGAAAAAGGGGGGCTGGCTTTGCTCCCCAAAGACGAGAAATGTCCGGTCGCGAAGGCCCCCTCCCCTCGAGGGGCACGGCCCCCGCATGAGCAGGGAAAGGGGAAGGCCCGGCCCTCGGAACCGCTCAGCGCCAAGCCTCCCCTGCCCAGGAAGCCGCTGCTGCAGAGTCGCCCCCTGCCGCCCCCGGACGCTGGTCCGGGTCCCGGGGAGCTGGCGAAGGCCGCGCCGTCCCCGGACCCCAGACGGGAGAGCCGGATGGCCGAGACGCGGTCGCCGCACAGGGCAGCTGGTAAGAGCCGGAGTCGCCTGGTGGGGAAGGGGCAGGACCGTGGGCAAATCCCACGTCCACGGAGTATGTCAGCACTTGGGGTGGAAACCTTGCAGGGGAACTGGGATTAAAAATCAGAATTTCTCCTGGTACTTCTAACACGATTGGTCAAGAGTTAGAAACTGAAGAAGGGGAAACAAATAGCAGGACTTTGTGGCAGTTCAGAGAAGTCAGGAAAATGTAAAAACATCTTGCTGCATATTCCCTGAGAGGAGATGGGGATCACTCAGCTGCTTCTTTCATTTCTTCCCTCAGGAGCTCAGTGAATTCCAGAATCCTGAGATACGGGTACTCTGGTAGATGGAGGTACTCCTGGGCCTACACCTCTTCTTGGTTAGAAATGAATCTTCTGGCTCCTCTCTAGTGTCCTTCTGACCTACCCCTCACCCCCAGGAGGAATTTTTTTTTTTTTCCTGTTTAATAATCCGGCTCATGTGGCCCAGCCTCATGCAGGAAGCATCCCATTTATTGGAGTCACAAGCCTTTGGTAAAAGGGGAGCCCCCTCGGGGTGGGCGTTAACTTCCTGTCCCAAAAAAGAGATGGTGTGAAGGTTGGGGTAGAATGTAAGAATCTTCTAAAGCAACTGTCCTTTAAAATGAGCAGAGACAAAATAGATGACCTTTCTATGTCTTTGACATTTGTCACTTTTTATTTTTAGTGTTTCAGATGAAACGAGAAATCTGTTGGAAGTGGGTATTTGTGGCAGAGCTAAAGAATATTTTGTTGCTGGTTCTTTTATTAATGGAAATCAGTGTGCCAGAAACAAAGCTATGCAAACGAGTTATGTGTGCATGTGATGAAGGCCCTAAGGAGAAGTTTTCCATGGCAAATTTTATTTGAAAAAAAACAACAACAAAACTTTCAGGATGTTTTAAGTGGCTACTCTAGGTCCAGGACTCCGCTGAAACACTGCATTGTGAGACTGAGGAAGTAGGACCCCGTTCTCTAGGGACCCCACACCCTGAAAAGAAGATGGAAGTGCACACATATGAGGAAAAAATTAGCTCACAGAAAGCAATGTAAAGACAGGTTCAAAGAAATTCTTATCTTTTCTGCCTCCCTCCTGGGAAGTGAGTGAAAATGCAGTGTGTGTGTATATACATATATACACATACAGTGCTTTAAGTTGTGAAGGTGACAGTTCTAGGCAGAAGTGCCAGGAACACGCCATCAAAGAGCCCGCGTGCGTGGCCTTCCTGATCGACAGCCCCTTGGCTCAGCGGTGATTTTTTGCTGTTGCTGCGGCCACTACATTAGGATAGTCAGTGAGGGAGCTTTGGGAGAGGTTCAAGCTGGAGCTCATGATCCACTCTGCAAATCGCCAGCGAGGCTATTGAAGCTATGATAGAGTGTTTCAGAAACCCATTGAGATATCAAGGGAGGAGGGGGTTTGCTCGGTGCAGATAAAACCCTGACATCAACACCGTCCACCTTCATAGCCCAGAATTGAAAATGTCTCTCAGGGGCTTGCTGACTGAATGGAACTTAAACACAGGATACTTGGGTTCATGGTCAGAGCTGGAAAAGCAGCTTCGGAGGGCAATGCTTGACACATTAATAATTTATAACTTCCTCAGCCTAAGCTGTGCGAGTTAGGATTGTTTATTGTCAAATGCCTGGAATGGTCTATAAAGACCTTATCTTTTTTCTTTAATTTATACAATACAATATACTATGTATTAACAGCTTGGCTTAAAAGCATAGCATAAAAGAACTGTCTTGTCCATTTATTAACATTTTCTAAGCCACAGAAATAACTGATCCAGATGAATTCCAGGGTGAAAGAATCCAGGTTACCTTAGGGCGGGGGTAGTGATTTTCATTTCAGTGCAGAGAGAGGAAGGGAAGAATTACCCTCATTCTGCTTGAAACCCACTCTCCCAAAGTGTGGCTGGTATTTGAGGGGCAAATATCAGGACAGGCTGTGGCTGCTGCCTGGGACCTTGGGGTCTGGGGGCTGCCTCATGTAGACCAGAGCAGAATCGCGGGGTCTTTGCTGTCAGATCCCATTAGTGAAAGCAGCCTCTGTGTCTCCCCCAGACACTGGATCTGCTTGTGGTTTAATTCATTCTTATTATTTCTGTCATCCTCATTGCTCCCAAAATCTAGCCACTGGAGGCAATGAAATTCATATAAAACATACAGATAATAAAAGTTTTAATAACAGTATTATTCAGTTTTCCAGAAAGGCCTAATTACTGCTGTTTATTATCTTGTGGTAGCAGCCACTTTACCCAGAACTCCCAGATGGGCTGTCACCCTTGTACCCCTTTCAGGGGCACACACCATAAAGCTAGGTGACTGAGGTGTCCCAGATGGGACTCAAGCACTTTGTCCTCAGCACTCCTGCTTATCCTTCCTCCTCTCGTCCACATTCTGTCTTCCTTCTCTGACGGCGTGGAAGAACCCTTCAGCGGGGGAGGCAGGGAGGATTCCCCAGTTGTTGCAGTAAACAGAGGAGCCCAGCTTTGCCAAGTGGGCTGGACCTCACAGGGCCACGTTGGGGTGGTTACCGCAAGGCCAGTACCATATTTGTGCTCATCAATGCAAAGGAGACCATTAATAGGAGGTGAATGGCTCAGGGTTACCAGCCTTGTTCATTTGTGCAGGACATTAACCCTCCTCCTGGTAGGCCAGTCCGTATCGGAGTCTAAATGACAGGTCGGAAAGCACCCTCCTGAGCACAGGATGAGTTAGGCAAAAGACTTAGAGATTCTCGTGTGGAAAAATGGTAAAATACACAAAGTATATAGAAAAAACCAGCCACTTAGGAGTCCGCTTTCTAGATGTTGTCCTGTTGGCCTTTCCTTCTGGTCATTCTTCTTTCTCTGTTTGTAATTTATATTTCATGAAGTTGTCACATGTGGGATATTTTGGAGAATAGCTAGACAAATTGCCATTGTCACCTAGGGGCCTCATTTGATAATGAGCCTTACCCTCCAGTCAAGCTCATTACGTCCGGACGGGCTGGTGATAACTGGCACACCCAGGTCTCTGAACCTCTTTCTCTAGTATTCACTCATTATGCATCCATTCTTGCAACAAATATTTCATGTATTTCTGCCATGCACACAGCACTGTGCCGGCTCCAAAAGGCAGTCAGGACAAACATGAGGACCTCCTCTCGAGGAGCTTACCAGTCTGAGGAGGCAGGTGGCAGCTGGCTGCCACAGGGGAGTGTAGGTAGATGCCCATCTTGTCTTTGGGTGTCGGGCGCATTTTCTGGAGGAAAGCAACTGTCACCTACTCTAATGATATAGTTACTTTAGATGTATTCAAGTTCATTTGAGTAGGGGGTCTTTTTTGGTATCATGCTAAAAAATATACAGTTGATCATTGAACAGTGCAGGGCCTAGGGGCAGTGGTCCCCTGTGCGGTCAAAAAAATCCACATATAATCCCCAAAATTTAACTACGAATAGCCTACTCTTGATCCTTTATTGATAACACGAACAGTCGATTAACATATATTTTGTATGTTGTATGTATTGTATATTGTATTCTTACTGTTAAGTAAGCTAACAAAAAAGTAGCTAAAAAATTAAGAAAATCATAAGAGAAAGTATGTTTACAGTACTCTGTTTATCCAAAAAAAATTCAAATATAAATGGATGCTAGCACTTCACATCTTTGTTGTTCAAGGGCCAACTGTGTTCATATATCTTGAATTCTTAAAGAAAACCAAGTCTGTTCATGCCTGTCTGTCTTTTTGGCCTATCCTCCCCTTCACCCTTCCTTCCCAACCAAGTATGATCAACACTCTGGGCCTCTGTTTCTCCACCTTTCCTGTGCCCCTCAAACGGCATATGTTTTCTCATCCTTGGTTGCCTCCCAGTGCACCAGCCTCTCCTTGGTGCCCCCAGACAGAACACATCTCAGGTTTCCACCTGTTTCCTCAAGTTCTGTCTTCCCTTGACCCCCTCAGCCATAGCAACCAGCCCCTGGCCATCTGTGGGCACATATCTCAACATTCATAATTCAGCTTATCCACACCTCCCCCACCCCAGATCATTTTCCTTCTCAGTTCCCCCATCTATGCAGATAAGCTAGAGATCTCCGAGCCATCAAAAAGATTTTAATGTGGAAAATACTGAAAGGCCTAAAAATTATAGGGAAAAATCACCTTGTAATCCTGCTTTTCTACAATTACATAAAAAGGGACATGCCTTTCTGACCAAAATGGAGTGAACACACACCACCCTATCCGTCCCACTGCTAAAATTTAAAACCCTGGACAAAATGCAGGAAGTGAATGTCAGGATTCTGAAAGGCAGGTAAGAGTGGATGGGCTGGGTAGTGAGATCAGGACTCTGAAGACCTCCCTGCCCTACCACCGTGGTACCAACAACCCTTGCAGGCCCCAGCTCTGTGATTCTCCAGTCCTGCTCCTCTTGCTCCCAGCCCAGCACCGGCTCCACAGGACAGAGTTTGTTGGATGGTCTTGGCCCTACTCCAGGTGAGCGCTAGCAGCTAAGCAGCAAGCCGCTATATGTGAAAGCAGTCCCAGCAGGGTGGAGCTCCTTGGATTTTCTCATCCCTGTGCCAGGCCAGTGCCAGCAGCAGACTGGAACCTCTTGTCCTGGTCACTGTGGCAATGGCGTCTTTTAGGGCAGAGCTTTTTTAATCCTTCCAGTCCTACTCAGGTGAGCACCAGCAAAAAGGCACCCACCTCCACCCACAGCAGCACCTGAGGGTCAGAGCCCTTTAATTCTCGAGACAGCACCCCGGCAGAGATCCGGTAATGAAACTACAGCCCCTCCACAGCAGTGGCAACAGTGACAGGTGTGCTGGTGGTGGGCCCGCGGGCTTCTTTCTCTCACCACTCTGCCCTGAGGGGCCCCAGTCACGAGAGCACACCGCAGTGCAGAGGCTAAGCCCTGGTTTTCTAGCCAGAAAACCTTGGGGGTGGAAATCATAGAAAGGAAGGGTCCTTTACCTACGTGTGTGAAGTGCAGGATTCTTCTCCGAGTTGCACCTGCATGAGACCAACTAGAATCAGCACAGCAAAACCTTTGAGAATTTTAACAGGACCGAGTCTCAACATAACACTCAAAACGTCTAGGATACAAACCAAAAGTATCCAACATACAAAAGAATCAGGAGAACCTAAAAGATTCTCTAAGAAAAAAGCAATCAACACACCCCAAACTTGAGGTGATCCAAATGTTAGCATTATTAGACACTTTATTTATTTTTAACAACAATATTTATTTTTAAAAAAACACAACAAACTCATGAGTTTATGGTTTTAAAAACACTGCTTATTTTGTGCCCTCTTATGCTTGAATATAAAGCTCTCTCTGAATATTAGTAAGAGCCACTATATGAAATTTATTATTAATCATCTTTTTTTAGGCACAAAGCTTTGCTGTATTTTTTTTTAGCAGCAGGAACTGGAATTGAAGTTAGACAAAGACTTGAAAGCAACAAGTACACCATTTTCTATGAAGTAAGAGTGAGCACTCTTGAAATGAATGGAAAGATAGAAATTTTCTGCAAAGAAATAGAAGCTATTTAAAAAATACAGGCTTCTTAGAACAGGAAAACACAGTAACAGAAATAAAAGAGTCATTAGAAGAACTCAGTAGAATAGAGATCACAAATGAACCCATGAACTTCAAGACAGATGAATAGGAAATATCTAGCCTGAGTGTGGAGAGAGAAAAAAAAAAAAGCCTCAGAGACCATTGGAACAATATTAAAAAGTCTAACATTCATATCATAGGAATTCAGAAGGAGAAGAGAAAGATTTGAGCAGAAAAAAATATCTGAAGGAATAGTGACTGAAAACTTCCTAAATTTTTGAAAAACATGAATTTACAGATCCAAGGAGCTCAGGTGAATTATTTTTGCCTTTGTTTTAAGAAAGCCATATTTGCATGGGTTTATTTCATCTTCTCAACAAATGGTTCTGGAGCATGTGAACATCCATAAGCAAAAATAGGAACCTTGACCTAAGTCTCACATCATGTACCATGATTAACTCAAAAGGGGGCCAATGAGTTAAATATAAAGTGAGACTACAAAACTTTCAGGAACTTTTAGGAGAAAATCTTTGGAAAATAGGACCAGGCAAAGAGTTCTTAGACTTGACATCAAAGCATGATCCATAAGAGGAAAAACTGATAGATTGGACTTCACCAGAATTAAAAACTTTTGCTCTGCCAAAGACCCCATTAAGAGGATAAAAAGACAAGCTACAGAATGTGAGAAAATATCTGCAAACCACATATCCAATAAAGGATTAGTATCTAAAATATATAAAGCATTTCCAAAAGTCAACAGTACAAAGCCAAAAAATACAGTTAGAAAATGGGCAGAATACATGAGCAGATATTTCACCAGTGGGAATATACCAATGGCAAAGAATCATGTGAAAAGATGTTCAACATCATTAGCCATTAGAGAAACACCAATTAAGACGATACTGAGGTATCATTACATATTAGAATGGCTGAAATAAAAGAGCTAGTCTGACCACATGCTGGAGAGGATGCAGAGCAACTGGAACTCTTATACATTGCTAGGGGAAATGCAAAATGGTGCGGTCACTTTGGAAAACAGGTTGGCGGCTTCTTAACAAAATTAAAAATACATTTACATTGTGACATAGCAATTCCACATCTAAGTATTTATCCTAGATAGATGAAAACTTAGGTTCACACAAAAGCCTGTACGTGAATGTGTATGGCAGCATTATTCATAATCACCAAAAACTGGAGACACCCCAAATATCCTTCAATCAGTCATTCAAATAATGGAATATTACTCAGCAATAAAAAAAGAATGAACTGTCAGTACACACAATAATGTCTTAAATGCATATGCTAAGTGAAAGGAACCAGTCTTAAAAGATTACAAACTGTATTATTCCATTTATATGACATCTGGATGAGGCAAAAATATAGAGACAGAACAGATCAGTAGTTGTCAGGGGCTGGGGGTAGAGGTAGGGTCCCCCTACAAAGGGGTAGCATGAGAGAATTCTTTGGGGTGTTGACCATGTGTATTTGTGACTTTTCACAAGAATCTAAGTGTGTTAAAACTCCTAGAACTCTATAACAAAAAAGATGAATTTTACTCTATGTAAATTTTAGAATAATCGTTTAAATGGCACAAAAAAGTGACAGTTGCCTTTTCTCCACCCCTCTCTGAACCTCGGAAATCCCACCCACAGAAAGAGCCACCACCAGCTCCTTCCTGTGCCCGTTGCAGTCCGAGCTACATCAGTATCAACATACAGATAGAGGCACATGAATCTTTTTTTTTTTCCCCACGAAAGTGCTATACGTGTTGGCTCACAATTTGATACTTTTACTCCACAATAAGACATGGGCCTCTTTTCTGATCAGAATGAGTCACTCGATCTCATTCCTTTTAAGGGCTACAGAGTACACCATACCATATTTTATGTAACCATTCCCTACTTGAAGGGCATTCGGAGTGTGTTGAGGTTTTTTGTTTTTGTTTTTGTTTTTTTTTGCTGCAATAACCATTCTTTTTTATTTCAATGGAATCACACTGTTGCTTCTCTAGGATAGATTCTTAAAAGTGGGCTTTCTGACTCAAGCTTCAGATTGCCCCCCATAAAGGTGGTACCAGTTCACACATCTTGGCACAGAATAGAGATTTTTATCCCCCCTCTCATCAGCACGAGGTGTTGTCAGTCTTTTTTTTTTTTTTTCAGTTCGATGGATGAAAATGTCCTCTTTGGTCAGCAGGTCCTGGCCATCCTAATGTGGAGTGTCTTTATCCTGCCCCCACGTCAGCCCTCCTGGTCTTTAACCCGACGCCCACAGCACTTCCCTGTGACTCTCTCTTCCCTGGTCTGGGTCTAACCATGGAGTTTTCCTCTTTAAAACTCTCGATGCCTTCCCACTGTATATGGGAATAAAAGTTAGACGCATTTAAGGCTTTGTAGATTCTGGCCAAGGTCAACATTTCTGCCTTCCTAAGTTCGCTGGGCTACTCCTTCACTTCCTCTGACATCTCCAGCCCCACCCCTGCCACCAGCTCCCCTCCCCACTCTGCACACACCCCTGCTTGCCCCGAGCACACTCTGCATTTCCGAACTCAAATCTTGAGCCCCCTGAGCACATCCACGGTTTTGTTTTTCTCTGTGGAGTGTCCGTGCCTGGGGGTCTCCTGACCTGCAGTGGGTGTACCCTGCCGTGGTTTGCAGGACATGAAGGGCAAGGCACGGGGCTGGGTGGTAAGATTGAAGAGTGTGGATATAGAGGTTTTACTCCAAGGTCCAACCTTCGGGGGCTGTGGGGTTCTGAGCAAGTGACTTTCTTAACCTCTGAGTCTTCATTTCCTCCTTTGTAAAACAAGGTTATTAGTAATAGTAATACGCGGGGCAGCAAAAGCATTGAAACTACAAAATGTGCTGCAGTTTCAGCCATAATTTCCTAAGGATGTACCAAAATATCCTCATCTGAGCTGCCTAGAACAGTATGTGGGAATGGGATTCTCTCTGTCCTGGTTTAAACCAGTGAAGGCACCAACATGGGAAGACGAGACCCCAGAGAGAATGTGTGTGCGGAATATTGCAGAATAGAGACTGTTTCTCACCCCTCCATCAGCACTAGGTGCTGTCAGTCTGTCATTTTTTTTTTTTTTCAATCTGATGGATGAAAATGTCCTCTTTGATCAACAGGTCCCGGCCATCCAAATGTGGATACCAGGAAGGTATGAGAATCTTCTGGTTCCCATCTGGGGCAGGGTAATGGACCGTAGGAGATCAGGGTCATGCTCTGCTTTGCTCTGTCTAAAACCTGGCAACCCAGCAGTCAGGTTCCTACAGAGGTGCAGCCCACTCCCTAGGGTGTGGAGGGGCAGTGCCACCCACCGTCCATCTACCCCACTGGTGTCACTTTAGAGTGCATGAGTCACTTTTCTCCAGGGCAGCCATAAACCTCGTGTGGGGACTGAAGCCCCCTGTGCGCTTAGCCCAGGGCTCAGTACAGTGGGAGAGAAGTGGGCTTGAAGAGGGAAGGCAGCATCTTCATGACAGAAGCGGGCGAGTGTCCCAGGCAGAGGGTGCCAAAAGCCTGAGGGGTGAGGCCAGAGTTGAGGACTGCAGGGACACCAGCAGGACAGCCCTGGGAGCGGATGTCCAGACACAAGGCAGGGGGCACTGGCTGATTTCAGGGAGCGTTCACCAGATCCTGGAACAGGGGCATCAGCCCAGCTCAGGAATTGGACCACCTGGTCGGTCGGGCACGCTGTGTCAGCCAGAAGGCATCATGGGCTCTTGCAAGGCTCCCTCGGCCCCGAAACTTGGAGCAGCACTGAGATCATTGGTTCATAGTGCTGGCCGCAAATTGGGGTCATCACCCCCACGGGCTCAGGTTGATGGGTGCAGGGGGAGCCCAGACGATGGGAGTGTTCTGCAGGTGATCCTAACGTGAGGCCAATGTGGAGAATGCCTGTTCTAGGGCAGCACTTCTCAAACGTACAGATGTCTGTGAATCTCCTTTAAATGAAGATTCGGATTCTGATGAGGACAGTACTGCTGGTCTACAGATCAACATTTGAGTGGCAAGGATCCAAATCTATGTTAAGCAACATGGAACTGTTAGCCTCATGTGGCTGTTTGTTTATTTATTTATTTATTTATTTTAAGTAAACTCAACGTGGGGCTGGAACTCAGGACCCCAAGATCAGTTGCACGCTTTACCGACTTGAGCCAGCCAGGCACCCCACGTGTGGCTGTTTAAATGTAAACTTAAATGAATTAAAATTAAATTTGAAAAAATCAGTTTCTCAGTCACACTGGCCACATCTCGAGGACTCAGCAGCCCTGTGTCTTATGACTAGCTGGCAGCACAGAGAGCATTTCCACTGCTGCAGAAAGTTCTATTAGATGGCACTGTTATGGGGCAAGTAGCGGCTTCCGTCTGACACCCTGTAAGAGCTGTGCACCTCACCTGTCTGTCTGTGTGTCTGTCTCCCGCGCTGTAACGGCTTCCCAAAGTCAGGGTCTGCAGTGGATTTACCCATCACTGAACACTCAGTATACAGGTAAATAATGACAATAATAGTTAATGTATATCAGGCACCCACTAAGTGCCAAAAATCATATTAAATGCTTTACATTTTAATTTCCAACAATAATCCTATTTTATAAATGGGAAAGCTGGAACGCAGCGTAAAGTGAAAGAACGTGCCCAAAGGAACATAGCAGGTGACCTGGGGAGGAGAGTTTGGTGCCGTGTAGACGTCCTCTGCAGCCAGACGTTCTTCACTGTTACGCCGTTCTGTGGCAATGCTGTCCCCCAGCAGACATTTGGCAGTGTCTGGAGACCTACTTGATTGTCACAGCTGTGGTGGGAGGGAGACGCTACCAGCATCTAGTGCAAGGGGTTAAGCGTATCACAGTACACAGGACAGCCCCCAACACCAAAGAATCATCCAGAATGCGGGGTGGGGGGGGTGGTCACCATTAAGGTGGTCCTTAATATGAAATGGTCTGTGATGTAGTGAATGAAGAGTAAAGACAAAGCCTGTGTTCAAATCCCAGCTTTGTTACGTATCAGCCATGTGATCCTGGACAAGTCCTTTACTCCATGAGATTCTGTGCTCCTGTCTCTGAAATGGGGGGTTGAAAAGGTTCTTACAGGGAGGTTTGTGAGGGTCATTAGATATGATACTGCTCTGAAAATCAAGACTCAATAAACCTTAGCCGTGAACATTTCTTGGATGGAGAGAGATTTCCCTACCTGTCCGGGGGGAGCGAGGCAGGGCCGACAGATAACAGAGGAAGGGAAATCTAAGCCCTGTGGACAAGGGCCATTCCTGAAACTAATCACTTGTTCTCCAGTGGCCACTTGAGACAGATCTTGCAGAATTCCAGCTGTCCCTGGAGAGCCACAAGGAATCCAAGGTGGGGTGTTTGTGTCCATGCTGAATTATAAGAGAGTGCCATGTAATAGAGTTTTGCTACTTTTTCTCCTTCGTCTACGGTAGCTCAAAATTATTTTCAGATCAACAGTGGCTCTCCGTCCCCAGTTATATTAGCTGGTAGGTAATGGACAGCTGTCTCCATGCCCAGAGATGGACTTTGGTCACTGCCTTCTGCTGAGAGGCTGTTTTAATTGCACAGTGGCAGGTGAGTGAATGGACTTGAGTCCAGGCTTGCGTATCACAACTCTACGTCCTCGAGCCCGTCTCCACCTTCTGGGGTCTCCACTTTGAGATGAGGGAATCAGGCTGGACGGCTTGGGGATGTCTGCCAGGCTTGCCCTGCGGAGCACTGGGCGGCTGTACCTGAAGCTAAGCCAAGAGCCTGGCAAAGCCTCTGACGCCTGGGGTGCCCCCAGTAAATGTGCCTGCACGTGCCCAGGTTCCCGACCTCACACATCCAAATACAGATGTGATTCGTGCATTGATTTTTGTTTATAAATGCTTTTTCACAGATTTCTCACCTAGGAGCAACAGAGCCCTAAAGCAGTTATAGCTTGTGCTATGAAAACAACAAGAAAAAAAGTAAAGCAGACCCCAGGCCCCCACTGGGGAAAAGACTCACATAAATTGCCACTGTGGAGGGCTGCATAAACCCCTGCCCTTGGACAAGGACTGACCACTCCCCCGCTGAGGAACATGCTGTGTTATCAGACCCTCATAAATGCTGACATTGGGAAGCCTTCTGACTCCATCGGCCCTTTCCCCAGGCCTGCATCACTTATAAAACCATGACGCCCTGAGAGTTAGCGGTATCATTTGACGGAGTGTGCCCCACGTGGGTGAACAAGGGGGACATGCTCCCTGGAGATTGTCCATGAAACCAGGAAAAAGGGCGCAGTCTTGGCCCTCACAGGCTCTCACCTCTTATGATCCAAACAAGCTACCAGGACTGTTTAAAACAACAGTGGCATTTTTTTTTTCCTGTTAACATGGGTTTGAAGATTGTGAGAGAGGAAATCTGTAGGTCTGAGGGTGGGTCTTAGGAGCTGGGGTGAGGAGGAAACCCCAGCAGTGTCTCCTGACCTTGGAGTAGGGAAAAGCCATGGTGGCCGGGAAAGAGGCTCCCAGACACAGTTGTTGTCTTCTTGAGAGTGCCATTTTGCCATCAGGCTGTGAAGTGAGTGTTTAGAGAGGTATGTTCTCTGCCCTTGCTGACCCATGAAGTCTTATTTCGGGGAGGAAAGGGAGGAGGAGGGATTCAGGATAAACCTTCAGAGGATGGAGCAAGAGGGCGATGGGCTGGGTGAGGGGGGACAGCAGTAGGAAAGGCGAGTGGTCCAAGGACCTCCTGGCGCTTTTGAGGGCTGAGGGGATGTGAAGAGGATGGGAAGGTTCTGCTGACGAGGGAGGGGACATCCTTGGGAGAACCCCGGCCCCCTCCGGCAGTAGCCTTGCCTAAGGGCAGTGTGGAAACAGCTCCGTGGTGCACACTTGCCTTGTTTCTGTATCTGGACAGGGAGCTGGACTCTTCCTCCTTGCTATCCAAGCACCAAGTGAGTCCTGATTATCCTAGAGTAGTTGTTTTGTTTGTTTTTTACTAAGAATGATACACGTGCAAAGAAAGGCACAGATCATATGTGTGCAGCTTCATGAATTTTCACACACCGAACACACCAGACAAGAAACAGAAGGAGACCAGTGCCCCAGAGGCCCCTCGTGCCCCCTGCCAGCAGGCTCTGGGACTCATTCCTGGACCATGGACCATGTGTTAGCTGTCGAAGGATCCTTCTATTCCTAATTGCTCTTTCAGAAGAGCCTGTGTGCAGGACCCTGGAGACAGGTGTTAGATTAGAAACAGCCTTCCTGTCTGTAGACTCAGCACTTGCCACAGCCTGGTGCCTCGTGGGCACTCATCAGGTACAGTTGATTCTCATTATTTAGAGTAGTTATGCTCCATAAAGTTGCTGTGAATCCTGAATTAGCGAATACCGAACCACTGCTCCTAGAAGAAATAGAGTAGAAATCAGAGTTAGTGAGCCTCTGATTACATTTCATCAACCGATCAGCACATAACCTTGTTTTATGTGTTTCTGTTTAAAGACACCGTATTGTATGTATTAGTGATTAATTACCATCCAGCTCACAGCCAACAAAACTGAAACTCAGGCCTGAATGAAGTTCATCTGACAAACGTATTTTCTCCGTGAGGTACCTCACAGTCTTCTTGTGCTCGGGAACACTGGACAGCGCTTTAGCAATAGATGTGGGGGGTATTTTAGACAGTAAAATCCCCCCAGAAAACCCCCAAAATGCAAAAAATGTGGCACTAAGTTTACCGCGAAAAGGACATTTGTTTACAGTATGAAAGCAGAAACAGGAAAGAAACCGAGAGTCCCCTTGTTCGACATCAGCTGGGACCGTGCTCGTCCAGATATTCAAATTTTTCACTGCTCTGCACGTGTCTGCAGTTGCCCGTGAAGGGTCACAAGAACCGGTCTGGGCATTACAAATACATTTTAGCGAGTAGGCGAATTCACAAACACGGAATCCACAAACAGGGAGGACTGACTGTATTGGTTGAATGAGGAGAGGAAGGAAGGGCAGTTAGTTTAATTTGGAGGTAGAAGTAGAGCACAGCCCCATCGCACATCATTCAAAACAGGAGCTTGCTCTGTGTAAAGCCCTTACTCCCCAAACGCTCAGCACAGTTTTGAGACAGTTTGCTCACAGTTAAAAGCCCAAGTTCTACTATAAGATCGCCCAGCCTAGCTCATGGACAGCACTGGTGAGGAGCGACTGCAGACTTTGCCAGCATGTATTGATCAGGCACTGTCTGTGTAAGCTGAGACTGACGATCGATCAATAAATGCTTTTTAAAAGACCCCAAACCCTCACCTTTCATGTAGGAAACCTGGCATAAACCCTGAGCATAGGTGAGACCTCACGTGTCCCCAGAGTCCAGGATCCCACCCCCACTCCACCAGGCCCCTTAGTGTGTGTTGACCCACCTCATCACCCCCATGTAACCCAGGGCCGCGGTGGAGGACCTGGAGGGGAGACAGAAACGGAGGATGTTTGCTGTTATTGGAGCACCTAGGCACTGTTCTGGCTCTAGCTAGTTGAGACAGATGTTAATGATGCATGCACTATAGATCAGACATCTTAGAGTGTAAACTCAGGCCTGTCTTTCCACAAAGAGTGTTTTGAAAAGCTGGGAATGAGCCGTTGATACATATTTTTAAGATGACAGCATAATGGAAAAAGTTCGAAGGAATATGCCAAAGTGTTAGCACAGCTCTCCTGGCTTATTGATTTACGGGAAACTTTCTTCTCCTTTTTTATACTTTTATCTGCCTTCTGAATTTGTACAATGTGCATGTGTACTTTTATAAACAAGGAAGACATTTGTGAAAGAAAGAAAATTGTGGCTTCAAAAATGGCAGCATATGCTAAATTTTCTAGCGGCGTAAGAATCCCGCCGTCCCGCCGTGTGTTAGCTTAGGGCAGAGATTTGCTTTATTTTTCTCAGCCAAAGGGCAGGAAACCCTGGTAGTTTACATTGTACAGCTCATTGCCTCTCACTCAGAAGACAGTCTTCATGACAGCTCCCAGCTTCCAGACTCAAAGCTGTGTCCTGCCTGTCACATAGGGTGTAGACCACTGTTGGAGTCCCAGCCTCATCCCCTCAGTGGGTCATTACAGAAGTCTTTCTGAATGAAAGAAACAGTACCCAAGGCCAAATTGTAATAGGCACCAAAAAGAAAAAAAAAATCACTGACCAGTAAGTCAAAATGAGGTGATAAGAGTCATCTGCCTCATAGAGGGCCAGTTGAGTATCTCTAGAAATGGTGTAACATTAAGGATTTTGTGAATGGTTAATTTTAAGTCTTCCTGTGTACAAATAGCTTGGTCAAAATGCCAAACATTTCCAAAAGCTGTGTGGTTTTCTTCACCATTGTACTTAGAGTTGGGGTGGGGGGGCGGGGCACGTGGGTATTTTCAGAGTGATATATATAGTAGGCTCCCAGGAAGATGGATGAAAATTGGGCTGCCATCTTGGGCAGTGTGTAGTTGCCTCAGAGCCTGCCTGCCGGCTGGTGGTCCACAATACATAGCATCTACAAGAAGGAACAGAGTGCTTGCTATTCTAGAGAGTGTGGCTTCGGTGGGCACTGCGTTGCTTGGGCCAGGCTCCTCCATGACACAGACCACGTGGCTTTGTCCACCCTCCGCAGCCCATGAGGGACAAGGCAACTGTCCTTATGGTGTGGTTCATGAGGAGACAAGGACATGCACAGCATCAGGATGTAGTCTGCTTGAACCATCATGGACCATGTCCTTGGGAACCAAGAGTCAGCCTGGCCGCCTGGCCCAGCAAAAGGCTGAGAGACAACCCAGTGCTTGCTTTGGGTTTGTTTTGTTTTGTCACAGGAGAGGACACTGGCAAATGGGTTACTGGCCTCCATCATGTCCTGGCTAAGATGTGACCAAAGTCTGCATCTCTCCTCAAGTGGGAATAACAACAACAGAATAACATTAGTACCCGTTTCGGGGGCAGCTCGCACTCTTCAGCTCACTCGGTGCCGGACACTGTGCTAAGTCCTTCCCGTGGGTGATCCCATTACATCTTCACAATCACGTAGGAGGTGTAGATAGTGGATGATCTCGTTCAATCTTCAGTCACATTAGGAGAGGTACACACTGCTCCTTTCCTCATTTTACACTGAAATTGAGTCACACAGAGGTTCTGGAATTTGCCCAAAAGCACCTTGCTAGCCTGAGGCCTTCTTCCTAGACATGGAGGCCCCACGGCCACATCAGTAGCTGCTCTGTTTCCTGGCCCCAGGGAGGAAGCAGTCCTCATTACCACAGCCTACTGAACTAACCCTCAAGAACGAGAGCTCTTGGAAATGAATGCTTGAACAATAAATATACTTTTCAAATTAAACCCTTGAGGTGGGAAAGCATGTTAAGAAGAAGGAATCTGGAGAAAAACTAATGTATAAACTCCTCATAGCCTCCCTCTTTGACAGAATCATATCCTCAAAATAACAACAACAACAAAAGTTATTTTCCCCTACCAAAAGTTGCCCTCCTATGAAATTAAGTTATTTAGGGCAAGCTTTGTGGCTGTCACAGCTTCCTGCATCTAGAGCATTCCGTCTTCCAGAAATTTTACTCTACATATGCTGTACAACAGGTCAAGTTTGCTGCCTTTCATTCCAGGCGAGATGTGTTTGGGGGAGTCCGTCTCTTTCAGGCTCTCAGTCAAGGAGATCACACAGATACGGACATGAATTGGTGGTTTCCTGTGCGTGAGAAACGTTCCTGGGCTGTTCATTGCAAACCCGGGCATACTTGACAGTTTGCAAAACCTGTTGTCATTTGGGGAGGAGAAATTGAGATGTCAGAGCCCTTTAGCCAAATCCCCAGAAGATTAAGGTTGTCTGTGTGTTGAGGCAGAAAGAAGAAAACAAAGGAGTGTTTTCAGCTCCTTTTAATCTGCTGCCACATCTATATTATCCTGGGATTAATGACATTTTGAACATGTTTAATCTCAGAAGGTATTTTATGGTTGAACTTTGACCCTGAATATTCATGCTGTAGAGCTACAGCATGCTGTGGGAAGTTTTTGGCATCTGAAACCTGCCTTATCCCGCACATTACATGTGTCTTCATTCCCTCCTCCTCCCTTTCCTTGTGGAATATGGCACATGGACCCTCCCCAACCCGTGCCCCCGCTGCGGTGCCAAGTGCAGGGAATGGGGGTGCAGACCAGAGTGGCCACCTGGGCCTTCTGCCCCAGAGCAGAATGCAGTCTCAGCCCACTGCTCTGTCTGGGCTGACCTGGGACAGACCCTGACTGTGGGTTACACGAGGCTCCAGGTGGAATCGCAGGCCTCTCTGAACCATGGTAGGATGGTAGGATGCTTAGTGGCTTTTCTCCCTCCTTCCCGGTGTCTGGAATGTGCCCCACCCCTCCTGTGCCCTCCACCCATGAGGCTGGCCCTGGACCATCCTGTGAAAGGGTCTAGAGGCTTCTTTGCATTCCTGACAAGGAAGAAAGTGGGCAAGGAGAGAGCACAGGATACAAGGAAAGGTCACCTACTTCCAAAAGAAGCAGGAACCAAAAAAGAGAAATGGTGAAAGATCTTGGCCATATGCCCGGCCCAGGTTTGGTGACATTGCAGTTGTAGGTCGCTTGATCCCACGCTGGCCGGGCCTGGCACAGGTGCGGTGCTTGCTCACCCCCATGCGTCTGCCCCTGAGCCCCGGATGCATGTGCTCACTCTTATGGAGTACAGCCAGAAACGTGGCTGCCCCCGACAGGCAGAGCAGAGGCCAGCGCCCCTTCGCTGCTTGGGACAAATCTGCCAGCATGCTCTCAGGGAGAAAAAACCACCTCTTGCCAAGCCGGACCTGGTTGCATTGTCTCCAAGACCGCCGTTCCCATGAGCACACTGGACGGGAGAACACGATGTGCCCCTGGTCCAGGGAGATGCCAGCCTTGAGCCCCTGTTCCACAGAACCTTCTCCAGTGACTTTTTAAATACTCTTTTTGGCTCAGATGGGGTCTAGGAATTCGTCAGAGCTGTCTTGTGCCCTTGTGATGAGAGTGACACGTGTGTCCGTGGCCTCACACAGACCTGAGGGGCTGGAGAGCCAGCCAGAGCACTTGGAGGTGCCACTCGGCCTCCAGTTTAAAACTTGGGATGGAAATTTTCTCTGTGCACACTTAGTCTTGACAGAACTATTCAGCATATTTTGTTGACTGAGGTCATGAGTTTGAACCCGTAGTGAAGTCCTCTCTCGGGTCGGCCCATGCTGTGGCGAGGGCTCCTGACAGGCACAAGCAGGGCACAGCAGGGAGGACGGCACCACCAGACATCTCACTCCGTTCAGGAGAAAGCAAAGGGACGACCGTCACTGAAGCGTGAGGAGAAGATCGAAGGAGAAGTGGAAAGAAACCTGTTAAAGGAAACAGTTAAAGTCCAGAAAGACCATGAGAACTCCCTGGAATGAGGGATTGAGGTTAAGGGATGAGAAATGCAGACTTGCTAGAAAACGTGGAACTACCTCTGGGTGCCCGACAGTCACTGGGTTCTCTGGACAAGAGATAAAACCTAAAAGAACATCGTAAATGAGCTAATATTAGAACACTACATGGTGTGTAGTCTCTGGAGTGCGTCTGTTAAGTAAGTTCTAATGACCAAAAGCATGGATCAGTGAAGTAGACAGTGAACCAGCACCAAGCAGTGGGGCAAATCTCTTAAGAGAGTCACGGAAGGATTACGAAAGGGAGAGCATGTTCAGCTAGGCTGACCAGAGCAGGCTTCATGGAGGAGGCAGCATCTGGGCAGACCCTTCATGGGCAAACAGGGATGATTCTCGAACAGGGTGTCCCATCCCTCATCACCTCCTGGACTGTGGCCACAGCCTCCCTCCTCACCTCCCAGCCTCCCTTCCCTTCCCAGTCATACTTCCCCTCCACACAGCCTCCAGAGCATGCCCTTGGTTCAAACCCCGTGACCCCCATTATGGACAGGAAAAAGGCCGAGAAGACCCTTCTCCGTCGGGCTGTGCCTGATCCTTCAGCCCCTCATGGCCGGCCTGCCCACAGCTCTTCCTTCTGCCCCCTCCACCTGGAAGGCCTTTCCTTGCCCCTCTGCTCAGCCGGAAAGGTTCCTTCTCCAGGTCCCAACCCAGACAGCACCTCACCTGCCACGTACCAGTGTTAGGCCTTGCATCCACCCAGCACTTTGTAAACTGTAGCATCTTCCACTTTCCATTGCAGTTGCTTATTTGTATTTAGTCTCGCCTCAGTAGACTTTGAGATATTGGAAGAACAGACAATTGGATGTTTATTTTTCCACCTTAGGATTTAACACAGTCCTTGTGCATCGCAAACACTGAAGGGAAGGAGGGGGGGGGGTAAGGATGGAAGGAAGGAGGGAGGCAGGAGAGCAGAAATGCTGAGTTCTGGCTAATAGGATTGTACACTTAGAAGTAGTCTGAGCAAATCTGAGTGTTGAAATCAAGCATGGAACCGAGAACATTTGGGGGAAGAAGAGATGAAGGTTAAGGGTCAGGAACAAGGAGGAATTCCCAGGTTTAGGAGCAAGGGTCCTGGACAAGGACCTGGAGAGGGAACACCCACAGAGGACAGGCCTCCCAAGCAAGGTTATGCAGCCCCATCAGTACTGCAAGGGGTAGAGCAGGAGGAGAACGGGGAGACCTCAGGGTTTACCGCTCAACGGTCAGGTGGATGGAGAGAGCAGCGTTCATGGTGTGGCCGGGTCAGGACTTAGCTGAAGAGACACAGGCAGAGGCCACGGAGTGGAGGGTGGAGGAGAACAGAGGACTGGGGCTTCAAGGGGATGGCAAGGCTCAGGGGAGACAGTTTTTCGAGCTGTGGGGGAGCCAGGCACTTTGCAAAGCAGCAAGGAAGGAGTCAGCGGCCAGGGAGAGCCTGGAGAGGCAGGAAGGGTCAAGGGAGGAATGGAAGAGATGGAGCGGGGTTCCCTGGGGACCAGCAGGGTGGAGGTCTCAGGGAGCATCCGGGAGAGCGGGAGCCATTCCCAGCTGTCCAGGCCAGGGAGAGGTCAGTGTGCGAAGCCAGAGGCCCTTCCCAGCTCTGACATGAGACTGAAGCTTGCGGAGCCATGGCTTCTGTCCCCTGCCCCTCCTTGGTGACCCGGGGATGGAGAGAAAAAGACTGCAGGCTGAACCGGAGGCAGGAACAAGAACAGAGAGTCTCACCACAAGAACGTCTTATCACAGCCGAGCAAGGGGTGGTGTATGCCAGGTCACCAAGAACAACGACACTAACTCATCCCAGACATCTGCATGCGTTGCGGGACATGGACCCTGCCTCCCCTCGCTGACTGGGATGTCAAAGGGAAAGTGGGAAGGGGCCAGGGGCCAGGCGTATGGGGAGGCACTTGCGTCTGTGTTGTGTGTGGTGGCAGGCAGACGTTCAGAGAGGTGGGCTCGTGGAGAACCTTCGCATTCAGCGTACTTTTGACATACCTGTGAGAAGCCGCTAAGCCATAGGTTTCCTTGAAGAAAGTAGGCTTGCTGCTTTCTTCTGTGGCTGAAGGTAATAAATTTTCATCATAGAAAATATGAAAATACAGAGGAGTTGAAAAGAGGGACAGCAACCCACGGTGCTCCCTTCCAAAGATAAGCATTGTGGACACAGAAGAAAATTCAACAAAACCTTGTGGTTTTGAAGGCACTATTTCTCTTCTGTCTAGAACATTAAGGAAAACAACTGTGGCTAGTTTTGGTGTCACTCTTGCAAAAGGAAGGTTATGCTTACAAGTTTTTTAAAAAAAGAATAACAGTGTGTCTACAAAACTTCCAAGCAAATCAGGAATCACGTAGTATGTACTAGCCCAAAATGACAGGCTTATATTAAAGAAATCTTACCTATTTATGTGCTTACTTTTATCTCATTCCAGAAAGTATTCTGTGGGAGGAAGGTGGCTTTAAAACGTGCAGATAGGAACAGCTGCATTTAATATTTTGTGGCTCAGACTAGAGGAGCAGCTTCTCTTTGATGCATCTTTAAATGAGAAAACCAAGTCCCCTACAGAAAAGTAATAGTCTTGCCAGAAAGGCTCCCAGGCCCTCTTTCCTCCTCCCTCACCCACCCCGGCCTCCTGCCCCTCTGTGCGGTGTTCTTTGTGTGGGAGAAGCCCAAGGTGAGACTGGACAGGGGCTGGGAGGTTTTGCATAACCTTGTGTCTTTACCCACAGAGAAGGGTCCCCCTCCTGCAGCCGAGGGCCGGCCTGCACCACCCTGGATCACCATCGCTCGGCAGAAGCGACGAGGGACCTCGGACCAGCCCCCAAACCAGGAAGACAAGCCCGGGGCCCGCACCGTGAAGTCTGAAATAGGAAAGCAAGCCAAGGCGCCCGAGAGAGCCCAGGTGCTTAGAGCAAACGCTTTCTGTCTCTGTGGGTCTGGGAGGGACCAGCACGCTAGAGCTGGGGCCCGGCACCCCACGCATCCTGCATGGTCATCACAGGGACACTTGCCTGTGGTGTTTGCTGATGTCTGCCCTCTGTGTGTGCCGGGCTGCTGGAAGTGGGTGGATTGCTCAGGCAGTTGAGACAGCTCTCTGCTCCCTGCCTCCTAGGCAGCGCGGCTCAGCATCTGGAGAAATGGAACGGGGTTAAACTAACTTCTCAGTTAGCAGCGTGGTGACCATGTCTGCAGCCCCGTCTCGGCTCGTTGCACCATGTGGATGAGCCCTGCGTTTGCTGCGGGGCTGGCTGCCTGCTGGGGCTCCTTCTTCCTCACCGCGGGCCGTGGGGCCGGGACCTGGGGGTTCCACTTTGCACTCTGGTCTGAAACAGTGTTTTCACACCCAAGCAACTGTGCTCGGAAATAGGATGAGACCCACAGCTTTTGTATTCCTCCTGATAGCCACCACGATAAACCCATACGCGTGTTTCAGCCGTGGGAGGAAACGAGCCTGAGCCTGCAGTAGGACCTGCGCCCCTTCATTTGAACCAAAAGCTCCATCACATCTACCCTTGAAAACCTTCCTGCAGGCTGAGGGAATTTATAAAGCAAATATTAACCAGTCATCTTGGTTTGGGGCATCCACGTTCATACCAGGTGTCCTAAAAAATCCCAAAACTATTTCCAAACACAGTTCGCTTTGACTTTTAAATGGAATCCCTGCCATCCAACATGTGGGGCTGAGGCCAAGTGTGGGGACAGGGCAGAAGCCATGATGCCTGTGTGGGCTGAGTCCCAGGCCCCACGCTAGCCCGAGTCTGCCATCCTGAAGGCCCCTCTCAGCAAGGGCACAAAGCAGAGCTCTGCCAAGAAAGTACCAGTGGCACGACTCATCTTTGCACAGAAATGCCGTAGCCCGTTGCCTTTGGTTCTGTTTGCCCCCTGTGGGAATCTCAGGTCACCAAACAGCGTGTGTGTCTCTCTTGTGTCTTTTTTTTTTTTTTTAAGATTTTATTTATTTATTTGACAGAGAGAGATACAGCGAGAGAGGGAACACAAGCAGGGGGAGTGGGAGAGGGAGAAGCAGGCTTCCGGCTGAGCAGGGAGCCTGACGTGGGGCTCGATCCCAGGACCCCGGGATCATGACCTGAGCAGAAGGCAGACGCTTAACGACTGAGCCACTCAGGCGCCCCTCTCTTGTGTCTTAATAGGAGCCCATGAAGCAAGCTGACTTCGTCCGCAGCAAGTCTTTCCTGGTGGCTCCTGCCAGGCCCACTGTGGACCGGAGGCAGGGGACAAAGCTCTGCCTCCAGGAGGGGCTGCAAAGAGGAATCTCGTTGTCCCATCAGAACTTGGGTATGAAGCCTGCAAGCAGTACCAAACACTTTGAAATACGTTTCCGGGATTGGTCCTGCTTTTTTTGGTTTTCTTTTCTTTTTCCAAATTACTTTGCCACATTGATTTTTTAAACAGCTTTTACTGACACGTCGTTTAGGGGCCATAAAACTCACTGGTTTTAAGTGTACAACTCAGCGAGTATCTATTGACAGTGAGAATATATTTACCGACTTGTACAACCGTCACAATCCAATTTTAGAACACTTCCCTCACCCTAAAAAAAACCTCATGCCCATTTACAGTTATTCAGTGTTCACGACCCCAGGGCTAGGCAACCACTAATCTACTTTCTGTCTCTACATTACTTGTTTTTTGGGGACATTTCTCATAAATGGAGTCATAAAATATGTGTTCTTCTGTATCTGGCTTCTTTGACCAAGCATATTGTTTTCGAGATTCGTCTCTGTTGTCACATGCATCAGTATTTTTAAATTTATTTTTCATTGTGGTAAAATATATAAAACAAAATTTACCATCCTAGCCATTCTTCAGTATACAGTTTGGCAATGTTAAGAATATTCACACTGTGGTGCAAATCGATCTCCAGAGTTCCCACAGTTTTATTCTGGAAGTTTCTCTCACCTCACTGCGTTGCTGGAACTGTTTTTGAGCCTGCTGTTCTGAAGTCGCTTTAGTACATAAATTATTCTATGCCTAAATTTTCTTTACATGTTTACACATTAATGGATTTTATGTTTGAGACCACAGTTAAGACCTTGACGTATATTTTAAAGAAACACAAGAGGCTTAAGTGGAAATCCAAACTCATTTCTCATGTTTCTGTTTGTTTTGTCTTCTTTCCAGCAGCTCAGTCTGCAGTGATGACGGAGAAAGAATTGCATCAGATGAAGAGAGCCAGTTACGCCAGTGCAGATCAGCCATCCTGGATGGAACTTGCCAGAAAGAAATCGCAAGCTTGGAGTGACATGCCCCAGATTATAAAATAGGCTGACAGCCTGCTGCTAAAGAATGTCCACTACCTTGACGGGTCACTGAGTTAAAAACTGCCAGTAAATCAAGGCAAACAAACTGTGAAACTGAAGAGTGACTTTATCGTCAAGTTAGGGGAGAACAAGCTTGGGGAAGAGGAGGGAACCAGGCCAACAAAGACACACACACAGCCACAATCCTGGGCCCAAGGTGCCCTAAAACAAGAACACCATTGAAAAGGGCCAGGAACAAGGTCCTGTGCCCAAAGGTATGAATGTGAGTCTTTGAGAATTGCCTTGATAAAGAGGGCTTGGACAGAAAGAGAGTGGGAGTGAACCATGAATGCCAAAGTCAGGAGCGCCTGCCAGGTCAGAGGAGAAGGTCTTCCAGGAGAACGTGTGTCTCTGCTTCCACCCGAGATCAACCTGTGTCTCCGGTTCTCGTCTTGCCTGTGGATCCCGTCTTCTTTCATGTTTACTATAAGGCATGACATTTTTGGTAAAACAGGGATGCCATTTCCAAGAGCAGCTATAAAACCGTCTTCCTGAAGATAGTCACTCTAAGAAGGAGTGGATGGAACATAGCCGGGTTCATCAATTCACAGACTGTTTCCAAAAATAATTTTTAGACTTTTCCACAAGGCATCTGTGTCCTTAACCATTGCACAATGCATTGCCTGTTCAATAAAAGGTTTCAAACATGCCTCTGTCATGTGTGTAAATGTTCTTTCTACTGACACTTGGAGAATGTCCTCCAGCAATGAGTGAAATGCAGTGTATAGCGTTTCAATGTGTGTGTGTGTGTGTGTGTGTGTGTGTGTGTGTGTGTAAAATTCAGAATCTCAGTTGGGTTGATTTGGAGTTTTCTGAGATTCTTTTTTCCAATAAAATTTCAGTGTTTATTTTTGGAAATCAGAAGATAATGTAGGTTTGTTTGTTTTTCTGTTTTTCTGTTTTCTTCTACTTGGTGCAACATCTTAAAAACATAAAATTTCTAAACAGTTCTAATTCTTTAGCATCGAATTAATCTAACCTGCACATTTTTGTTGAAAACTAGGTTATCAGTGTTTTAGCCAGGATGACCCATGAATATAGAATGTGGAGAAGCCAGCAGAGGAAGAGCATATATTTAGGATCTCAGAATTGTGTCTCAGTTATATAACACCTCTATTTTTAAAAATATTTCCAATTTGTTCCTTTGAATAAGCTAATCTTCATAGGAATATGTACAGCTGGGAGCATGTAGCCACCAAAATCAGTAAACCTTTATAGATATTATAATTTGATTTTATACACCCTGAGTTCTACTTTTATTGTATTTTCTATCCTCATGAATAATTATTTTTCTAGCTGTTAGAACTACGTTTGATCTTGATGAACTAGAACTTGACCAAGCCTGCCTTTATTGAAAAAGTCCCTGGATAGCTCTTCTTTTCCTATCCAGATTGATTTATTAATTTCATTCTCTTAGAGAACATTAATACTGAATGCCATGGTAAATGTGCTCTAAACAAGAACTCGATCTGTCTAGAATTGCTCCAACAGCTTAGACATAAATAATTTTAACTAGAAAAAAAAAATTCTATTGGCTATTACTATCCCAAACCACGATTCCCTTATTAGCAGAACATTTCAGATGAACAATTTTGAGGCAGTAGATTTGACCATAAGATCAAAAGTACTTGGTTCAGTTTATTCAAATAGAGGTTGGTATTCTCTGTGTGTTTCAGGACTTGGTTTCATGCTCTCTGGCATCTGGCAAGTTAGAAGAACATAGATGTTTAAGACACCGGAAGAATTCACGGGGTGGGTGGCCCTGTATCTACCACCCCTGTGCATGAAGGTTGTGATCTTCTGCCGTCACAAGAGAAGCCAAGACCGTGGCCAAAATTTGGAAGATGCTGAATGAAGTCTAGAGTGGCAGTGGAGATGGTCCGAGTCTGCAGGGAATTGCCATGCCTGGTTTTCCTGAGAAGAAAGAGGGAACGATTATTGAGTGCCTTCTGTTTACCAGGCCCTGCTCTGAGTGCGTCATATATATTACCCTAATTCTCTCCACAATCCTTTGGGAGTAAGCTTATCTCCACTTTGCAGATGAGGAAACTGAGGCACATTAAGGTTAAGGTCACCTGTCCAAGATTTCACAACAGGTGAGCACCTACCTGATAATTGACTCCAGCCTTTCAACACTACCCTTCAGTGACAGCCCCATTTTTAAAAAAAGCATTAGCATGGAGGTCAATCTGTGTCCTCGAAAACATAATATAGACAAGGAAGCCCTGAACTTGACCTTAAGGGCTCTTATGTGGCTATAGCTGAACATTTGAGTCTCCCCCAAATTCGCATTAAATCCTAACACCCAATGTGATGATATCAGGTGGTGGAGCCTTTTGGAAAGTGATTAAGTCTTAAGGGTGGATCCTTCATGAATGGTATTAGTACCCTGATGAAAGAGTTCCCAGAGATCTCCTTGCTCTTTCCAGTATGTGAGAACACAGCAATAAGACAGCTCTCTATGAACCAAGAAGAGGGCCCTCATCAGACACTGGATCTGCCAGCACCTTGATCTTGGACTTCCCAGCCTCCATCCAGAACAGTGAGAAAGAAATGTTTGTTGTTTATAAACTATCCAGTTTATGGCAGCCCTAACAGACTAAGACACGTGTCCTAGAGACAAGCATGATGCTTCCTGGGTGACTACATTCACCCTTATCCTTCAGTTCCCAAGAAGGACTGGAGAAAGTACGAGGGTTCTTTTGTAATTTTTAATCATGAGTACCTACACGAACTATGAGATGTTTTCATTCATTCTTTCATTCAGTTGACAGTTCTGGGCAGGCGCTTGACCAGGGTACACTGGTGAGCAAATGGACAATAGGCATTCTAGTTGGGGGGGGCACTAAATAAATAAACATGAAACATGAGAAAAACATGGGAAAACAACAATACCTGCAATGGTGAGCCTAAAACAGAGGGACTTTGTTGTGGCCGAAAAGGTTATTTGAGAGTGGGTAGTTAGGAAAGGATTTGTTGAAGAGGTGACCTAGTTATAAAAATGAACCAGCCATGCAGAGATCTGGGGGAGAACACTCTGGGCAGAGGTGACAGCTCTATAAAGTCCCAGGCCCTCAGACCTGGTATGTTCAGGAAGCAGCGTAGCCAGTGCGTACAGGACAAGGGGGAGAAGCAGGTGCAGATACCAGGAAGCAGGCTGGAGCAGTTGTGAGGGGCCTGGCAGGCCATGTGGGGAGGTGGATTTGTTCTAAGTTCTGTGGGAAGTCAATGAAGAGAAGCGATGGGAGGTGATGTGTTTTACATTCCAAGAAGACAGCTGTAGCTTCTAGGTGAAAATGTATGGGGGCACAGGTAGAAACAGGAAGCTAGAAGCCTGTTCCATAGTCCACGTGGGATCATGGTGGTCTGGTCTAGGTGTAATGATGGAGGCGGAGAGAAGTGGATGGATTCAAAATACTTTTTTTTTTTTTAAAGATTTTATTTATTTATTTGACAGAGAGAGACATAGCGAGAGAGGGAACACAAGCAGGGGGAGTGGGAGAAGGAGAAGCAGGGGGAGTGGGAGAAGGAGAAGCAGGCTTCGCGCAGAGCAGGGAGCCCGATGCGGGGCTTGATCCCAGGACCCTGGGCTCATGATCTGAGCCGAAGGCAGACGCTTAATGACTGAGCCACCCAGGTGCCCCCAAAATACTTTTTAAAGGGAGTATAAAATCCATCATGCTGGTGGGCTTGATTTGGTGTGAAAAGGAAAGGATGGACATAGAGATGACACCTAGAATTTTGGTTGGAGCTCCCAGATGAGTAGCGATATTATTTACAGAAATGGAGTTGGGGGAGGATTTACTACAAAAAGGAGTTCAATTTTGGACATTTAAAAAAAATTCAACTGTAATTAACATACAGTGTTACATTAGTATCAGGTGCACAATACAGTGATTCAACAATGCTATACGTTACTAGTGCTCATCAAGGTAAGTGTGCTCTTAATCCCCTTCATTGAGCTCATCCATCCCCACCCACCTCCCCTCTGGTAACCACCAGTTTGTTCTCTATAGTTAAGAGTCTGTTTTTCTGCTTGTCTCTTCCTTTCTGTGTTCATTTGTTTTGTTTCTTAAATTCCACATATGAATGAAATCATATGGTATTTGTCTTTCTGTGACTGACTTATTTCACTTAGCATTATACCATCTAGATCCATCCATGTTGTTGCAAATGGCAAGATTTCATTCTTTCTTATGGCTGAGCAATATTCCATTGTATATATATGCTACCTCTTCTTTATCCATTCATCTATGAATGGACACTTGGGTTGTTTCCATATCTTGGCTATTGTAAATAATGCTGCAATAAACATAGGTGTGCATATATCTTTTGGAATTAGTGTTTTCAAATTCCTAGGGTAAATATCCAGTAGTGTAATTAGTAGATGATATGGTAATTCTGTTTTTAATTTTTTGAGGCACATTCGTACTGTTTTCCACAGTGGCTGCACTAGCTTGCATTCCCACCAACAATGCACTGGAGTTCCTTTTTCTCTATATGCTCACCAACATTTGCTATTTCTTATCTTTTTGATACTAGCCATTCTGACAGGTGTGAAATGATATCTCATTATGGTTTTGATTTGCATTTCCCTGATGATGAGTGATGTTGAACATCTTTTCATGTATCTGTTGGCCATCAGTATGCCTTTTTTGGGAAAATGTCTATAATGTCTTCTACCCATTTTTAAATTGGATTCTTTATTTTCTTGGTATTGAGTTGTAGAAGTTCTTTATATATCTTGGATATTAATACCTCATCAAATATGTCATTTGAAAATATCTTCTCTCATTCAGTGACTTGTCTTTTTGTTTTGTTGATGGTTTCCTTCAGCGTGCAAAAGCTTTTTATTTTGATGTAGTCTCAATAGTTTAATTTTTCTTTTGTTTCCCTTAGCAAAGAAGACATAGTTAGAAAAATGTCTCTACAGCTGATGTCAGAGATTCTTGCCTATGTTTTCTTCTAGGAATTTTATGGTTTCAGGTGTCACATTTGGGTCTTTAATCCATTTTGAGTTCATTTTTGTGTGTGGTGTAAGAAAGTAGTCCAGTTTCATTCTTTTGCATGTAGCTGTCCAGTTTTTCCAACACCATCTGTTGAAGAGATAGCCTTTTTCCCATTGTATATCTTTGCCTCCTTTGTTGTATGATTTTGGACATCTTAAATTTGAGATTCCCGTTAAACAGCTAAAAAGTTATACAGCTGGAAATCATCAGCATTTAGATTGGATAAGGATTCAAGGGTCTGGAAAAGGAAGAGAAGTGTCTCAGGATTGACCCTAGGATATACCAACACTTACGGATCTAAAGAAAGCAGAGCCAGCAAAGGAGACAGGAATTGTCTATGAAGGAGGAGGAAAAGCAGGCAAGAGAAGAAAGTGTTGGAAGGAAGAGGGAGGAATCAGCTATGTAGGCTGGGATCTAAGAGATCCAGCCAGATGCGAACAAGAGTGACCACGGGCTCTGGGAACGTGGAAGTTATAGGTGATCTTGACAAGAGCAATTTCAGTGGAATGCTGGGGGCAGAAGCACAAGTAGAGTGAGTCAAGGTCAGCCAGCCTATTGAGACATCAGCTGTATTCACCTTTCAAAATTTTACTTTGAATGGGAGAAGAAATGGCACCCTAAGAGGGAAGGGGTGTGTGGCCAACAGAGGGTTTGTTTGTTCATTTATTAGAAAAGACAAACAAGAGTGTGTTTATGTGTGGATGGGAATTAATGTGTAGGAGGAGAGAAGGGAAAATTGCTGAGGCAGGTCTTCCTGAAGCACACCTTGCCTTCCAGAGCTTCCCACAAGGATGAATGCCTGCATTGTGGGCTGCTCTTGTTCCTAGAAATGGGAGCCCCCAGTTTTGATCCAGCTTCCAAGGGAGGCCCAACCGTGATGACAATGTCCTGGTTATATCCTTCCCCTGCTTGCCCTGGGTCTTCCATTCCCACAGCCGCCTTCCTTCTTGGGACTCATGCATCTTTGTTGTTGTCCTTCTCCAGAACTTGGCTCTTGACGGTCTGCAGAAGAACTCCATGCACACCTGACACTCTTTGGTCAGGTCTACTAACTATTTGAGGGTGGAGTCACACAGCAGCGACCTATCCCAGAGGCCATATCCCTCTCTAACCTCCCAGTCCCTCAGCCCCCCCACCCCACCATCAGGACAAATTGCTCTCGGTTGTCTCGAGCACTTCAGGCCTGCCTTTGCCTCTCACATTCATATACCACACTAAGAGGCTTAACAGAATTTCTTCAAAACAAATGGAGTCATTTTGCTGAGGGAAATTTTGATGAATAAAATTGTCTCCACTTCATTCAAGCCTATCCCTTGATTAATGTTTAAAACCACCAGCAGCAGGATCTGTGGCTCCTGGGAAGTTCTTGTGACTCCATCCATCCTGAGTTGTCATGCTTCTCTCCTCAAAGCATCCATTTTATAGGACTCCGTATAAAACCCTGGAGATACTCTCCTTCTGGACTTCATACAAGCTTGAATAAGTCTCTCCCTAAGACTATAGTCACTGTCTCTAGCTTGAGCAAGCCTGCCAACTGCAGGATAATCAAGGCTCCCTCATCCACACTGAGGAGAGGCCGTTCATCTGTTTTGCAGGACAGAAGTCCTCAAGAAGAAAAAAAATATACTGAGTAAATACAGGTACCTGGGAAATTTTAAGAAAAATGCAATCGGTGAAGTGGGTTCTAGATTTGCAACAGTTTTAAGTGGAAGACGGAGGAATAAAGAAAGTGGAAAACCTGAAATCTTTATATTGGATCCAGAGAGAAAACAGTAGAGAAATATTTATTTGGCAGCTGCAGTGGTTTTAAAATATGTCTACGAATTCTCTGACAATCCTGCCTTCAAAAGTAGAGCCTAATTCCCCTTCCCTTGAGTGTGAGACAGACTTTATTCCCACTTCTAACTCTAAGTGTAGCAGAAGTGACCATGTGAGGCTTCCAAAGCAAGGTGATGGAAGACATTGCTGCCTTTACCTTCTGAACGGTTCTCTCCAAGAGAAGCCAGTCACCATGTCTGGAGGACACTCAAGCAGCCTGTGGAGAGACCTGTGCAGAAAGAACTGAGACCTCCTGTTATGGGCTGGATTGTGTCTCCCAAAACTCATACATTAAAGTCCTAACTCTGCCCCTAGGACCCAGAAGGTGACTGTTTTTGGAGACAAGACCTTTAAAGAGGTCATTAAGTTTAACCGAGGTAATCAGGGTGGACCCTAATCCAATATGACTAGTGTCCTTATAAGAAGAGGAAGTTTGGACACAGATACGCACAAAGGGAAGACCATGTGATGACACAGGGAGATGGCCATCTACAAGCCTCGGAAGAAATCAACCCTGCCACCACCTTGATCTCAGACGTCCACCCTCCAGAACTGTGAGAAAGCACCTTTCTCTTGTTTAAACTGTCTAGTGCGTGGTGCTTTGTTATGGCAGCGCAGCAAACTAATACACCTGCCAATCACCAGCGCCACCTTGCGAGCCATGTGAATGAGCCACTCTAGAATCGGCCCCTCCGGCCCCAGTCAAGCCTCTAGATGACTGCAGCCCAGCTGACATATTGACTGCAATCTCATGAGAGATCCCAGGACTGACTGTCCAGTGAGGCTGCTCCCGATCCTGGGCCGCTGAAATTGTTAGGTAATAAATGTTTAATACTGTTTCAAGCTCCTAAGGTTTGGAGTTACATAGCAACTGGTACCTAATACAGTAGTTTCATATACTTTTTCTGGGTCATAAAGTGAAAATTCCCTTGTCTTAAAGTTAATATTTTACTTGAGGTTAAGAATGTAACCATAAGCACAGTGTGAGAGAATTTTACTTAACACTTCCCAAACCGCAATCTGTCTTAGGGTCTGTGGCAGAGATAACTAGGGCGGGGTGGGGGGGGGGGCGGAAATACACCAAGGTCTGTGATCCCCTTGCACAGTATGAAGTTGTTTCTAGAAGCAGATGTCCAGCCAGTGACGACATCTCCAGCTGCAGCCCTCTCCCACCCAGCACATCTACCTATACGTAGGACCCTGTCATTGAGTTCTAGCTAAGAGACTGTGAGTGGCAGTGATGTGCATCCCATATACAAAGCCCTAATTTTTTAGAGAGAGCTCAGGAGAGGACAACCAAGATGGCAAGGAAGTGTCCTGTGCAAGAGACTTCAGAGAAAGGAGATGTTTAGCTCAGAAAGACCAAGGGGAGGTAGAAGAGGCATCTTCAGATGTTTGAAGAAAGAAGAGGAATTGACTTAGTCTGTGCAATTCTCCAGGGAACAAACCAGGACCAGAAATGAAAGTTCAAGAGAAGGACAAAGAATGTTCTGTTATTGTTGTCCATCATGGGACAGGATGCCCAGTCAGGAGTGAGCTCCCTGACACTCAAAGTGAGCAAGCTAAGGGAGGATGGCCGTCCCTCTGGGAGGCTGTCCAGCTCTTCACCTTGGCAAGGAGTTTGGACCCAGTGGCCTCCCCGGAACTAGAGCTACTCTGTATCTACAACATGCAGTAGTCTGAGGCAGGGCCTCCTACATTAGTTTTATAATGTAATTACATTACATTGCTCTTAATACTAATTATTACCAAGAAGCAATCATCCAGAAAATGATCCAAATGGGCTTTTATGTAGAATGTAGTTGTCCAGAGTGCTTTGAAAGCTTTTTATTACCAGGAAAAGGAAGCCATGCAGAACCAACCAGTCAGAAGATGGGGCCTTCATGGTTCCCCTCTATGGGTGAATGTGATGGGGGCAGGGATGCAGATCTGCTTCCCCAGCTGCACCCCTGAATTGTCCTGTCAGTCTATTTAACTCCCAAGTGTAGGGAAATATTTATTTATTCGTTGGTAAATACGAATAATCTCTAGTGAATAGGTTTTTTAGGACCAAATAGCAGAAATAATGTAGGCTGAATGCATGCATTTGGGGTAATAGAACAAGTGTTTGGGAGGTGGTTGACATTTGCTTTATATGCATTGTCTAGCATCCTTCCTGCCTTCTCCATAGGGAAATTATCCTTATTAGCATGGAAATAAAGGAGAGATATGTTTGTGATGCCCAGATCATTAAAAACAACAACGGTCAGGCTGGTGGTTGGAGTTTGCTCATTAACCTCTCCTAAGACACCCTGAAGTATTTGCAGAGAGGCCAGGAGCCTCCAGATGAGGACAGCAGCCCTCCCTGCCAAGCACCTGGTTTGACAATTACTATTACATTTGCAGAGAAACAGAAATTCAACATTTAGCCCATGATCTAATAGAGAACAACTTGCATCTGAAAGATTCCCCACAAGGATAAGAATTCTGGTATCAAACTTAGGAAAATGCAAAATTGTTACGGAGACAAAGGAAACTGGAGGCAAATCACCAGGGAGTCCTTTAGACAAAATAAACCCAATCTTTCAGAAGCTGAAGCCTTTAAATGTAGATGCCCCATCTTTCTTCCCAAAGGCAGGGGAGGAGGGACCCACGGATCAGATTGTTTTCCTTATCACCCACTCCCGCCCCCTCATCTACCATCTTGTCTGTAAGGATCAGGCACTCCCACCAGGTGGGCGGCCCAGGCTCCCAGGAGGCCAGAGCAGGAGGCAGAGGTTAGATGCCTACAGCCACGCTGTAGGCATGAGTGGAGGGCATCCCTCAGACCCCCTGCCTCGAATTGCCCTGTCCTCTCAGAGCTCCAAGCATAGCCAGAGTTTACGAAGGAGGTGGGATCAAGCACTAACCTCAAAGTGGCCAAATTGGGAGCCAGCTTTCCTGGCAGTGACTGGAGCCAGACACGTGCTGGGTCACCTGGTGAACTCGGAGGTCCCAGCAGCTCCTGCCCTTAAAGGCTGTGATTCTGTGCATCCACTGGACACCACCGCACTGGCTATAGCAGGTTTCCAGATATTTTCTTCTATTTATGATCTCTTCCCACAGGGCACTGGACTTGCAAGCTATTATAGGCTTCCTTGTATCCCCCCAAATTCATTGGTCAAAGTCCTAACCACAGGTACCTCAAAATGTGGCTGTACTTGGAGACAGGACCTTTAAAGAGGTAATTAAATTAAATGAGGTCACTAGGGTGAGCCCAAATCCAATACAGCTGGTGTCCTAATAAGAGATCAGGGCATGCATGCGTGCATACGCACACACAGAGGGAAGGAAGACCATGTGACAACACAGGGAGAAGGCAGCCATCTACAAGCCAAGGAGAGAGACCTCAGAAGAAACCAATCCTGCTGATACCTTGATCTTGGACTTCTATCCTCCAGAGTTAAGTGAAAATAAATTTCTGTGGTGCTTTGTTATGGCAGCCCTAGCAAACTAATACACAAGTCTAGTGTGGTCTGTATTTAGGGTTTAGAGTTCAAGTTTACAGTGGTTTGGAAATAAGTATTGAAAAGTAGGAAGTGTACTTTTCTCCCCACTTTAATTTTCTTTTTTTTTTTTTTTGAGATTTTATTTATTTATTTGAGAGAGAGAGCATGAGAAGGGGGAGGGTCAGAGGGAGAAGCAGACTCCCTGCTGAGCAGGGAGCCCGATGCGGGACTCGATCCCGGGACTCCAGGATCATGACCTGAGCCGAAGGCAGTGGCTTAACCAACTGAGCCACCCAGGCGCCCGGTTTAATTTTCTTTTTTAAGAATCAAGATAATGCATGAGGCGCTTGGGTGGCTCAGTTGGTTCAGCATCCAACTCGTGGTCTCAGCTCAGGTCTTGATCTCAGGGGTGTGAGTTCAAGCCTCACCTGGGGCTCCATGCTGGGTGTAGAGCCTACTTAAAAAAAAAAGGAATCAAGATAATGTGTGCAGGGCATCTGGTGGGCTTAGTCAGTAGAGTATGTGACTCTTGATCTTGGGGTCGTGAGTTCGAGCCCCACATCTAGTGTAGAGATTTTTTTTTTAAAAAAAGGATAATACATGCAATTTTTAAAAATCATAATGTTTGGTAATCCCAGCAAACTTCTTCTGTAAAAGGCCAGATAGTAAATATCTTAGGCTTGCAAGCCATAGAGTATCTGCCATAATTAATCAGTTCTGCTATTGTTAACACAAAATCAGCCATAGGTATATAAATAAGTGTGACTGTGTTCTAATAAAACTTTATTTACAGAAACAGGCAGCCTCTCTGAGGCCATATTTTGCTGACACCTGAGCTACAGGATAATATGAAATGAAAAATCAAAGCCTTATACTCCCAGAGGCAGGCCCACTCACCAGAATAACCACATTTACCCAGTTTTGTATTCTTTGGGTGATTACACCCATAATTCTAGGTAATATGCTTATAACTTTATTTCCTGATTTATTAATTTTACATGGCATCTACTGAGTGCCCTATGAAATACGATAAAATTGTGTGACTCATATTACTTCTTCCCTCCACTACTCCCCAAGACTCATCTTTTATAAACATACATATTTATAGTTTTTCTTTTGTTTACCTTTATTACCTTGTTGTTTCTTTTTCTGTTAACAGGACACCATTCCTCTTGATTCTCCATGATGTGAGGATCTGGTTATTCCTTCATCAACTTGTACTCTTCCCTACCCTTGCCCAACTGCTGTCCATTCTTGCTACCTTTCCAGTACCCATGTTATAAGATTTGCATTCCATTTTGTATGTTGACTAGGTCTTTGGTGCTCTTCCAGAAGTTGATTCTAAAAATGCACACTAAGAAACAGCATTCATAATATTTTAATTATATAAATATTAATCACTATAGAACCAAGTAGTGTGATTGGAGAAAGAAGTGTAATCCTCCAGTTACTAAATCCATCTCTCCACAGAGAATGTTCCAAGCATCAAAGCCGTGTGGATTTTTCTTATACTCCAACAAATACTCAAAATCATATCATGCATTAGTTGGCAGTCTTATCCTAAAAATCCCATCATTAATCCTCAAGAACTCCGGTTCTCTGCTCCTTTTCCAGAGCATTCTTGTTTCATGGAAGCAATGCTCTAACATGGCACTCCAAGACTGCTGTTTTTTGAATTCTCTCTATCCTTTCCCTGAGAACAATCCTTGGGTTTCTTGTCTTAGTTCTTCTCTTTGAAACTGTTGGTTATCTTCATTTTCCATTTGTATTTATGGATGAAAGCCAGACTGGTTGATCTGGGGAATTTGTTGTGGTTTCTTCTGCACTTGTGTAGCCTTTTTCTCCCCAGATCTCCTTCTGGAATAGGAAGACCAAGTCCATGGACAGGGAAGGTCAACTGGTAGGCTTAATTGTGCCCAGGCACAAAACCATGAATTCTAAGCATAGAGGTGTTGGAAGCCAAGACAAAGGCTCTGTTGTCAGGCAGTTTTCTCTTTTGTATCTTCTGAGCTGTGGCCCACTCTGCTATGTCATTACATTCACTTTCTACCTTCCAGAATTATATCCAAATCTGATCTCTGTTGGTATCCCCTTCTGTTCTCTGCTGTCTTGTGGAATTACTCCATTTCATACTTGATTTTATAGTCTTTTCAGTGAAACTCTGGGTAGGAGGCAAGGTAAATATGTGTGCTCACCTTCAATCTTGTCCTTCTTTTGCTTTTTAAATCATCAGCAGGAACCCAGAAAAAACTGAAGCTGTGGGGTACAATCGCCCACTGGTTGAAATATACAAGATAGATTTACCTTTGGGGGAAAAAATGCCTACTACTAGGTATTTACCCAAAAAATAACAAAAATGCACACTCAAAAGAGTACATGCACCCCAGTGTTTAGAGCAGCATTGTCAACAATAGCCAAACTATGGAAAGAGCCCAAATGCCTGTCAACTGATGAAAGGATAAAGAAGAGAAAGAAGAGGTGGTATGTGTGTATATATATACACACACACAATGGAATTCTACTCAACCATCAAAAGGAATGAAATCAAACCATTTGTTAACTACGTGGATGGAGCTAGAGTATATTATGCTAAGCGAAATAAGTCAATCAGAGAAAGACAAATACCATATGATTTCACTTATATGTAGAATTTAAGAAACAAAAGGGATGAACATTCAGGATGGAAAAAAAGAGACAAAGGGGGAAACAAGTCATGAGAGACTCAACAACAGAGAACAAATTGAGGGTTGATGGAGGGAGGTGGATGGGGAATGGGATAGATGGGTGATGGGGATTAAGGAGGGTGCCCATTATGATGAGCACTGGGTGTTGCATGTAAATGATGAACCACTGAACTCTACTCCTGAACCAATATTGAACTGTTTGTCAACTAACTAGAATTTAAATTTAAAAAAAATGAAACAATTGCTTAGATTTTTCCATTATTTGAATATAAGGAATAAATACTGCTAAAAAAGAGATTTGCCTGTGCCTAAATGTCTTTAAGACAGAATTTAAACCTGGATTTCCCCTTCTCCAAAGAGTAAGTTCTTGGCCACAGTTCTTCATATTTTAGGGGTATTTGAAAGAATATTATTAACTCATTAGGCAGAACTGTTTTCTCCTTCCTCCCTGCGTATTGATATCATTGATCATATTATCAGTCTGAAAAGCTGAAAGCAAAGTCAGCAGCCTAAGCGGCACTAAGTAAGGAGTGAGTTGGTTGTTCCTATAGGAGCTTTGAGCTTACACACTGGCTCATGTGATCCTGGTGCTCAGCAGTCTGAGCAAAGGTTCTGGAAACCCTCAGTCAGCATTTGGTGATTGGACGGGTATTCTCTGAGCCAGGTCTGTTTGCTTGAAGGGTTCTCCCTTGGGAGAAAAGTCCTTCTAGCATCTCAATCCAGATGTTGCATCCCCTTTAAGGTGTCAAAAGGGTTAATCCCTTGACCTTCTGAGACAGAGAAGCCTGTGTTCAAGGGGCTGAGCAGGATGCACAGAAATGTAAGATGTGAGTCACTGGTTCCAGGAACTTAACATTCTGGATGAAGAACCATCCAGAACAGCCAGCAGTAATGAAGGCATCTTTAAATTAATTGGACTCCTTCATAAATCCAAAGGATAAATTAAATAAATGAATTCTGAGGTCAGTTGATTTGCAGTTTATATTTCTTCTGCAAAGACTCAACTGCAGATTTATTTTTGCATTTCTGACGCCACATGATTTAGTGCTGATGCCTTTTTGAGGCTTTGATAACTGCCATGATTATTAAGGCCGTGGAAGGTATGCAGATGTGTTTGCCACAATATTCACTTAGGTCCTCTGTACAAAAAGCATAACCATGTTGCCAAGAATGTTACTTAAAATAGGAAAAAAACAAAGGTCTTTTTTTTTTTTTAATTCTATAAGGCACCACTTAAATATTCATCTGCAAATTGTAACCACTCAACTGGCATTTTTATTACACTGTTGGGCCTGTGGAATAAAAAGCAGTTTCTAGTACTGATACAGAGAGACACACCGGACTGGGAACTTTGTTTTGAAAATGCCAAAGTGTGTAGTCATTCCCTAGTTTGCGTTTTGTAACAGTGTAAAAGGGAGACTGCCTAACATTTCTTTGAGCCACTTTGAGGGAAAAAAACCCACCATGGCCTCTGATGGTTGATGTTGCGTGTCAGGTTCCCTAGATCACCCAGGTGCCGACCTATCTGGTTAAACATTATCTCTGGGTGTGTCTGTCTGGGTGTTTCCAGGAAGAGATTAGCATTTGAATTGGTAGGCTAAGTAAAGCAGATAGATGGCCCTCCCCAAGGTAGGCATCTTCCAATCTGTTGAGGGCCTAAAGAGAACAAAAAGGCAGAGGAGGGGTTGGAGTTGCCCTCTCTCTGCCTGACTGCAGAGTTGGGACCCCAGTCTTCTCCTGCCCGCAGGGCTCCTGGGTCTCAGGCCTTCAGACTTGGACTGGAATCTGCACTCTTGCTCTCTGGCTCTCAGGCCTTGAAACTACACCTCCAGCTTTCCTAGGCCTACAGCTTGCAGACAGATGCAGGAACAAGGCTAGGGTTCGAAGCCCATGGCCAAAGAAGAATTCTTGGGTGCAAAAGGTGGGTTTATTAAAGGACGGGGACAGGACCTGTGGGCAGAAAGAGCAGCGTGCACTAGGATCAAGAGAAGTGGTCCATTATATACTTTCAAATTGGGAGGGGGTTAGGGATAGGGTAAGCCTCCCAGGTGTTTTGGAAACAAGTTTCCAGGACCCTGAGAGGGCTAGCTGTTGTTAGGAAAAGGTCATTTATTACTGTTTAGTAAAAACTCAGTCATGAGCCTTTTCAGATGTGTATCGGTGGGTCATGTGCTTGGGGGATGATTACCAACATGTATCTTGGTGGGTCGAGATAAAGGAACTTTCCAAAGGAATTTTTATATGTTAAAGTAGACTTACAGGATCCTGGGGGTTGGGTGAAGATTGCCTTTTGCCCTTAGCAAAGTATTAACCTCGAGGCAGCTGAGTCCCTGGAGGAAGGTCACTCTGCCTGTTTCAAGGACTTGTCAATGGGCTGTAGGTAGTAAGGAAATTTAATTTTTCTTTTGCCTCTGTTTCCCACATCAGAAGCAGACTGAGACTTCTCAGCCTCCAGAATCCTGTGAAATAACACCTTAGAATAAATAAAAAGGTAAACAAACAAACAAATACCATTGGTTCCATTTCTCTGGAGAAACCCCGACTAATAAACCACCTAACACTTATTTCAAGGACAGTAACTATCTTGTCTGTCCTCACACATTTCCTTCTGGAATGACATTGGGAAGTGGTTGTTCAGACTGATAATATACCTGCTGCCATTTCCCCCCACTTTAGAAACAAGTTGGTGAAACCGGGTGGACAAGAAATGTGAAACCGGGCGCCTGGGTGGCTCAGTCGGTTGGGTGACTGCCTTCGGCTCGGGTCGTGATCCTGGAGTCCCTGGATCGAGTCCTGCATCGGGCTCCCTGCTCAGCAGGGGGTCTGCTTCTCCCTCTGACCCTCCCCCCTCTCATGCTCTCTCATTCTCTCTCTCAAATAAATAAATAAAATCTTTAAAAAAAAAAAAGAAAATGTGAAACCACCACCACCACACCTCACCCCACCCCTGGTTCAGACACGAGGGTGGGGCTGTGGGGCAGGAGGGGCCCGGCGAGAACACTGGGATAACTTCCACTTCAAAACCCGTGGCAGGAACAAAGCTCTGTGTTTAATTTGACCTGGGCATCGCCTCTGGTTGGCAGCCAGCTTGGAGAAAGGTGAGCATTCACCCATGCCCCTGCGAAGGTTTTCCTCCAACTCGGAAGGAGGGCTTGGGAAGGGGACGGGATCAGGACTGCCCTCCCCGCCCCCTCCCTCCCACTCACAGCTGACTGTTGTGCTCTGAGATTGTACCTCGAGGTCCCTGAAGTGACGCAATCTATAAGGCACAGGGGCTCCTGGGCCTTCTCCGGACAGGCTTTTGGAGTCTTACACCTTCCTTGCGACTAAGCCACAGCCCGGCAGGTTTGCTGTGAGAGCAGCCTCGCGGGGACACGGTGCACACACACTTCCTCCAATTGTTGCCAGAGAGCCACCTGCAGGTGACTACCCAGCCTGGGCCTCACACCTTCCCTGGTCTCTCACGGCCATTCTGCAGGCACCTGGACCCTGAGCTAGGAATGCAGCTCAATAAAGAGCAGGTACAGACATTTCTGACTTGATTTGAATAGCTGATACCGGGTTCCAGGAACCCGACAAATTGTGTTTTGCTTGTCACCTAGCGCAGCCCCAGGTAGTAAACCTGGAATGAAGGGACATTCTGTCACCACTGTTGTAACTACCCTGAGGAATCCCTGAGTTACCCAAGGAGGCCTCATGCCGGTGGCTAAATCTCAAAGTCACCGTCTGGCCTTCCTGCCGGAGCGGTTTACAATCCAAAGGCCTTGACACCTCGATGAAGAGGCAGGTCAGCACTTTGTAGTGTGTAACCAAGCTGTAAATGAATGTAAATAATGTAATGTAAATAATAAGAAATTAGAGCTTGAGGGGCACCTGGGTGGCTCCGTCGGTTAAGCGTCCGCCTTCGGCTCAGGTCATGATCCCGGGGTCCTGGGATCGAGCCCCGGGTCGGGCTCCCTGCCGAGCCGGGAGCCTGCTTCTCCCTCTGCCCGCCCCCCAACTCGTGTGCTCTCTCCCTCTCTCAAATAAATGAAATCTCTTTAAAAAAATAAAGTAATTAGAGCTTGAGCTCTAAAGAAAATACGCGTGAGAGCAGCGAGAGAGGCAGGCGGTAGCAGCTGGCTTATCTCCCCCAGGTGGGCAGGGAGTTTCACGGAGTGGTCAGGCTTTCCAGACGGGTTCGAAATGTGGCCGGAAAAGGGGAGATTGACTGTGAGGAAGCAAATAATCACATGTTCCTGGCATCTCTGGGAGCCTGGCACCTCCAAAAGTCCTCAGGCCTTCCTGAGTACACAGTCTCCAGCACCCAGGAGAGACTGGCGGGACTCCAGTGACCAGATGCTTCCAACACCAACAACACTGGGATTTGCATTCTTTGAGGCTGGCTCATGGCCTCAGAAGGCTCATTTCTTAACGGCTTCTTTGGACAACATGTACTGACCATCCCTCACGAGCCAGGGACTGGATATGCACTGGGGGAGACACGGAGGAAAGAGTCAAGTCCCACGGCAGAGACAGCATGGCCCTCCTGTGCAGTGACCCACGTAACGCCTGCTGTAGAGACAGAGGACCCCATGGGAGCAGGCAGGAGAGGCACCCCTGACCCTGACTCAGGGGAGGGCAGAGGAGGTGGCGCCATGTCTGGGGGGATTGCATGAAGACCCAAACCAGGAGCAGGAATTAGCTGAGGGGTGAAGGGTCCCTGTGGGAGAGAATGTTCAGGAGTTTAGAGTTTATTGTAAAATCCATGAAAAATCACGGCAACGTTTTTGTTTCAATCTACGTGACATGACTGTCCTCCCTATGCTAATGACACCCAGCTCTGTGTCTCCAATCCCAGACTGCTGCTCAGAACTCCATCTGCCTTCCCGGCTCCTCCAGAAGCCCAGTAGATCTAGACACCTTCCCTACACACAAGTCTGGTCTTCTTGGAGTAGTCCCTGTGTTACCGTGACATAGTAAGAAATACATATGTGGTCTTTGTCCTGGTTCCTGGCACAAGAGCTCCTCAAATCCTGTAATTTCCTGCTCCGGGTGAGAGGAGAGTCTTTTGCTTTTAGTCCTAAGTCCCTTTCAAATATACCTGAGTTCATGCTAAGGAAGGGACTCTTGGAAGGTGGGGGCCAGCTGCCAGAGGAATGAGCCATGCACTAGGAACTGGAACTTTCAGCCTGAGCCCCAGACCTCCCGGGAGGGCTGAGGGGTGGGAAACGGAGTTCAGTCACCAACAGCCAATGATTCAGTCAATCATGTGAATTCCTATAAAAACCCTCAACAACTGGGTTTGGAGAGCATCTGGGTTAGCAAACACATCAAGGTGCTGGAGGGTGGTGTGCCTGGAAAAGGCACCTCCTTCCCCACACCTTAGCCTACCTACCTCTCCCTTTTAGTTGTTCGTGAGTTGTATCCTATATAATAAACCCATAAATATAAGTAGCAGAGCCAGACTGTGGTAGCTGGAGAACTGAATGGGAGGTGAAAAATGGGGCAGTGAGGTTGACTGGCAGCAGGAGAGCTGACTGGTAAATTTTCAGGGATTTCGTAAGCCAGGTGTCAAATATGGTCAGTATTAAAAATTATGTAAACTTAAATAAATTACATTTAGAAAAGGTAATAAATCCTCAAAACTCATCTCTTCCTAACTATTCGACTACATTTTACTAATGGCTGGTCTCTTGAGGCTGCTGACCTCGATGGTGTCCATATGGTAAAAATGCTCTAGACAATGACGCACATCTGTGCATGTCTTTGAACTCTGCGCTTAGTGATACCACACTGGTAGCTTGTAACTGGCCTTGATGGGAGTATTTACACCACAGAAATCAGTGGACTATACAAACCAGAGTTTTCTCTATTCCCAGAGAGCCTGGTGTTAGGCATTCAGCAGGGCCCTGAGATGAGAGCACTCAACGGACAGTCGCGGTGGGTTTGTCATCTTGGCAAACAGGAAGGAGAACAGGTGGCAGCAAAGAGAGACGGGTTTGTGGATTCAGGGCTGAGAAGTGCGGACTTCTTCCCGGTGATTTCCATTCTTGCGTGTCACTGGGGCTGAAGTCAAGGGCTGGGTGTGAGGGAGGAGAGGAAGAGAGAAGCATGGAACCAGAGATCCAAACTGGAGAGGCTGTGAGACAAGAGGTGGGAGACAGAGAGCAGGCAAGGGACCCAAGGCTGTCAGGAGGAATGACACGGGAGTGCTAGCAGAAAATGAGGAGGCCACCTGCAGGGGAGAGGTGTCTGGGGCAGGGAGAGTATCTAAATGTAAGACTTTGGAAAGAATCTGGGCGCTGCACATGCGCAGGCACAGAACTAATGACAGTGGACACACAGTGGTGACTGAGACAGACACAGCCCTCCCTGCGTTCTGGGGAGGAAGACAAGTGATAGGTGAAGACACATAATTACAGAATTGTGGCAGGCACTATGAAGGAAATAAAAGAATGCTGTGATACCAAGTAATTGGAGGCTTGCCTTTTATAGGGTGATGGCCATAAACAGAACTGAAGATTGGGAAGGAGAAATCCATTTAAATGTCTTTTTAAAGTTGGAAGGTGAGTAAAAGTATCTTATAAAAAGTAACTCGCCCTCCCATCCCTGATGCCGGACTCCAAGTTTCTCTCTCTAGAAGCAGCTATGGTTTGTTACATCTATTTCCAGAGATACTCCAGGAATGAGCCATTTGACCAGTATGTACAAAGGCCCTGAGGTAGAAAGAGTTTGTTGTGTTCTAGTCTATAGCAGTGCTTCTCAAACTTTAATTTGCACACAAGTCACCTGGATATCTTGTAGAAATCCTGACTCTGGTTCAGGGTGTCTGGAGTAGACCTTGAGATTTCTAACAAGTTCCAGATAATTCTGAGACTGCTGAGCCAGAAATTTCAGTTATAGTAGGAAAGTCCTAGGGGACCATTGGAGGCCAATCTGGCCAGAATGTCATGAGACGTGATGGGGCTGGAGAGGGGAGTGGGGCATGCTCAGTCAAGGCCTAGGGGATAAAATAAAATAAAAATGTACATATTATTCTAAGCACAACAGGAACCCACTGAAGGATTTTATGCAGACTAGAGGGGTAGAAGTGGCATTATATGACCGAAGTTTTGCTTCTAAATCATTCTAGCTGCTGGTTGGGCAGGCAAAGTGACAGTGGGGAGACCAATTGGGAGGCTATTGCACAAATGTCCTCCATAGACGAAGCTGGCCAGACCCGCCATGGTCCTCGAGGAGATGGATAGACGAGGTCATACTCCAAATGGATTTTGAAGGTAGAACTGAAAGAACTCCCTAATGAGTTGGATAGGGGGAGTGAGGGAAGGAAAGAAATTAAGGATGCCTCTTGGGGTTCAGTCTTGAGCAGGTGAGTGGCTGTGTTGCCATTTACTGAGACGGAAGGAGGTGTGGTGACGGGAGGGGAGGAGTTTGGAAGCCTTGAGAATTGAGTGAATTGAAGTGGAGATGTCCAGGAGATACATCTGTGAGTCTGGGGCTCAGAGGAGGCTCTTGGCTTGACATATAAATTGGGAGCTGTCCATGTCAACATTGGCTAAGGCCACGAGAAGGGAAGAAACCAACTAGGAAAGGGTTGTAGATAGAGACAAGCAGAAGCTCTTTAGGAAAAACCCCTAGGGACACCAACACTTAGAGCCTGGGTAGAAAGAGCCACCAGGGGCTAGATGGGGAGACTGCACACATCCGCCGCCATTGGCCGCCATTGGCCGCCATTGGCCGCCATTGGCCTAAGGACCAAACGCATTTGCAGTTTACCTTTTTTTCATCCGGCATTCATGGAATTGCTCTAGAAGAAAAAAGAAGGGCAGGAAGGTGAGTGAAGACCACGTGTGGTACCCATCTCCCAGCTGTGGGGAGACCAGCCCAGCATCTGTCAAATCATAGCTGCCCAGTGGATACTTATTGAGGTAAAGGTGAAACCTGCCAATTGCCTATCAACAGATGACAGAGCAGGAGAAAATGCCGGCCCCTTCCCCTTCCTGTCCTCTTCTTATTCTTCGTGTTGACCTGTTACTCTAATAATTTATTCATTGTGTACCAAATGATCACTTTCTTCTAATTTCTTTATTACTGTTTCTTGATTTACAATTTCACATTAGATTTTCACACACTGGAGGCTAGGGGGGACATCTTAGTTTATTAGTTTATAACTCAAAATGAATATTTTATATATACACACATTTAAAACGAAGGCAGGAAAACTGTTAAACCAGTTTTATCTTAATGCTAAAATTTTATTGTCACTAATTCTCAAGCCTCCGTGCACTGTGCAAACAATCCTTGAGGAATGAATGTTATCAATTATTAATAACTATTAAATTAGCATGGAGTTTGATTCTCCCCTAAGTATGCTTCATAACTGTGGAGCAGGGAGAGAGCCTCTGTTCCCCACCGGGTCTCCTGCGCAGACAAAACTGAACCCCTCCCAGCAGCCGGGCCCTCCCGGGGTAGGCCAGCCCCTGAGCCTGCACAGCGACTATCCGGGCTCTGCAGGGCACCTCAGGCCTAGGACATCTTCTTGGATGGAAGAATGAACCCATCTCCCAGGAAATTCTTCGCAGGACCATGTGAGCCTGATGTTTGCCACAAGCTGGAGAAGGAGGCTGTGTTTGGAGTTTGTCCTCTTCATCATCTGTTAAGGGCCGAATGGTGTCCCCCTCAAAACTCATATGTTGAAGTTCAAACCCTCAGGACCTCCGAATGTGACTGACTTTGGAGGAAAGGCCTTTAGAGAGACAGTTAGGTGAAAATGGGATTGTTAGGTACCTGCCCTGTTCCCAGGGCCTGTTTACAACAGCTGTCCCCAGCCCCAGGTGGACGCTGTTCTTCCCTGGAAGCCCTTTGAGTCTTGGCCCCAGGAAGAAGGAGTCAGAGACAACATAAGAGCCTGATGATGTCTTTGTGAGAGAGATTAGGCAACAAACATCCCAACAGAGGGACGACCGTGTATGAGCCAAGGAGAGAGGCCTCAGAAGAAAGCAAACCTGCAGGCACCTTGATCTTGGACTTCTAGCCTCCAGAATTGTGAGAAAATGAATTTCTGTTGTGTAAGCCCCTGTCTGTGGTCTCTGTGAGGGCAGCCCGAGCAGACTAATACACCATCTGTGCCCCAGTCCCTGGACCGTCCTCAATGTCTTCATAGTGTGTCTCCCACTCAACTCTGCTTCTAAGGGGTCCCCACCCAGGCTTGCCCTCGTGGAGATCTCTTTCTCTCTCTCTTAAAACCTGATCTTGGGGCGCCTGGGTAGCTCAGTCGTTAAGCGTCGGCCTTCGGCTCAGGTCATGATCCCAGGGTCCTGGGATCGAGCCCCGCATCGGGCTCCCTGCTCAGCGGGAAGCCTGCTTCTCCCTCTCCCACTCCCCTGCTTGTGTTCCCTCTCTCGCTGTGTCTCTCTCTGTCAAATAAATCAATCTTTAAAAAAAAAAAAAACAAAACCTGATCTTGGCAGCTGTGCTTTGGAGATTATTAAAGTGTAAGGAACTGTGAACAGCTTCCTATATTACCCTGATCATGGCAGTGACCCAGCCCAGGAAAGCAGAAGCCAAGTTGAGCGGTACTTTGAACCTCATCAGCCGCCTTTGAACAGAGAGGAGATACGGGGGAGCGGAGGGGCCCCTCTGTCCTGTCCCCACCCACCCAAGGCCATGCCTTGCACCTGCCTTGTTCCCAGGGTGTGTTTGCAACCGCCATCCCGGGCCCTGGGTGGTCACTATTCTTCTCTGGAAGCCCTTTGAACTGTGGTCCTGTGATGCAGGAATCAAATATTAACTGCTGCCAGGTGTCCCCTCAGGCCACGTCTGCTTGTCTCCTCGGCCTGGGCCACCCCATCCTAATGAAAGGGACTGGAGTCTCTTCTTGCAGTGGGAGACCTGGAGACGCCTCTGGTGGAGGGTGGGAGAGAGGCTTAGGAGGACCACTCCCCCCCTACCTCTGCCCCTACTGGAATCAGCTGGGGTACTCTCTTCACATGAGTAAGGATAGTGATTTTTTTTTTTTTTAATATTACACATCTTTAGCTGGAAAGAGCACAAGAAAAAGAAGCTCTAAGAGTGATTTGCTTTGTGGGAATTTCTTCCTCTAGCCAGGGTCACTGAACCCCAGCAAAATAATCCTCAGTCAGGAAAAAACACATTTCGGGAGGGGATCTGAATATTATAATTGTATTCATCTAGCTACATCAGCCATGAAAAAGCATTTTTAAACACATTCCACCAAACCCGCCCCTTCACCCCAAAGTTAAACCAATTAAATGCAGTTATCATTAGGCTAGGGACAGCCTTGTCAAACAGGCCTGACCTAGAAGCAGGGACTGGCAAGGAGGATGAGTCCAGATGGTTTAAGGACAGGTGGAAGGTACGAACCTATTGCCCGATTGCTGGCTCCGCAGAGCCCGGGAGCAGTTGGTCACTATCCATCTTATCGCGGGGTGTCTACAAGGAAGAACACCTCCCCGGTCCAGATGCTAGAGGTCACCAACACTGGGTTAACCAAACAGAGTAGAGGCAGCAGATGAAGGACTTTTCCTTGCCCCATTTAGGAGAAGAATAGGAGATCAAAGGACCTAACAGGAGTCCTGACCTCTTTCCTTGTACTCTACACAAAAACCTCTAAGACTAACCTGGGCTGGGGGCGCCTGGGTGGCTCAGCCAGTTAAGCGTCTGCCTTCGGCTCAGGTCATGATCTCAGGGTCCTGGGATTGAGCACCGCATTGGACTCTCTGCTCAGCAGGGAACCTACTTCTCCCTCTCCCTCTCCCTCTGCCAGCTCCTTCCCCTGCTTGTGTGCTCACTCTGTCAAATAAATAAATAAAATCTTAAAAAAAAAAAAAAAAAGACTAACCTGGGCTGTCAAGTGCAGGATGGGGAGGTAGGTGAGGCCTCAGAGTTCACCTAGCCTCCCAAATCCCCCAGGAATTTCCTCTCTGCTATCAAAACCATGTGAGAAAAACAACAAACATGCTAGAAAAATGTCAGAAACTCTCTGTATGTATTCTCAGGTAGGAAGGTCTAGAGGAGCCTGATGAAGCTTCCCCAGTGCCCCCAAAAGAGCCAACTCCCTGATTGAAGCTAGGGACTGTCCTCCTTTTAATTTGTGTAGCATCCCATCCACGGTGCCTTTTGAAGCATGTCTTCCTGTTAGATACAGGGACCACTAGGACCCTCTGCCATGTTCTTAGTGGACAGCACAGACATGGAAGAGACACAGGCTTTGGAATCAGATTTATTTCTGTTTGTGTCCCAGATCCGCAATTTAATGAACGTGACCCTGGACAAGTTCATTCTTTCTGTGCCTCAGTTTCCTCATATGTAGGAATGGGATGATGATGATAACTACTTCTTTGGGTATTCTGAGACCAGTTTCAATGTGTGTGTGTGTGGATGGATGGGTGTGTGCGTGCGTGTGTAGCGCTGCCCCCGCAACTACAAGAAGTAATGCTCTGACATCGGCTGGGTGTCCTACAATTCAACTCGATCGTGACACGGTGTCCCTGGAGAGAGCCTCGGGTCCCCCAGGTTAAGGGTGCTGTCCTGTGAGACTTCCCACACCCCCACTTGAGATGCCAGTTGCAAGTCCAGGTTGTTACCTTTGCTTCTGACCAACTGGCTCTAAATCAAAGGTTCCCATGACCTCCTCCTTGTGTTCGATTATTTTGCTAGAACAGTTCACAGAACTTAGAAACATTTTACTCACTTGATCACCGATTTCTTATAAAACGAGCAGGCAGGTGGAAGAGATGTGAAGGACGAGGGCTGGGGAAGGTGCAGAGCTTCCCTGCCCTCTGATGCATCACTCTCCTGGAGCCTCCAGCGTTCCCCAAACTGCAAGCTCTCGGAACCCAGTCCTTTTGGGGCTTTACGGAGGCTTCATTACATAAGCACGACCGATTAAATCATTGCCCACCGCCATCTGATTCAACCTCCAGCCCCTCTCTGCTCCCGGGAAGGCGGGGGGGGGGGGGGGGGGGGG